>NC_060123.1:96926374-97235685 GCF_021461395.2 Schistocerca americana | reverse complement strand
CCTGTAGAGGCTGCAGATTTTGAAATGGCTGCCTCCCTGACAGGTAAGCTGTCCTGTTTTTGTTTTTCTTCTAACTAGTCACATTGATCTTGAACTAAAAAACATTAAACATTTTGAATGAAACATACTGTTTGTCACAATATGTATAAATTCATATCTTAGGCATAACTGGTAATTTAAATATAATGTTTCTTGTTAAATTTCATCAGGATTGCGCTTTTCAGTTGTTATTATTGTAATTTTCTCTTATGAAGTACTGCAGGAAGAAAGGGTCAGTTCCAGCATTTCAGTGATAAAATATTTCAAAATAGGAATTTTATCTTATGATTTATATTTGAGGTGGCTTCACCAACTGTAGCCTTTTTTGAGATGTAGAAAAAATTACAATTTTGTTCAAGTTGTTGGCTCATACACAAAACTTCAACTTTTTTGTCCTCAGTCATAGTTTTTTATTTTGTCATTTCCTGCATTCCCAAATCAGTAACAAATTTTGTTGAGATATTTTGAGTCATATTTCTAAGCTTCAACAATCTCATGAACTTTGAATGGAAGAATCATGTCACTAGCTGTCTGTGAACTGAACAAAACTTGCATTGCAGATGTTGACCTATTTTTCTCACTTTTCTGTTTTTCATTTTTTTTTAATAATCTTATTCATCATTACAATCAGTATAAGGTTTATACATGCACTGCTGGATGCAAGTCTTTTCCATGTACTACTGTTTTCACCTGTATGTGTCCATGTTGCTCCAAGATATTTTGTAATGCCATCTACCCACAACCATTTGGTCATTGCATTTGTCTGCTATTATCTCCTGGGCTAGCAAAAAAAATAAAAAATAAAAAAAATAAAAAAAAATAAAAATAAAAAAAATAAAAAAATCATTTGTCAATCCACCATCCATTCATCTGGCTAAATGTTCCCACCTCTGGTTCATTTTCATTACAGTTATAATGGGTTCTTTCACTCCATTGTGTTACCTAATCCATTTATCTGCCTTTCCTAAGACTTTCAAATATCCAAATTTCCTTTGCTCAATGAAAAACCCTCAGTTTTTGTGCCATAACTCTGTATCTACTGCCAAAAGTAAAAATTGTTGATACACAATTATTGTAAGCTTTTTTAGACATATCAGATGTTTATTTTGGAAACTTTCTTTACCTAAAGGACTCATAAAATTTTTACTATTTTGATTACTTTTTTTCCATCTGGTCATTATCTTCAACTTCCATAATTACAAAAACTCATCAACTCATTCTACAACTTCATCATTAATGTGTACTCTGTTTTCAGAGTGTTAATTGTATATTACTTTAGTTTTAAAAGGAAAGTATTTAGGATAGAACAAACACATTTACACCAGAGTACTATCAGGAATAATTTAAAGAATGTGTATTGCACCAGTGATATTCATTTACCTGTGAATGTCTGCAGTTGTTCATTAGAGGCTGCTAAATTCAACCTTCGCCTGCCGCTACACCATTTGAGACCTGCAGAGATGGTGCAATGTATAGGTGAAGTCACATTTTGTGAAGTTTCATGTACAGTGAAGCATAAGATGGGTCAGCAACTGGTAACCAACCCTGCTAATGCATTGTGATATGCTGTGAAGAAGTTACGATAAACTATTCTTTGTTAAGATGGTACTGATGCATAAGATGAATCATTCACATGTTTTCTAGTATCTATTATAATGCAAAAATATTATCATCCCATTAGAAATGAATACTATTTTAAAACTAATACACAATTATGATGCTAATGATGACAATGAGGAACACTCCCATGCAAGCAGTAGTGATACGACAAGTTTGAGAAGAGGTGATGGAAGCAGTAACAGTGGATTCCAAGCTTCTCCTGACAAGAAGTTTAAAGTCAAAAGTGTCATGATGGTATGTGATGACAACACACCAGAGAACATATACTATGATTGGCACATCAGTGGTTTCAAAGCATATGACAAGCTCCTGAAAAGGTACCCTAAACTAAAGGCTAAAAGCAGTATCAAAAGCTTACTGGACTATGTGTCAAAGAAAGGAGAAGACAGTGCATTTTTCAAAATAAATCATATGCTAGAATTCAATGTCACAAATAACACGTAATGGCATAGTTTGATGACACTTGAGAAAGCAATTCTTCCATTCATTATTGGCATTTACAAAATGGACATTGGATGTAGCCAAATATCTCAGGTGTACAAATTTTACAGAATTACTGGGATTTACTACTAATTTAAAAAAGGTGTTTGGGATACAATCATGTATAAAAGATAAAGATGACAAGAAAGAGACAGAGCTCAAGCATTTGTTGCTGAAGGCAATGTGAATATCACAACAGAAAATATCCAGATGGGTTCTGTGTGGGAATGTGTTCAGAGTCAGGTCAACTATGAGCTTTCTTCTTAAAGAACGTTATCTATGAAAGGGGAGAAAACACCATCTTGATGTTGCTATCAATTAACAGTACACACACAGTTACACAATTTATGTTGCTATATCAGTGGATGGACAATTGGCAGGCAAACTCTACATATGATTCCAAGACCAAAATGAAATTTGGACCTTGTTTGTCAAGGGAAAGAGAAAAATGATGCCTATGATCTTCATAGACACAGGTGTGAGTGGGAAAATAACTAAAGAAGACCTGGAGACCTTTTCCAATTAGTTTTGAATACACATTTGCTGACAAAGTCACTAGTACTTTGTGACTCCTGATCTGGACATAAGGATGAACAAGTACAGAAGACAATATCACCACAGTATAAGAATATAGCAGAAGAAGAAACCAAAAAGTTAACAGTAAATATGCCTTCAGTGGAATCAACAAATGGCAGGGAAGCAGCACAGAAGACAATATCACCATGTAAAAAGACTGAGGTGGAAGCTGCACCAGAGTGGACAGAAGTTAAAAACAACAGATCACGATGAAGCACCAAGCAAAAGTTAGCATCCAAACTGTTATAACCTTTAATCACCAATAATTGTGTGGATATTCAAACACTCTCACTTAGGAACAACAGCTTGTTACATGATAACAACTCAGTATCTCTTATTCGACTGCCATGCCGTGACATGCAGCCGACGCCGTTCGTAGCTAGGTGGCGCTCTAGCGCTCAGCCGAGTTGCGGATCGCCTCTATCGCCGTTTGCGCGTATTGTCGTGGCGGCACTGTTAAATGTCATGGCACTGTCACAACACTTTTCCCCCCTTGAAAAAAAAAAACACTCATTTCCTTGGAGACATGGACAGTGCGGAGACATCCTTGGCCTCGTGTGAGGCCCCGAGAAGATCCCGTGGAGAGACATGAGAGTATGGTCGAAAATGTCCAGGATTGAAGCTCGTGCGTGGAACATGCCTCCTGGACGAGATGATGGGTGAAAACTCCGGAGCAGCATCCATAGGTGTCGTGGACCTGGGGGTGTGCTCCAGCGAGATGGGTCCCGGAGAAGGCGGCGTCGCGACTGGGGCCGGTTCTGGCGTACTCGGGAGCGGTAGCGACGTCGGCTGCATCAACACGTATGGTAGATTGGCAGCAGCAACAGGACTGGCTTCTCGGGCTGGTGGAGGCGAGGGAAGGGGCGGTGGCACCAGCGTGGCCACCACTCGTGGGTGCATCTCGTCGTAATGGCGAACAACTATGCCATCGTCCGTATGTATTTCACAAAGCCGGCGGCCGCGAAGAGCCTTGACCATCCCTGGAATCCATTTAGGGCGAGATCCATACCCTCGTGCCGACACGTCGGCGCCCACCGAGTATTTTCCCGCACTAGGGGACACAGCACAAGGCCTGACAGGGTGAAGCAGGAGCAGTAGAGTGCGCGGTTGGCGGCCATGCAAGAGTTCAGCAGGGCTGCGATCACCCATAGGCATGAAGCGATAAGAACTCAGAAATTGCAGCAGAGTGTCATCTGTGGAAAAATCACTAAGGAATTTTTTCATCTGGCTTTTGAAAGTGTGGACAAGGCGCTCGACCTCCCCATTCGATTGCGGATGGAAGGCCGGTGCTGTAACATGGTGAATCCCTTGTCCAGTACAAAAATCATGGAAGGCCTGCAAAGAGAACTGAGGGCCATTGTCCGTGATGATCGAGGATGGAAGACCTTCTAGCGCAAAGATTTTAGACAAAGCTAGCGTCGTCGCTGCAGTGGTGGGCGACGGACATCGAACAACAAATGGAAACTTCGAGAAGGCGTCAATCAACAGTAGCCAATAAGTACCCAGGAAGGGGCTGGCAAAGTCAGCGTGCACCCGTTCCCATGGCTGTGCCAGATCAGGCCACGGAGAGGGCATTGTACGAGGTGCAGCCAGTTGTTGAGCACACTGACCACACACAGCAACCATGTGGGCGATGTCCGAATCAATACCGGGCCAATAAACGTGCCTGCGGGCCAGGGACTTAGTCCGAGAAATACCCCAATGGCCTTCATGCAACAGTTTGAGAAAATCTTTGCAAAGAGAGGCTGGCACCACGACCCGTGGAGATGCGCCATCCGTGGCCAGAAGAACAACACCATCACGAACAGATAGACGAAGGCGCAAGGCATGGTAGTTGCAAAGGGGATCCGATGCCCGGCCATTGGTCCTGTCCGGCCAACCCCGTTGAACAAAACCGATCACCTGACGCAGGACTGGGTCCCGCGCAGTAGCCGACGTGACCTGCGAACCTGTAAGTGGAAAACCCTCGACCGCTCAACATTCTTCCTCATCAATGGCCCAATGGCCCAATGCGACGTTTTTTACGCGAGTGAACCGCCACCAAATCTTCGTACTCCTGTGAAACAGGCAAATTGTCCGTGTCGAAAGTTGACTGTACAGTGCCTACATCACACCATGTGTCTATTTGCGTGCCAGCAGCGTGAGACACTTCAAAGGATTGAGCGATGCTTAGAACTTCCGACAACGACAGGTTTGGCAGTTGTAGGGCACGTTGCCGAACTTCTTTATCAGGAGCAAGCCATAGAATAGCATCCCTAACCATTGAATCAGCATAAGACTCATGATGAGTGTCTGTGACAAACTGACATTTCCTACTCAGACCGTGTAGTTCTGCCGCCCAAGCCCGGTAAGATTGATGGGGCTGTTTATGACACCGGTACAACACCACGCGGGTGGCAATGGCGTGGGTGTTTTTTCGGTAATAGTTAGACAATAAGTCACACATTTCTTGGAAGGACAGAGAGGCAGGTTCCCACAGAGGGGCTAACTGAGATAGCAGCTGATAGATCCGTGGGGAAATCCAAGATAGAAATAACGACTTACACATAGGAGCGTCGACAACGCCGAAAGCCAAGAAGTGTTGCCGCAAACGCTTCTCATAATCCTCCCAGTCTTCAGCGGCCTCGTCGTAAGGAGGGAATGGAGGCGGAGAAGAGTAAGACAGATGATGAGTAAGCGACATCGACAATGCCTGAATAGCAGCCGTCAGCTGTGTTTGTTGTTCAATGAGCGCTTGCATAAGCTGTTCCATGTCTGCCCCATCACGAACACACAAATCCACAATGCAGTGAAAATATCCGACCTCGTCACCAAAAAGTGTTATAACCTTTAATCACCAATAATTGCGTGGATATTCAAACACTCTCACTTAGGAACAATAGCTCGTTACATGATAACAACTCAGTATCTCTTATTCAACTGCCGTGCCGTGACATGCGGCCGGCGCCGTTTGTAGCTAGGTGGCGCTCCCGCGCTCAGTCGAGTTGCGGAGCGCCTCTATCGCCGTTTGCGTGTACTGTCGTGGCGGCACTGTTAAATGTCGTGGCACTGTCACAACACAAACAACACATGAACGCTTTTTATGGCCCAATCAACTGCAGAAGAAAACAACCAAGAAAAAGGCCAAGACTCGCAGGAGGTGAAAATCAAGATAGAAACAAAAAGAAGACTAGACCTTACTCTTTAAAGAATTAACCAGGCAAGAAATCTCCCTCTCATAGAAATGAATAATTCTTTAATTCTCCTATATCATAATGTACAGCGCTTAACCAGCAAGCTATACGATCTAGAGGCCCTTTTGAATGGTACAATGAAGGAAATTTCAATCTTGCAACTGAACACTGGCTGCAAGAAATACAAAAATGTGCAGTTGGGATTTCAGACTTCCAGTTGATCAGCAGCTTTTGCAGGAAAACATACAGAGGGGGTGGAACATGTAAATATGTAAGAACATGTATTACATAAAAGGAAATTAGGTTTAAAAATGTCTGCTGTATTGGAAAAGATTTTGAATATTGTTTATGTGAACTAACAGATAGTAAAATTATAATTGCATGTATATATAGGTCTCCATCTGGCAATTTTGAATTGTTCTCCGAAAATTTGGAAAATCTTCTGAAGTATCTAAATAGTCATTCAAAATACATAATTGTGCTTGGGGATTTCAATGTTAATTTCAAGGACAACTGTAAAAAAGGGTATAAACTGTTTAATCTGCTAAAAACATACAATATGGACATGTGTGCAGAAGATACCGCCAGATACAGCAGCAAAAGTGAAAGTACTATAGACCAAATATTCATTGACAAATCAAAATGTGGATTTAAATCTAAGGTATTGAATACAGGTTTCTCTGATCGTAAAGCAATTAAATTGACTTTAGAGAAATCTCACGACAAAAGTGACAACAGGAGATATATTGAGAGAAGATTAATTAATGAAGACAGCATTAGGGTCTTTAATCTAATTTTAAAAAAAATGTAAACTGGAACATGGAAACCAATAGTTCTGTAGGTATAAAATTCAAAAAGTTCTTGTCAAATTATAAATACTGCTGTGATATTTCATTCCATTTGAAAAGAACAAAAATAAACAAAAATTCAAATTCATGGATAACAAGTGAAATCAGAAGATCTTAGAATGCTATATAGACCCACCCGGTTAGCCGAGCAGTCTAACACATGGCTTTCCGGAGTGGGAAGGAGTGCCTGGCCCCTGGCATGAATCCGCCTGGCAGACTTGTGTCAAGGTCCGGTGAGCCGGCCAGTCTGTGAATGGTTTTTACGCGGTTTCCCATCTGCCAAGGTGAATGCGGGCTGGTTCCCCTTATTCCACATCAGCTACACTATGTCAGCGATTGCTGTGCAAACAAGTTCTCCACATACGCATACACCACCATTACTCTACCATGCAAACATAGGGTTTACACTTGTCTGGCATGAGACGTTCCCTGGAGGGGGGGGGGGGGGTTCCAACGGGGGTCGAACCGCACAGTAACCCTGGGTTTGGTGTGGGGCAGCGGTGGGGTGAAGTGGACTGTAGTAGTCATCGTGGGGTTGTGGACCACTGCAACTGTGGTGGGGACGGAGCCTCTCCGTCATTTCTAGGTCCCCAGTTGGGTGAAGTGGACTGCAGAGTCAGCGTGGGGTTGTGGACCACTGCGGCTGCGGTGGGGATGGAGCCTCTCCATTGTTTGTAAGTCCCCGGTTAACATACAATAGAATACAATGCTATATAAGTGTGCAAAGCAAAATACTACCTTGAAACCATTCGTAAAGTGTTATAGAAAAAGCACAAGGAAGCTATAGTTGCTGTAAAAAAGAAGCACAATAATTCATACATCAGAAAGGGTAACAAAAAAGTGAAACCTATGTGGAAAGTTACTAATAATCATACAGGCAAACATGAAAATGCAATTAATAAAAATCACCATAAAACACAGAAATGAAATTATTGATGATCCACTTCTAATAGCTAATATATTTTATGACCATTATATTAATCTAGAATGAGATTTTCACTCTGCAGTGGAGTGTGCGCTGATATGAAACTTCCTGACAGAGTAAAACTGTGTGCTGGACCGAGACTCTAACTCGGGATCTTTGCCTGTAGTGGACAAGTGCTCTACCATCCGAGCTAACCAAGCATGAGTCATGATCCACCCTCACAGCTTCAATTCTGCCAGTACCTTGTCTCCTACCTCCAAAACTACACAAAAGCTCTTCTGCGAACCTGCAGAACTAGCATTCCTGGAAGAAAGGACATTGCGGAGACATGGCTTAGCCACAGCCTGGGGGATGTTTCCAGAATGGTATATGAAACTTCCTGACGTTAAAACTGTGTGCTGGACCGAGATTCAAACTCAGAACCTTTATCTTTCACGGGCAAGAACTCAACCATCTGGAAGGTAGGAGATGAGGTGCTGGCAGAACTGAAGCTGCGAGGGTGGGTTGTGAGACTTGTTTGGGTAGCTCAGATGGTAGAGCACTTGCCTGTGAAAGGCAAAGGTCCCAAGATCGAGTCTGGGTCTGGCACACAATTTAATCTGTCAGGAAGTTTCATTATATTAATGAAGTCCAAAACCAGATCACCACTAAAAATAATCGTAAAAACACAAAGGCAATAACTCCAATAAATGAAAGAACAATGTACCTGTATCCTGTAACACCCAAAGAAGTACAAATGGCTATCAGCAAACTAAATAGTAAATGACCTGCAGATTTGATGGTATCCCTGACAAAATTATTAAATATAGTACTGATAATGTTGTCTCTCAACTTGTGGACATAATCAATGACTCCTTTGAAACTAGTGTGTTTACAAGTAAACTTAAGCAGTTAACAGTAATACCAGTTTATAAAAGCGGTGGCAAGTTTGACTTTAATAATTTCAAACCACTATCATTATTATCTGTATTTTTGAAAATAATTTAAAGAATAATATATGACTGATTGCTAAACTTCCTAAACAAAAATAAAATTCTTCTAAATGCACAGAATGATTTCAGAAAAGGCAAATCTACACAAACAGCTCTCTTCAATTTCCTAAAACTTGTTTACACAGCTATTGAGGACAAGGGTTGTTTTTGGACCTTTCCAAAGTGTTTTACCTTATAAATCATACTCTACAGCTGTTGAAAATGTATAATTATGGTGTCCGTGGTGTTTCCTATGAGTGGTTCAAGTCATATTTAACTGACAGGAAACAAAGAGTACAAATTTCTCAGGATGGAAATGTGTACCATTCTGAATACGAAAGAGGTGCTCCAGGGCTCAGTATTGGGACCATTGTTATTCTTAATTTTTATTAATGACCTACCACAGCAGTTTCCAACAGCTGATACTATATTCTTTGCTGATGACACCAGTTTCATTATAAAAGGGAAGAAATCAACAAAACAGCAGAAGTGGCAGAAAAATGGTTTAAAGATAACTGTCTGGTTGTCAATGACAAGAAAACTGTATGGATTAAGTTCAACCATATAAGGAACAAAGATAGGACCAATGTAAAATTCACATTATTGAATAGCCAAATTCAGCAAAAGTGTCACATAATCTTTTTTAGGATTATGGGTGAATGAGCATCTAAGGTGGGAAAAATATGTAGAAATGCTTAACAAAAAGTTAAGCACATACTGTTACATATTAAGAATGCTTAGAGATTGCTGCAATATCAAAACAGTGTTAAGTGCTTACTACGCATAGATGCATAGTCTACCGAAGTATGGTATAGTGTTCTCGGGAAATACCTCTTTTGCCAAGCAGTATTTTAAGCTCCAAAAGAAATCTGTAGGATTAATAAGTGATGTTGCTTACAGAGCACCATGTAGAAGTATCTTTAATGAATTAAAAATCGTGACCGTACCATCTATATTTATTTTGAAAGTACCTGCTTCATTAAAAACCATCAAGCTTCATCTCTGAATAGTGAGATCCAAAACTATCAAACAAGGAACAGGAATGACTATCATAGGGATGTGCTCTTTGCAGTGCTTTGCCAGATAGCATAAAAAAAAAATTAATACATTCAAAAAAGAACTAAACAATCTACTAATAAACAACAGCTTCTACAGCATTAGTGGATACCTGGAATTTTGCTCAAATCCGTAGGTCTGCTTCATAACTCTCTAAACAAAAATTCATAATTATCAAACCATTCCTAGATAAAACCAAACTTCTTTTATCCATGTATGTATCTAATTATGCACCTAACTTTTGTGCCGTATGTTACTAAGCCTAGTTAACTAAGTACTGGTATTTAATAGTTTTAGTAAAATCAGCCAAGGTGTTTCACCAGCTTTTATTCTATCTGTATGTACGTCTACAAATTTTATAATATAATTAAGCAGAATGTTCTTGTTATAAAGACGTGTTGATACCAATGATGAGATTTTGTACATGATGTAAATATGTAATATTTTATACTGTTCTGTACTTTGACAAGTCCAATATCATGAATGTGGTAATATGGGGCCTAAATAAATAAATAAATAAAAAGGCTCTAAAGATCTAGTTTTAAAACTCATTCCATCTAAAATACAAAATATGCACAACCTCTGAATGTGTATTTCTTCACACAGTATAAAATATATGGTAAGAGAATCACAGGCTTTCTTAAACTATGTTCCAGGAACATGCAGTCAGAACTGCAGGACAGATTCTTTATCATGAAAATGCATTTTGTCATTTAGAATCAATTATCAGTAGAAGTGATGATCAAACTAATTTGCTTAAGAGCCAGTGCTGACCTTGTATGATGGCACCTTGGGCCACGTAGGAAAGGGATGAGGCAGCTGGGGGGGTGGGGGGGGGGGGGGGGGTGGGGGGGGGGGTTGCAGTTCAGTTTTTACCAGACTGTTGTCATTGATGGAATCTTACCACATTCTCATTTTAACTGTACATTTTATAAGATATCACATCAAATATTTTGAAGTGAAAACGAAAGTTGTGTATTGGAACCACATACATTTTCCTGAATTCTCGCATAGTGACCAGTTTTCATACCTCAGCGTGTACTGCATGCAGTGCCATCGCAAAAGGATCCCATGTCTGTTTTCCTGATTTCCAAGTAGGCACCTCTGTGCCCTGCTGGTGCACGGGGCTGCAGCAGACCATTTTCAAATGCACTTTTGTGTTAGACCAAACAGAATGGAAACAATTTTAAATAATAATAACTTAATTAATTCAAGATTGTCACAAAGGGATAGAATAGTGGATGATAGCTTTGTATATAAGAGTGTTTAGAAGTCAGTTTTACCTATTGTATTATGTGTGTCATTTGGAAATGTTGTAGTGAACACATTAGCCACTTTTTCCATTGTTGTAGTGTGGCCAGTTTTCCGAATTGGATGTCATGTAGGCATTAGTGTTCCACAGAAGAAACCATCAAACTGAAAAAAATAACAAGGAACTACATTTGTAAGCCAAAAGATGTTATTTAAACATTGATATCGTGAAAAAAAAATTATTGCCCAAACTCTTTGCCTTTATATATGTCTGCTTGTGTCTGTATATGTGCGGATGGATATATGTGTGTGTGTGTGTGTGTGTGTGTATACCTGTCCCTTTTTCCCCCTAAGGTAAATATTTCTGTTCCCGGGATTGGAATGACTCCTTACCCTCTCCCTTAAAACCCACATCCTTTCGCCTTTCCCTCTCTTTCCCTCTTTCCTGATGAAGCAACCTTGGGTTGCGAAAGCTTGAATTTTGTGTGTGTTTATGTTTGTTAGTGTCTCTATCAACATACCAACGCTTTCGTTTGGTAAGTTACATCATCTTTGTTTTTAGATATATTTTCCCCACGTGGAATGTTTCCCTCTATTATATTTATGGAGTCACCTTCTTGATAAAGGGAGGAGGCAGCATATAACTGTTTCACATTGAATTACTTAGTTACATAATTGCCTATGTCTCAGTGCATAACTTGGTACATATGTTAATAGTGTGAGGTGTGCTTCTCTCACTAATCACTGGATTTGCTGGGTATCTGATCACTGAAATAGGAGTACTCCATAAACATAAGAGCTCTTCAAAATAGTTCAAAACTCAAATTTAAAGCACAGTAGCAGGGGTAATATTTTGGACATTAAAGAACATGTTTTATATAAAAATTAAGTTGTAAGGATGTTTGTGAACCTCTGCATAATAAGTTATTGTCTTTTATTGTGAAGGTACTGTTCAGTTTCGATATATGTAGAGCAAAATGAGTATTTCGTAGGCCACACCTTTTAGGCAAAGATGTGATTAAACAAAGGAAGAGGGGTGAAACTGCCAAAAAGTGGAGTGCCCTTAAATATGTAAATAATCTGTTGTTTGTCTACAAAATAATATAAAGTATTTTGTTTATAATAGAGGGAAACATTTCAAGTGGGAAAAATATATCAAAAACAAAGAAGATGTGCCTTACCAAATGAAAGCACTGGCAGGTCGATAGACACATAAACAAACACAAACATACACACAAAATTCTAGCTTTCGCAACAAATGGTTGCTTCATCAGGAAAGAGGGAAGGAGAGGGAAAGACGAAAGGATGTGGGTTTTAAGGGAGAGGGTACATCTACATCTACATCTACATTTATACTCCGCAAGCCACCCAACGGTGTGTGGCGGAGGGCACTTTACATGACACTGTCATTACCTCCCTTTCCTGTTCCAGTCGCGTATGGTTCGCGGGAAGAATGACTGTCTGAAAGCCTCCGTGCACGCTCTAATCTCTCTAATTTTACATTCGTGATCTCCTCGGGAGGTATAAGCAGGGGGAAGCAATATATTTGATACCTCATCCAGAAACGCACCCTCTAGAAACCTGGCAAGCAAGCTACACCGCGATGCAGAGCGCCTCTCTTGCAGAGTCTGCCACTTGAGTTTGTTAAACATCTCCATAACGCTATCACGGTTACCAAATAACCCTGTGACGAAACGCACCGCTCTTCTTTGGATCTTCTCTATCTCCTCCGTCAACCCGATCTGGTACGGATCCCACACTGATGAGCAATACTCAAGTAAGGAGTCATTCAAATCCCGGGAGTGGAAAGACTTACCTTAGGGGGAAAAAAGGAGAGGTATACACTTGCATACACACACATATCCATCCGCACATACACAGACACAAGCAAACATTTGTAAAGGCAAAGAGTTTGGGCAGAGATGACAGTCGAGGCGGAAGTACATAGGCAAAGATGTTGAATGACAGGTGGGGTATGAGCGGCGGCAACTTGAAATTAGCAGAGGTTGGGGCCTGGCGGGTAACAAGAAGAGAGGATATACTGAAGGGCAAGTTCCCATCTCCGGAGTTCTGACAGGTTGGTGTTAGTGGGAAGTATCCAGATAACCCGGACGGTGTAACACTGTGCCAAGATGTGCTGGTCATGCACTAAGGCATGTTTAGCCACAGGGTGATCCTCATTACTAACAAACACTGTCTGCCTGTGTCCATTCATGCGAATGGATAGTTTGTTGCTGGTCATTCCCACATAGAAAGCTTCACAGTGTAGGCAGGTCAGTTGGTAAATCATGTGGGTGCTTTCACACGTGGCTCTGCCTTTGATCGTGTACACCTTCCGGGTTACAGGACTGGAGTAGGTGGTGGTGGGAGGGCGCATGGGACAGGTTTTACACTGGGGGCGGTTACAAGGGTAGGAGCCAGAGGGTAGGGAAGGTGGTTTGGGGATATCATAGGGATGAACTAAGAAGTTATGCAGGTTAGGTGGACAACGGAAAGACACTCTTGGTGGAGTGGGGTGGATTTCATGAAGGATGGATCTCATTTCAGGGCAGGATTTGAGGAAGTCATATCCCTGCTGGAGAGCCACATTCAGAATCTGATCCAGTCCCGGAAAGTATCTTGTCACATGTGGGGCACTCTTGGGGTTCTTCTGTGGAAGGTTCTGGGTTTGAGGGGATGAGGAAGTGACTCTGGTTATTTGCTTCTGTACCAGGTCGGGAGGGTAGTTGCGGGATGCAAAAGCTGTTTTCAGGTTGTTGGTGTAATGGTTCAGGGCTTCCGGACTGGAGCAGATTCGTTTGCCATGAAGACCTAGGCTGTAGGGAAGGGACCGTTTGATGTGGAATGGGTGGCAGCTGTTATAATGGAGGTACTGTTGTTTGTTGGTGGGTTTGATGTGGACGGACGTGTGAAGCTGGCCATTGGACAGGTGGAGATCAACGTCAAGGAAAGTGGCATGGAGTAGGACCAGGTGAATCTGATGGAACCAACCTCAACACACTACACACATCAACTTTAAAAGTCCTTAGGAGAGTTAAGACGAATGATAATGATTTTCAAAACTGTAACCTATCACTGTGGTCATGTGGTTAGAGACATGCAATAGGGAAGTTGAAGGAAGTATGTTAGTGTCCTGGTACATGTTCTCTTTTTACATCTTTGTGACTTATTCATGTAACAGAATTATATTCTGCAGTGTTCTATGTTATCTCCATATAAGAGTTTCCTCTATCAGAAATGAGTTTCTTCAGTTTCATGACAACAATCAAATTAAGAAAAGAGAGATGACACTTCTGTGAGTGAGACAATAAGCAATGACACTTATATTCTTTTGTGTCAGAATATCTGACCATTTCTTTCCTCCAGAATATTTCACAATTTCAAAGAGTCAAAGGGTGTTGCTAGGCAGGAATCTAATCTAATTACTGTGGGTGAAATGAGGTGTAATGTCATTTATGTTCTTGCATGTCACAAACACTTGGCTGCTTATTTCCAAATATGCTGCAATTTCTGACAGTGAGAACAGAAAGGAAGCTAAAAGCACACCTTGAATTGCTGCAAATGAAACAAGCAGCCACCATATTTATAGTTTTGTTTGTCACAGGTATTTAGCTGTCATTAAACCATTAATTATGCCTTCATAAATCTAGCGGTCAAGACAAAGATCACACCACACAGCTAGCAACTGATGCCACATTACCAGTTTCCAAATACCTGTTGCACATGGCAGTACTTCCTCATTTTAGTCACTCACATGCAGTGACTTCCGAAAGCATATCAGATAACAGTACAGTGTGGCACTGTAGGGAGTGCTGAACAATGACTTGCAGCCTCTCTGTGTACACCCTATCTCTTTGGTAGTAACAGACAGGACACAGTTCTGTTCACAAAAAACTTTAAGAGTGTAAACTATTTCACCGATGTTCTACATGTTATCTGTAAGTGGACACTTAAGTGCTATATGTTTCTCTCTGAGTTTAAAATACGTTCAGTATTAACTGCAGTTGCATGCCCACATAACAACTCTGCAAGGCTGCAAGATAGAACTCCCTGTTTCAATCCAGTAGCGAGTTCAGCCAAGCCCAAATGTAAACATCGTAGAGGAATGGAACACATCATCAGTAGAGGCCCCTGTGGGATTGCCAAGTGCCAGTCTGTGTATGCACAAGGCCCACTCACAGCAGCCAGTGACAGAGTGAGAGTCATGACCTTCAGTCATTTACACCACGCCTAAAGCTGATTATCAACAAGATCAAAGTGCATGAGTGCAAATGTGCAAGAAGAAGGTAGTCCATATACTGTGTTTCTTCGTCTTCTTTTTTTTTTAGTGAAATTTTCACTCTGTAGGGGAGTGTGCACTGATATGAAACTTCCTGGCACATTAAAACTGTGTACGAGACTGAGACTCCACTCGTAACCTTTGCCTTTTGCTGTCAAGTGCTCTACCAACTGAGCTATCCAAGCAGGATTCATGACCTGTCCTTACAGCTTTACTTCTGCCAGTCTTGCAAGTTTCACATGCGAGCTTCTATAAAATTTGGAAGGTAGTAGCAAGATACTGGGGAAAGTAAAACTGTGAGTACAGGTTGTGAGTCGTGCTTGGGTAGCTCAGCCAGGGAGATGCGTCATCTTTACTTTCTAGTCGTATTGTTCCCAGATCTTAAATGTATTTTCATTTCATCTCCACTTTGTTGACTTTTACATTCATTGCAATTTTTTTTACTTTGGGTTTATTTGACAAATACATCAGTGATTAATGTTTCTTTGTAGAATATTAATATCTTGGATGAACCCCCAAATATAGTATATTGATTCGCTACTGTATATTCAGTGACTTGCCTATGGAACAGAAATTTGTCATTCTTGTGAATGGAGTTGCATTGAATTGTATATTCACTTTACTAAAGTATAGTTTTTACTTAGCTGATTGTCTTGAAGATGGCTTCATTGTCTTCTTATAGAGGTATGGTAATGATGCAGGTTTTCTTTGTATAAAGAACGTGCACTAGTGTTAGGATTCTGGAAGTCTGGTGAATCACTATCTATGGAATAAAAAACATCTGCACTTTGAATATTTGTATTTTAACTCTTCAAATATCAGAATAATGAAACGTAATATTCTTTTGTTTCCTTGAGCTATCAGTTCCAGCTACAATGTCTGCTTTCTACCACATCACACAGATGACTTGTCTCCATTACCACACAACTACCTGCCATATGTAGAAAGAAAAAGCACGAAGATTACATTTAAATCAAAGCATTTAACATCATTGTCAAAGACATTAACTGATAAATAGTTAGCAAAACTTGGTAAATGTGACTTTACAGGTTTTTGTATGAAATCTTCAAATTTATACTAAGCAAATAAGATGTAAATAGTTATGTATGACATAATGAATTTTGGTTTTATACAAACATATAAATTCATAAAATCAAATTACTAATACCTGATAGTATCAAAAAATTCTGAATATATGTCAGACTTGATTATATTGCCAGAGTTTTTACCTTATCTTACTGACAGAGGCATTTCCCTTTTCCTTTCACAAGATACTTTATTTCTCTAGTTATCCATGTTTTTTTTTTGTGTGTGGCTGTTTACTGTCCTTTCTCATAACTTGTGTGGAAACCTGTTTTCAAATAATGATATGGATTTATCATGAAATAGGTTAAATTTTATGTCAGTTTTTGGTTCATTATAAATATCATCCCAGGTCATCACTTGTAGACTATTCTTAAAAACATTTGTTCTGGAGTTGTTAATTGTTCAAACTGACTTCCACTTAGGAGTATCTATACTGTAAGGCACTCTCTTATTTATCCTAACTAACTATGCAAAATGATCTGAGAGGGTATTTGTTACTGGATATGCAATTATTTTCTTGCTTTGAGCTTCATCAAGGAATAATTATTAATTACAGTCACACTGTCTTAATCAAATCATGCTCAAAAGTTAATTATTGAGAACAAATTGTAGGATCGAAATAAGGTTTTCAGATCATTTTTCTCATCAGAATCACTTTGAAAATCCATATTGTAATCACCATAGACTATTAATTGTTTGCTACTGTCTGACAGATAGCATAATAAGTAAAGTGTATTCGTCATAAACAGGTCAACATTTCCTGTGGGGATCTTTATACAGTTACAATTAAAAGTGAACTGCTTTTCAGTGTTAATTCACAAGCACACAATGTTTAATTAAGCACATTCTATCACTTTCCTGGTATTGTTTGCTTGATAGTCCTGTGTTGTATTTAATTGCTTCCTTGCTTCTAGTGCCACAATAGACTGACCATCTTACTCATAGTAATATTATAATTTTTTCTGAGTTTTGTAATATTACCTGAGGATTTCACCCTGCCTATTTCAAGGAACACAGGTAACCCACTGAGTTCATATTTTGAAGAAGGAGGGTTCAAATTTTTGGCCAGGCATCCCCATTCCGTTTTTCTATTCTTTTATATATACATCATTTCAGCTGAATGTTGATGAGGCTTTAGCTGTTTCCCTTTTTCTGACTGTATTAATGATCCTTCTTCAATGACCTCAATCTCACTGTGCTGTTAAATCCCAATCTTCCTTCCTTGCTTGAAAGCTTGATTGCTGTAGCTTAAGTACTGTTCTATTGAGGGAATCTCACTGAACAGCTCATGGAAGCATGCAAGAAACTGATAGTGTTTGGGCCATAATCACTGTTGGTGGGCACTGACAATGTCTCGTTGGCCAGCTAAATCAGGTTCATTCCTGCACAAGCTGTAGTATCATCATAGAAATGGAATTCATTCTACGATTAGCATTGGTGTAATTTTGTGTGAGAGCTGTGTTTAAGTCTTTGGCTATCATCTTTCCTGTCGCAATTTACATCAGGCATGTGAACATAGTCAACTTAGCTGATCTACAAAAATGGCATGTTTCCTGTAAGTTGAATTATTTATTTATTTTGTTACTGCTTTTGGTCCATTTTAACACTTGACCACAAACTAATTCAGATTTTCCACTATTGTGAACACATTGAAATTTGTGTTAGGCTCCTAGTTGTTTGACAGTTATAGATTGGGGCCAGGTTTCTCACAGCAGTTAAATAAATATTCACTGCATGGCAGATCAATATGAATTATGAAACTTTGAGATGATTACATTAATAGGAGTGTGAGAAACTGTCAACCAATTCTCATGAAATTGTTTCTGCTGCCTGATATTAAAACAGGGCTAGGAAAAATTCGTAAGAAATTATGAACAAAGTGGCATTGTCAGTTTGATTTCTTTACGCAGGGAACACTTCAGCCCCAATAACAGTGACATATAATGAAATAAAAATTAATTTCACACAAAAATACCTTCAATCAGTTGTGTGTAATACAAATAAGTCCCATGTCACTTATCTCTTTACTATACTTTACTTTTATCGGTTTTATGTAATTTTAAATATTGTGCCCAATAACTAATGTACATATTGTAAAGTTAGGGGAAGTTTACAAGGGACTTCTGCAACCATTGTAAAGTTATACGGACATTAATGTCCTGTTTCTGGTCACCAAATGTAAAAGGAGTATGTGGTTTGGGGATGGGGAGGGAAACTTCTGACACCAATGTTAATGTATAAAATGGCAGGGAAGGAGGAAGAAGGTTGTTAAATATACCTTGTGGCGGTCAGGATTTGATAGTGGGCATCCAGGGCTGCTGTTAAATGGCAAAACAGGAAATTAAGTACAGTAAAGAGGATATATTTCAATGTATGGAGTACAAAAGGCGTGCCTAGGGTTGGAAGTTAGCAGGTTTAGGCCAGTCTAGGAGGTCGAACAATTAAATGAAATGGGTAACAGAAAGGGAAGCGGTTCATGTTGACTTACATTGGTGGCCGGCTCTGCCTTCCAAAAAGACATCTGTTCTGCTCGAGGTCTGGATTACAAGAGAGAGAAGCAAGTGTGTTCTCCAACGCAAAACACTCCAGTGTCCACACATGTGATCAGTATCCCACGCATGCTATTGGCTAAAACCAATGGTGTGAATTCACTAGCAGTTTCAGCAGAGGGCTCAGGGTGTCTCCTGTCAGCAGTTTTAACTGGACAGAACCACCTCGGTTTTGAAAGGCAAGCAACTTGTGTCACGTAGACACGAAGTGAACTACTCTGGTAGAAAACTTGTAAAGATTCCACTGGGCCTATGAAATAAATTTTTTAAACTAATTCTCTAAAATATTCCTTGAATGGCTGCCATACTGTACATTCTTTCCCCTTCCAGAGAAGTGGTGGCAAACATTGTTTACAAAACGGTGTCAGCCACTCCCAGGAAAGACAGTTTGCCATAGTAGGGGCCTTAAAGCTATGGGAGGGGTGTGTTACAATTGTTTTAATTTTTTCATTTTGGGAGGGGGGGGGATACTGACATGTAGTCAAGTTTATCAATTTTCATGAGTTATGAAAATAGTAAAATATTAACTGATTCAAATTACAATACAATATCTCCAGTAATAGTTGAAATCATCACTGTCCACGTAATCAAGTCTTAAGACAAATGAAGTTAAAATGAGGCCATAATGATTCACAAAATGGGAATGAACCATCATGGTTTCTGTTATTTTCAGGGAAAAATCTGCTTTTATAACAAAATACTTAATTCTATGGTAATCAAAATATTTGGGTAAAAAGAAACATAATAAATTGACTAACTGCAGAACGTTAACACCTAGTTTGGGTTACAACTGGATTAATTACATTTAAAGAAGAGTGATAAAAAATGTAAAATCTTAGTACATCCTCCATGTATTACTTACAGGTAATAGTTATATAAAGTTCCATGGGCTACAACATACTGGCAAAACACTGGAATTAAGGATGAAATCAGGGGACTGTCATATGGCATAAAATAAGCTTGTAAAACAGAGTTATAGGCATGGAGAACACACAGGCAAAACTCTAGAAAAGGTAATTAAAAAGTGTGTCCACAGTGACAAAACAACTAACAATATTCTCGCCCTACTCATAAAACTTCATATACAGAAAGGGAAAGAATGCAGTGAGTTTTTAATCAGTGCACAAAATACAAAAAGTTTGACATCTAGAATGTGATTCTGTGTGATGCAAGTGCACGCACTGTTTGTAAGCAAACTTTGACTAACAGGAGAAGATAACGTGGCTTGTGTGGCGGGGAAGTATGATGTCGACAAACTTTAATGGCCATTCTCTCTAGCAGGGTGATGGAGGGGGTATTATCTGTGGCGGTACGCACATCTTGTGGGAGGGGAAAGAGCAGAGAGGTAAGCGCGAGGGACGAGGAATGGCGAGAGGGGTGAAGGGGAAGTGGCAGTTGCACTACCACCATGTGGCACAGCTGGCGGCATGTACCAGTGGAATTTAGTGGTTTCATAAGTGATTTGCTGAATCAGAAGCTTTAGTACTGGATGTTGGGGCTTAGGAAGAAAAGGGATTTGGCCAATGGGAAAAATCATGTTGTATTTAACACGGGATTTGTTCTGGGTAAAATCGTGGACAGCCATCCGCGATCACAACACCAGGGTAGCCTGACATATTGGCCATTTATGCTGAGTGGCACACTCGCGGTGAACTAAAAGGGTACTCATGTTAAAGGATAAGGAATTGGGTATTACTGGGGACAAGTTCAGGTAGACGAGAGAGTCAGAGCAATGGTAGTAACTCAATGCAATGCATGGGCGAGAAAGACATAGGGTGATTATGTCTCATGGTGGTTAACTACTATGAAATTCCCAAAATCTCTGAAATAACTGGGTGACCTATGGGGAAAAAAGGGGTGTGCGAACTACTGCGACATTGTACAATGAAACTTTATATTCATTTGGGTGGAAGTCTCTTGCCAGCTAAATTATCAACAAAATAACATGTTAGTGCACTTGGGCAATGACACCACATTATGGGTGCTAAACATCAACAAATTAGTGCTTATTTCAGTGGGAGCTGCAATCTTGTAACATCATGGGTGTTTGTTTGAATAAACAAATGGGTGTCTCTCATTTCCTAAACACGCAGCAGGGCACTGTATCCAAGTGGTAGCAGTGTCAATTTCCATGCTCCCTCGTAACATCCTCATTTCATCAATAAATTACTTCGTAAGAAGTAGGGTGAATAATAACGAAACTTGTGTTCATTTGGGTGAACTCTCTGTCTTGCTTACCGCTCTACAGTGAGAGGGTAGCACACTTCTTCTCAACTTCAGGGGCACATTCAACTCTTCTCTATTGAGTATTTTATATAACTCGAGTGCTTCACTTAGCAATGATTTCCACCAAAATGCATATTGTAGCGGGCATGTCAAGCATTTACGGAAGGTAATATGGTGGTAGTATACTTCAGAGGAGGCTCAGAAGTGCAAAGCACCACCAAACTAAATGGTGGTCCATGGGAAAACACCTCATAATGGTGCACTTCATTATTATGGTGTGTTTCCGCATCGCGTCCCATCAGCCGGAGGTTGCTTGCTTCCAAACTTCACTCGGAATTAAAGCCTGGTCTACAGGCATGATAATGAAAAACTAACAATCATTTTTTAATCTTAGGCAGCTTGAAAGAAAACAGGGAGAGAAATGCTTCTAAAACAACAGTAGACTTAGCTCATCTGCAAAGCAGTGGAACAGTGGAATAGTAGTTACAAAAGTTAGATGAAAATCTGAAGTATCAGAATCTATTGAACAATAACAAGCAAATAGAATAGACACTGCAAGGAAGGTTTCCACATTCTAGGTTTGACAACAAAACAAAACATTCAACAATGTAGGCTTGTAAAAAGTAACATTGTAGAAAAACTTTTGTAGGGTAAACATGATGCATTCTTTCGAAAGGTAAAACAAAATCATTGTCAATAAGGGAGATCTAAAAGTGCCATAAAATTGACAATCTGACAATCTTATCATCATATTACTTTATTACAGGCAAAAAATGAGATCGTCGTTGCTCAATTGCAGATGAATGACAGACGGTGCTTAGACAACCAAAAAAAGATCAGAAAATTACCGTGGATTAGAAGTTTTCAGTATTATTATAGAAATAGCATGCACACTTTCTTTAATAAACAAAATATATAAGTCATAATAACAAAAGTAATTTCAATTTTCTGAATCTGTTCTCTTTTTTTAGGTTTTGGGATGTACAACTATCTATTATTTTTTATATCTGTGGTATGCTCCCTTGCAAACCAGTTCAGTTCTTCGTCAATGTCATACCTGCTACCAGCAGCTCAGTGTGACCTACAAATGCAGCCATCTGACAAAGGCTTACTCAACTCTATCATGTATGCAGGTGAGCAGTCAGTCACTGATTTATGTAAATAGACTGAAATTTAAATTATTTCTTACAGTTATTATAATGACATGGTTTTGTCACTACAGAGCAAACTGAGAGTAACTGATTTTAAAGTAAAAAATCACTGAACAGCCAGGGCACGTAAATCATCATAAATATTAAGAATTTATCAAAAACAAAAATGTATATTACTTGTAGATTCTGAAGGAAATTTGTATTTTTTTAAAGTAATTATGCTTAATTTTGATTAGCTAATCATGAAGCTATTTACTGAGCAAATATGAGATACACAAAATAAATATTAATCAATGAATATGTCAATATGTGTATTTTGCATCTGAATGTTAGAGTTGCATTTAAATAAACTGTAGAAACCACATATGTTACATTAGCTGCAGGAATCAAAAGCATCTGCATTATCACTTCTTTTATTCCATCGAAATAACTGATTTTTGGCTTAGTTCACAGTGACATTTCTCATTCAATGACTTTGAAAGTAAAATTTTTCAAATCATCTGCATGAGGTTTTGGTCTTACTTAAAATCAGCAAGCAGTTTGAAATTCTCTATCCATTCACTCAATGACCATACTGGCGCAGAAACTGAAGATGACAGAGAGAAAACCAAAATATTGAATTTGGTCTTCTGAAATTGTTTCACTGCAGAAGATCATAATAGAGTCCCTCTTTCCAATTACAGCATGAATGTCAAAATGTCAGATATTGAGTTAGTCAGCAACAGAATAGAAAAGTAAATGAAGGGTTCCTAGTACTGAAAAAAAGTACAGGCCATCTCATTTTCAAGAAGACCTGTAGCACACATGCAGACAATTATAGACCTATGTCATTGAAGGATTATGGAATATGTTTTATGTTCAAGAATTACGAATTTTTGGAGAACAAAAATCTCCTATATAAAAATCAACATGGATTCTGCAGACAGAGATCTTGCAAAATGCAACTCGCTCCGTGTCTCCATGAGATCTGTATTGCTGCAGACTATGATGCTCAGGTCAAGCCTATGTTCCTGGACTTCAAGAAGGAGTAGGACAGCATCCCACACTGCTGTTTAGGGAAAAAAATATGAGTTTACTAACTATAAGACCTGGTTTGTGACTGGATTCAAGACTTCCTTACAGATAGAACTCAACAAGTCACTCTTAATAGAACAAAATCAACAGGTTTAAAGGTAATTTCTGGAACATTCCAAGGAAGTGCGATAGGACCATTATTGTTTACAAAGCATATAAATGATATAGCAGAAAGCGTCAGCAGCTCTATAAGACGTCTTTGAAAATCATATAGTTGTCTACAAGAAAGTAAAAATGTCACAAGACAGTACTGATTTGCACAATGAGCTGCAGAGGACTCATGAATGGTGCAGACTCTGGCAGTTGACCCTGAGCATAAATAAATAAAACATATTGTACATACATAGGAAAAGAAATCCATTCTTTACAACTACACTACTACACTATTGATGACAAATTGCTGGAAACAACAACTTACCATTAAATATCTAGGAGTAACTATCCAGTGTAACCTTACATGGCTTGACCACATAAAACAATTAGAACTAGGAAAAGCAGATACCACACTGAGATTCATAGAAGGAATCTTAAGGAAATGTAATTCATTCATGAAGGAACTGGCTTCAAGGCACTTGGTTTACTGAATCTTGAGTATTGTTTATCAATCTGGGATCCTTACCAGGTAGCACTGATAGAAAAGATAGAGAAGATCCATTGAAAAGCAGTGTGTTTCATCGTGGGATCGTTTAATTGGTGCGAGTGTGTTACAGAGATGCTCAACAAACTCCAGTGGCAGATGCTACAAGAAAAGCATTGTACATCATTGAGAAGTTTTACTACTTACATTTTGAGAGAGCACTTTTAGGGAACAGTTGGACAATATATTACTTCCTCCCACACATATCTTGCGAAATGTTAATGACAAGAAAATTCAAGAAATTATAGCTAATACAGGGACTCATGAACAATCATTCTTCCCACACACCTTTCAAAAGTGGAACAGTAGAGGGGATCAGTCGGTAATACCAGAAGTATTCTCCTCAACACACTGTTAGGCAGTTTGTGGAGTATGATGTACAAGTATATGTAGAAGAGAGAGCATTTCAAAACACCACAATATGAGACGTACTATTTCAAACATATCTAATAAGACTATATTTGAGGACAGAAGAGAGAGCACATTAACTTTGAGAAACTGGAAGACAAAGGCAATTGCAAAAAATTAGAGAATGCATATTGTTAAATCATGATGCAAGGACAGGAAAAGAAATGCGCTGAAGGAAGATGGGATCATTTTAAAAACGAGACCAAAAAGGTAGCTAAGGAAATGCTTGGAGTCAAGGAGAGGAAAAAAGTAAAGAAAGAATGGGTAACACCAGATATGATAACCAAGATGGGTGACAGCAGGATATGGAAAACTGCAAACACAGAAGAAGGGAAGCACAACTACAGGAGGTTATATAATGAATTAAGAAGGGAGAAAGGAAAAGCAAACGAGAAATGACTGACAGAAAAGTGTGACAAGACAGAGAAATTAGAGAAAGAAGCAAAATATGATTTTATGTACAAACAAGCAAATGTATTTGACATTCAGGGAAAAGAGAAACAACAATGGACTAAAGAAAGTAGAGGCAGGAGATGGTAAAATGGTGAGTGAACCCCAAGAAATAATGAGAAGATGCGAAGAATATATAGAATGGCTATATGCTGCAGACAGCCAACCAAGTGAAGAAGAGCTTGGGACAGAAGAAGAAGATAAAGTTGCATATGATGACAAAGGAAATACAATACTAACTAGTGAGATTGAAACATCTATGAAGGAGATGAAAAATGGAGCGATGGGAATTGATGAGATTCCTGTGGAATTGTTAAAGTCATTGGAGAAAGAAGGGAAAAGGGAGTTGATTGAATTGTGTAATCAAATATTCATGACAGGAAGATGGCCAAAGGTTTTATAACAAGTATCTTAATACCTATAGAAAAGAAAAAGGACAGCAAAAAGTGTGAGGAACATAGAACAGTGAGCCTTATATCACATGCAGCCGAGGTCTTGCTGAGGATGCTCAGAAGAAGGCTATATGGAAAGTTGAATTGCGTAATAGGCGATGAACAATTTGGTTTCAGGCAAGGAGTGGGAACTAGAGACACCAATGGGCTACTGAGAATGATAAGAGAGAGGTACACGGAGAAGAAAAGGAAGGTGTATGTTGTGTTCATTGATCTTGAGAAGGCTTTTGGCTGTGTCAGGTGGGACAAATTGATGGAAATCCTAAGGAAACATGAAGTTGACTGGAGGGATAGGTGGCTAATCAGAAATTTATATTTGAACCAGAGAGCAAGAGTAAGAATAGGAGGTGTGATGAGTGAAGAAATTGAACTGGGAAGAGATGTAGGACAAGGCGGTTGTTTATCACCAACACTGTTCAATATGTATCTGGAGGAAATTATTAATGAAAGTTTTGATGGAAGGAGAGGAGTTGTGTAGGGGATTGGAGAGTGGAGTGTATAAGATTTGCAGACGACATGGTTGTGAAGACAGAGAGTGCAAGAGAGGTAGAACAAATGTTAGATGATTGAAACACAAAATTAGAAGAATATGGAATGAAGATTAACAAGAAGAAAACAAAAAGCATGGTAATTGGAGGAAAGGGGAGAAAAAGCCATATGAAAATAGGGGGAGAGGAAATAGAGCAAGTGAATAACTTCAATTACTTGGGAAGTGTAATAATGGATGATATGTATTGCTCAACAGAAATTAAGGAAAAGAATTGCAATGGCAAAAGAAGGATTCAAGAGGAAACAGAAATTACTTTGCAGACCACTAAACAAAGATCTGAGGAAAAGGCTTTCCAAGTGTTACGTCTGGAGTGTTGCACTGTATGATGCAGAGACCTGGGCATTGAGGAAGGAAGATGAAAGAAGATTGGAGGCACTAGAGATGTGGATATGGAGAAGAATGGAAAAATTGAAATGGGGAAACCGAGTAAGGAATGAAGAAGTATTAAGAAGGACATTGAGGAAGGAAGATGAAAGAAGATTGGAGGCACTAGATATGTGGATATGGAGAAGAATGGAAAAATTGAAATGGGGAGACTGAGTAAGGAATAAAGAAATATTAAGAAGAGTTGGAGAAGAAAGAAACATTCTGAAAGTCATTATAAAGATAAAACAGAACTGGATTGGACATTGTTTCAGGAGGGACTGTTCATTGAAGGAAGGAATAGAAGGAATGGTGGAGGGAAAAAGGGGAAGAGGAAAAAGAAGATATCAAATGCTGGGCAATATCCAAGGAGACAAATATTCAGAAATGAAAAGACTGGCTATGGACAGACAAAGGTGGAAAAGGCTTAACCCATGACAAGACCTGCCGTGACGCAGAATACCTACTACTACTACTACTACTACTACTACTACTAAGGAAACTGTATGCCAGTAAGTTTCTGCTTAACAAAATAATTGCCCGTTGAGTTGATCACAGGGTTACTTTCTCTAGATTTGCAATTGTTATGACTGTGAGACAAGATCATAACATTAGTAGACTAATCATCTGCATAAATACAGTTCATTTATTGTTGATAGGGAGTTACTGTGACTGAAATCGGTCAACATTGGGAACAACTTGAGAACCCACAGAAATTGGTCAACCAGACGAGGCCATCAACAGTACACACCAAGAGTAAACAGGAGGACAGTACAACAGAACAATAAACAACAGAGATGGCATGGCAGAATAACAAGTTTGACGAGCAGTCTGAGAGTGAAAACCCCAAGTGTAGTGAATCCTGTGACCATGATGACAATGTGTCATGACAAAGAAACAAGAGCACAGTGACTGAGCACTGAGCCACTGTAAAACTAGCTTTAAAGGGTACCCGAAAGTGCTGACAGGCTGACGAGATAGGCACAGCACCGTGACCACCATGCTGCTGCAGTGAACACCAGCAGCTGCTGGTGTAGCAGTTTTGGAAGCACCCTGGATGATGCTCAGGAAGGTGGACTTGTGGCACGAATGGTGTCACAGCTCTGAAGCCCAGCAGCTAGTGGGAAGAACCTGGGGCATCTGACAGTGCACTGAGGTGTGGCTACACCCATGGAGGAGCTCTGCCAGGCTACTTTCCCAAGAAAGCCTGTAGCCCCTTTAAGTTTTGGGGGTTGGGTAGAGAGTCAATAGCTGCTACACTGCGGTCAGGGAACTAGATCCCTTATTTGTTGAGCAAGTCTGGTGCACTCCATGTGGTCCAGAAAAAAACTGGCATTGGTGTAAAAAGCACTTGAACCATGGGTCCTGATACATAGTAAATAAGATGCAAAGGTTGCATACATGGTCCTGACATGTGGTGCCCATGACAATTAAGTCTTTGAGATAGATTGTGCAAGCAGGAATTAACATGGTTAACTGTTTCAGGTACATCCGGAAGATTGATGGAGGGGAAGAGATCCCAGAGAGCAAGTGCTTATAACTGTATAAGCCAAAGCAGATGGTAATAATGATGATGTGTTGTAACCTCTCACTCAGTGGCATTTGTAAACATGCACCGGCAAAGTCAATCGTAGAAAAAGATTCACTTCTGAGGAGCTACTTGAGGAGGTCCTCTGGATATTGTTTGGGCTAAGTTTCCATTTATACCATGGCACTGATTGTCAATTTAAAGTCTCTGCCTAGCTGAAGGGAAACATTTGGTTTTGTGATCACAACCAGGGTGTGGCCCAAGCACTGGTTTTAAGAGATTCAGTCACACCAGTTTCGTGGAGGCAATTGAGTTTCTGCTTAACAGCAGATGAGTCATGCCCGGTAGAAACGGGGCACTGTGTCTGGATGTAAGGAGGTATAAGCCTGGAAATCTGTGGCACCAGGTTTGAATATAGGCACGAAGGTGGCACAAAGTTAATTGAGTTCCTGCAATCATGTCAGATGCTATCTGAACCTCATCAGAGATGGAAAATACAAACAGTGAGAAGGAATCTAGATGGTCAACGTTAGTCAGATGTATGACTATTAAGAATAAACAGCATTAGCAACTGTGCGAATTTTTTGTAGGCAGTTGTAACTGTAAATTTATCCCAGAGAAGAATCTAACTGTCACTATATACAACCAATGTATGACAGGGTGAGAAAAATGTAGGCTAATGAGCATACATTTGGAGGTTGACCAAGGAAATAATAGCTCTTTGTGTCCACCTGGAAATGGATGTCCCTGCCACAATTGTGAGGGTGTTTAAATACTGTAATAGTGGAAGGATCATCCTGGTGAATAATCACGTGATGCTCGTGCACTGTCCCTTGATGCAGATGGGTAATGCAGTCCAGTGGTCCCTACAGTTTACAACAGACAGTTTGGAGATGTCCACCTTTGCCACAATGAGTGTCATTCTCCCAGCAATTCAGACAATCTGCTTGTGGTTATGACATGAAGCAGTCTGGACATGATGGAAGACTCAATGCCCACATTGATGGAGTGTGACTGGCTGTTGAGAGGCCAATGGCGCATCAGAAATTGATGAATCACAATGCCACTATCTGGAACACTGGTTACAACAGTCCCACTATCATGTTGTGTTTGAAGTGCTACTACTTGTGGCCAAGCCATGAGGAGTTTATTTGGTACCTGCACAATTTCAAAAGAATGCTCAGTTTTCAAAATACCATCCAAGGTAAGATTCTTCACCTTGAGAGTGACAGTGTGTACTTCCAATTGGACCACAATGTCTCAAATCAAAGAGTCAGCATATGATGGTTTGGAAGCTTGGTGTACACAAGTGAAATTGCAATGGCAGCTAAGACGTTGCAAGTCAGTCACCCACAAGTGATAGGACTGACCAGGTTGCTTGTGGTACTGATGGAACTCGAGGTCGGACTCTACCACGTGGAACTGCTCTGAATAATAATTCAAAAGCAACAAGCACATCTCCTTGAAAGTGAGTGCAGCTGGATATGAGAGGGGAGCCAACTTCTTCAGTAAGAAAAATATCACCAGAAAGGAAGAGTGACTGCTGATTAGCATTATCAGAGACACAAAAGGCAGTAAAGTGCTGTTTCAGCTGCTGCCAATACATGTCCCAGTCCTCTCTGCTATTGTTAAAAGACACAAATGTCAGTGAGTGGCTCTCCACCTGGGAAGTGACCACTGCCTGTATGGGTTGGGTATTCTAAATCTCCAGTTGATTCTTCAAAGGGTGAATTTCCTGATGGATCAATTCAGTTTATTGTTGCTGTTGTTGCAACTGCTGTTGCAGTTGCTGCTCCAACAGTAGCTGTTGCTGTGGCATCCCTGTGACTTACACAAGCTTTCCAACTGTGGGATTCTGCTAGCCTTTTACCTTGTTGCCAGTTATTGTGACCGGAATCTGACGAGGCTGTGAATGACTTGAGAACTTGCAGAAACTAGCCAACCAGCTGAGGCCACCAACAGCAGGCTGCCAAGAGTAAACAGGAAGACAATGCAATAGGAAGTTAGACGATACAGACAGGATGACAGACTAATGAGCCTAATGAACAATCCAAGAGAGAGAACCTATGACGTAGTGAATCTTGTGACCAAGAAAATGAAGAGTAGTGACAACAGTACAAGAGCACAGCAGAATTATGGCTGAAGACTGAGCTGCTGCGCCACTAGCTTTGGAGGGTGGCCGGGAGTGCTGACAGGCTGGCAAAACAGGTGTGACTCTGCAGCCAGCGCTGCAGCAGCGATACCAGCACCTGCAGAAATAACAGTACTGTGTACTGGCTGTCATGGCTTTCAGCAGGCTTTCAAACTTGCTGGGCTGGCATATCAGAGTAGTGATTGTGGCAGCAGGGTACATTATGTGGCAGTGAACTTGCAAGTCAGCATCATTGGTCAGCATGAGCAAAGTTCTTAAGTAGACTTTGTAAGGACCCAGCAGCTTATTACACCAATGTGAATAATATTATGTAAACTTGTCATCAGTGCTGATGACTGAAGTCTCAGATGTGAAAGCAGAGGTATTCAACATGAAGTCAGTCCAATGCAAAAGTAGCAGTGGGGGCTAGAAGTGTTGTTCTCTCTCCTGTTGAAATTTTAGCAGACCTTCTAGTTGTGTGTCTTGTGTTTTATTGAACAGCCTTGTAGTCTCACTGATAAAATTGTTTGCCAGAAAATCTGTCATGTTAAGGTACACCCTCCATTCCACACTAATCTACAAGGCATTCTGATTGAAAAGCATATTAACAACAAAAAACCAATTGTGCCAAGATCACCGCACATTTACATTGGCACAATTCCTCGGACCACATAAGCTTTCTTTCAGTTCTGTTAGCTCAGAATACCTATCCTGAGCCTCATATTGTATTCACTTACTTTCTCTATCAATGAAATCTCCATTCCTTCTGGAATACTGATGGCCATTAAGCCAGAGTTAGGTCATCATTGTCTCATAGGATGCATCCTTTCACTTTTAAAACTCCCCAACCCATCACAGTCTTCTTCCTGAGGAAGGAACTGGTAGTTCTTACAGCTAAGAAAGTGTCATGCACTTTTTCATGCATCATTAAGCAGTACTAAAAATTTCATCTCCTGAAGATAAGTTGTAACTAGAAATTCAGTCCTTGTTTTTAGTTTTCACAAGTGAGTTTGCAAGATTGTCAAAGACTGTGACTGAGACTGGTCCGTGTAGCTGCTGCCACCATCTAATATTGTGGCAGCAGAGGGTGCTCATAGTCAGAGCCACTGAGGGTATGACTCAGTGGGCTTGCATCACTGGAACTGCTGGGACCCACACAAGTACTATCAGTGTCTGATGAGCCAGTGAGGGTGGTATTGATCTATGATACCACATTCTGGGATGTTATACCATGGTTGGAAGGATTTTCCATTAAAACTCAATATTTCATCTTCATCTGAGGAGGATATTTTTGACAAAAAAATGGTAAAAAAAGGCCTAGAAGAGCAAATGGCCACTGTAGGAGAGGAGAGATTGACAGATCAGCTGTTGCAGAACTTGCTTTGCACATTCATTTTGATAAGACACAAGTACTGGCAACCACAAGTGGATACTGTGAAAAGCTATACAGAGGGGCCATAGAGATTGTTAAACACACCAGGAATTTCATTAGGAAGGAGGAGGGATTGAAACTGAATGACATATGGATCTCAGTGCTGAAGAAGATGTGTGCAAGTCTTCCACCATGGGGTGGTAGCGATAGCGGATGACAGCAAGCAACAATGGACAATTGCAACTGGGTATTCAAAGCATATGACATAGCATCACTGCATCAGAGTACACAAAACAGAATTTCACTGCAGTCAGTAGTTATTCAGTGTGAATCAGACATTCAAAAATGCTACAATTCCCCTTGAAAATGGGTATGAAACATTGTGTTTTAATGGAAAATCCACCTAACTTCAACATAATAGGCCAATATATTTTATTAATTCTGAATGGATGGTTAATGGAGGTCTATGTGTACTGAATAGATACCCATCTATGTGAGTTGCTTAAAGACTTCTTAAGTAACAGAGTCCAGCACATTGTCCTGGATGGCAAGTATTCATCAGAGATAAGGGAATTATCAGCATTGCCCCAGGGATGTGTGACAGCATGACCAGCAACCTGTGACTGTTTGCTGATGATAGTGTTGCGTGTGGAAAAGTGTCACCATTGAGTGTTGTAGGGGGATACACATTGAAGAGCCAAAGAAACTGGTACACCTGCCTCGTATCATGTAGGTCCCCTGCGAGCACACAGAAGCGCTGCAACACAATGTGGCATAGACTTGACTAATGTCTGAAGTAGCACTGGAGGGAACTGACACCATGAATCCTGCAGGGCTGTCCATAAATCTGTAAGAGTATGAGGGGGTGGAGATCTCTTCTGAAGTAAACATTGCAAGGCATCCCAGATACGCTCAATAAAGTTCATGTCTGGGGAGTTTGGTGGCCAGAGGAAGTGTTTAAACTCAGAAGAGTGTTCCTGGAGCCACTCTGTAGCTATTCTGGGCATTTGGGGTGTCAAATTGTCCTGCTGGAAGTCCTCAGAATGCACAATGGGCATGAATGGATGCAGGTGATCAGACAGGATTCTTATGTATGTGTCACCTGTCAGAGTTGTACCTAGATGTATCAGGGGTCCCATATCATTCCAACTGCATATACCCCACACCATTACAGAGCCTCCACCAGCATGAATAGTCCCCTGCTGACATCCAGGGTCCATGGATTCATGAGGTTGTCTCCATACCTGTACACATCCATCTGCTTGATACAAGACTCGTCCAACCAGGGAACATGTTTCCAGTCATCAACTGTCCAATATCGGTGTTGATGGGCCCAGGTGAGACACAAAGCTTTGTGTGGTGTGGTCATCAAGGGTACATGAGTGGGCCTTCAGCTCCGAAAGCCCACATCAATGATGTTTCGTTGAGTGGTTTGACATTGACACTTGTTGATGGTCCAGCATTGAAATCTGCAGTAGTTAGCCAAAGTGTTGCACTTCTGTTGCATTGAACAATTCTCTTCAGTCATCGTTGGTCAAGTACTTGCAGATTCAAACTCACGTAAACCTTGATAACTTTCCATTATAGCAGCAGTAACTCGTCTAACAACTGCACCAGACACTTGTCTTATATAGGCGTTACCGACCGCAGTGCCGTATTGTGCCTATTTACATATCTCTGTATTTGAATAGGTATGCCTAAGCCAGGTTTTTTGGCGTTTCAGTATAGGATGGCTTAGACAGAATGTCTATTTGGTGTGATGGATGGTAGCTACTCCAGATGTAGAAAAATGTAAGTTAATGCAGATGAGTAGCAAAAACAGTCCCATGAAGTTGGAATGCAATATTAGTGTTGTGCTGCTCGACACAGCCACATTGACTAAAGATCTATACATAGTGTTGCACATGGATATGAAACAGACCCAGTGCAAAATGTTGGTAGTAGAGCAGTCAAATGGTCAACAGCAGTTTATTGGAAGAATTTTAGGAAAGTGTAGCTTCTCTACACAAGAGACCACTTATAAAACAATACCATTACCCATTCTTAAGTACTGCTTGAGCATTTGGGCTTCTCACCATATCAGAGTAAAGGAAGACATGAAAGTCATTAAAGGGGTCATCAGAAGAAAGTGCTGACCCTTGTCTTTGAATCTAACCAAACATATAATATGCAAGAACTCAAAATACACTGATGAGTCAAATCATTATGACAACCTGCTTAATAGCTTGTTTGCTCATTTTTGGAGTGAAAAACATCACTGATTCTGCTTATCAGGGAACCAACAGTTGATTTTTAGGTTTCTGGAGGTAAGTAGCATTAGATGCCTATGCACAAGTCATGTAAATTGTGCAAATAACAGGCCACTGATTTGCACCCAATAGTGACCCCACATGGGTTGCATAGGATTGGCAAATTTGGTCACCAAGACATCAACATGAGGTCACTATAACACTCCTCAGACCACTATAGAACAATTCTGGCTCTGAGACATGCACAATTATGGTGCTGAAAGATGACATCGCCATTTGTGGAGGCCTTAGACTTAGTGTAGCAGTAATGTGATTCAGCCCAAGAGCTGAGACATTTACATTGATAGATGGTCGAATCCTGGTGGCCCTGTGCCCAATGCCATCGTAACTGATGGTACCATTGGGTCAACATGTGAACATGAATGGGTGGTCTGCTGCAGAGCTCCATTTTCAACAATGTACAATGAACATGTGAAGGAGCTAGTTGGGATACTTTTACTTCACCTCTTGTTTTGTCATCTGCCTCCTTGGAATCCATATTTTCACTTTTAACTAATTACAATTAACATACGTGAGTATAATCTGCATTTTCATAAAAGGGAAAGGTTGGCCCTCAGTTTTAAAGAATATAACACCAAATCTAATTTTGTGCTTAGTTTTATGCAGTAATTGATTTCCTAATTTAATTTGACTATTCCTATTTAGTATCTTTTGTTATGGGTTGAAATCAGTAATTGTTTTGTAACTTAAATTCTATTGTTGGCTCATAAACAAATATAAATTCTGTACTAATTACAAACATTTGGAGTAACAACTAATAGTATTCTTAAAGGATCTATTAGGCTCTATTCGAAAACATGTTAGCATAGCCAGCTCTTAATTAATTCCAAAGTAATTAACAGTTTTGCCCAAAGTATTGTTTTGCATACTTATATTTGTTAATTTCATGATTTTGACAAATAATTCGACTTAACACTTGAAGGAGAATAAACTGTTAAAAATAACCAATTTTTCGATAGATTCAGTTAATTTAATGAGTTAAGTTATAATTGTAATTTCTGTAAATTTAACTTTGAACAATGTGTAGTTTCAGTACCTATTATTGTGAGGATATATAAGGGTCTGGTTTTTGGTCCCGAGACAGTTTGTCCATGGCCGAGTTTCAAATGAGGAACCTGTGTTGGTTTGAACGACAACAACCCATCAACTTAACAGTGAAATAAATGTTACACCAATAGCCCGTGTGTTAAAACAATGACAGTGTCTACTCCATACATACTTTTCTATTATTCAAGAACTGTGAACTTTGTGGTTAGGTTTTTACTGCTCGTAGATGTTCAACAGGAAACTATTGTAGCAGTATGTGGATGTTTGCCTGTTAATGAGGCTTATCGAAAGTTAAACAATTGTGCACTGGGCATAAAACTGTGTATTATTGGGGGGGGGGGTTGTGAATAGTGAAAGTAAAGTATTTTGCAACACAAATGTGCACCTGTTGGCTACATCATTTAAAGTGGACGGTACTGTACTCCCACACCCTATTTTTTCAGCTATTATGTCGACACCAAGGACTACAAATGAAGAAATAAAGCAGGGAACATCATCACAAACAGTGTGCTCTGAAACACTTGTGCATGTACCAGCGTTGTGCTCTTTCAGCAGAGATGCCACAGATCACCATCTATCCTACCTTGCAGAGCAGAAAAGCCTCTGAACCCCAAGTTCTGTGAAGAATCGTGGACATCCAACCATTCAGTGCCTAGTGGTAGTTTCGCTGTCCTTCTACGTCTTTCTGTAAATGCTCAAGACAGTAGCACATGAACATTTGACCAGCTTTGCCATTCCTGAGATACTTGCTTACAGTCTCTGTGTAATAATAATGTGTCCTTTGCTGGAGTCACTTTTCTTGATGGATTTCCCCACCTGCAGCCCATATCTTTGCTATGGTGATCCCCCATCTGTGTCTGCTCTGCTTACATACTTCTCTTGCCGCATCATGTGCCTGCAATACTACCACCAGCTGGCAACCAACATCATGGTGGGCAGAGGTCATAATGTTTTGGCTGATCAGTGTAATCTGTTGTGCATTAGCTCTGCTGACTCTTTCAGATCAGAGGTGTGCTGCTACATTTGTTACCAGTATGCTTGAACAAAACATGAGTATTATGTAGAGTCTTCATAAACTCAAAGGGAATCCACTGAGGAAAGGTGATGTTCTTTTCTCAAAACATTATTCAGAAAATTTAGAGAACCAGCATTTGTGGCTGACTGCAGAATGATTCTATGGCTACTAATGTACATTTTGTATAAGCACTGCAAAGTGAAGATAAGAGAAATTAGGGCTGGTATGGAGGCATATGGGCAGTTGGTTCTCTCTAGCTCCATTTGTGACTGGATCAGGAAAGGGAATGACTACTAGTGGTAGAAGGGACTCTCAGCCATGCATCTAATGGCAGCTTGTGGAATATGTGTGTAGATGTAGATGAAAAGACTCTATAATAAGTAAATTTATACTCAGTATTAACAAATTTCTATTTTTATGAAATACTTTTCTTGCTGTTACCAGTCTGCATTTTTGTTTATCCTCTCTACTTTGACCATTGTTAGTTATGAGGGCTATCCACAAAGTACATTACGTTTTGGAATTAAAAATAAATAAAGTATTAGAAATTTTTTTATTATATACAGATGAAAGCCACACTTAAATGCTACTTTTCTACATAGTTGCCATGTTAATTAAGGCACTTATCGTAGCGATGGACGAGCTTGGAAATTCCTTCATCGTAAAATTTGGCCACCTGCGCCTTCATCCACGTGGTTAATCATTAACCAGGTAGAAATATGATTTTTGTGGGTTTCCTGGAAAGAGGCATTACAGTAAACTCTCAAAGGTATTACCAAACTCTGCACAACCTCAGAAGAGCAATACAAAACAAGCGCAGGGGAAAGTTGGGCTCAAAGATCTTGCTGATTCACAACGCCCGGGCCCACACGGCAAATGCCACTCGTGAAGTTCTTGAATCTTTTAAGTGGGAGTTCTTTCCTTATCCGCCGTACAGTCCCGACCTGGCACCGAGCGACTTCCACTTATTCCCACCAATGAAGAAGTGGTTGGCTATGCAGCATTTTGATGACAAAGCACAGCTTCAAGAAGAGGTAACCACGTGGTTGAAGGTGCAGGCGGCCGAATTTTACGGCGAAGGAATTTCCAAGCTCGTCCATCGCTATGATAAGTGCCTTAATTTAAATGGCAACTATGTAGGAAAGTAATAATTAAGTGTGGCTTTCATCTGTATATAATAAAAAAAATTTCCAATGCTTTATTTATTTTTAATTCCAAAACGTAATGTACTTTGTGGATAGCCCTCGTATTTTGCTGAGCAAATAGTAAAATTTGTCAATTTCTTTTAGTGTCTCATTTGCTAATCTAATTCTTTCAGGATCACCTGATTTTATTTTGCTACATTCCACTATCCTTGTTTTATGTTTGTTGACAATCTTCTTATAACCTCTTGTCATCTCTGACAGAATCTTGCTGTCGTCAGCATACCTCAGAGATTTGGTTTCTCCTCCCTGAACCATAATTCCCTTTCCAGATTTCTCTTTGGTTTCCTTTACCACTATCTCAATGTATATGTGAACAAGCTTAGCGATTCACTGGAACTTGCAAACATGTCTCGTTCTCTTTTTCAGTTACAGATTTCCTTTGAAGTCCTTTGATTTTGTAATTGCAGTCTGCTTTGCATTTTGTTGAATAAGTCATAGGAATTTGCAAAGAATGGTATTTCAGTCTAGCTGGAGACACACAGTGACTGAGTGTTTTGAAAATTTGATGCTGACAATGTGGTTTAGGCAGTCGTGGGACACAGCCACAGCATGTGTTTTATTTATTTATGTTTTTGTGTTCCAGTGATCCACGTTGTAAATATTTCACAGGATACGCAATTTGTCAGTTTTACAAGTTTGATGTGGTTACATACTATAGTATTATATAAACAGTACAAATCAATTTTGTGTTGAAGTATCTACAAATAAGGTTCTGTTACAAAAATAATTTTTTTATATAAGTAAATAGTACAGAAAATCTATTGAAGAAAAATATATATACTCATATTTACAATAATAAATAGACAGGACCACACATAAGAATCTTCGTAAATACGGTATCTGTGAGTTCCAGGTACTTTACATAGTGGTCCAGGAACTATCCTATAGTGTAAAATGACGCTTGCTATAGAACCTGCTTTAAGTTAAATAAAAAAAGAGAGCTATTCATTTACTAAATACTTAATTTGTGAAGGGAGGGCATTAAAAATCTTACAGCCACTGAAATGGACCATCTTCCGTACTATACTCCAATTTCCTTGGTCATAGTGGATATTGTCTTTTCTTCTAGTGTTGTGGCTATGATGCTATTACATTTCAAAAGGGGCTTTATTGCCTTATGGAGCACATAAGGGAGAATATATATTGTACAGAGTGTGTGAAGTTCCTTAAAAAGATTTCTGCATGTTGCTCTTTGGTGTACTCCACTCATGATTCTTGTGGGTCTTTTCTGTGAACAAGCACTTTTCTAGCTAGTGGCTCATTTCCACAAAATGTCATGCCACATGCTGTGAAAATAACCATAATAAGCTGATTTAATGGTTTTCATGTTTCTATAAGAGCAAACAATGTGTAAAGCATAAGTTGCAGAATTCAGTCTTTTGCATAGATCCAGGATGTGGTTTGAACAATTTAATTTGCTGTCAGAATGTAAGTCCTGGTATTTTGATCTGTCCACCTTATCTATCTGGTATTTCTTCAGAGATTGCATGCAAATGAATATAGTTTGTTTCACTGTTATTAACACAAAGACCATTTACATTAATCCCATTCACAGTATCCCTAAAAGCCTTATTAGTTGACACCTCAAGTTTCTGTAATGAATTGTCAATAAGTAGTGTACTGTCATTAGCAAAGATGGTGAGTTTACAATATTCTGTACAAGTATGTTGCTCATTAATAAAAATAATAAAAAGTAGCAGACCCAGAACTAAGCCCTGAGGCACTCAGCATGTGTTGGTTGCCATTCTGATGATATTGAGACACCTCAGGTACCCAGTACATCTTTCTCTTTTCTGTTTGCTAAACACAAATCAGGCCACTTCCCCTATCACACCACTTGTGCCTAGATATGTAGCTTTTGTGTAAAAGTATTTGATGACTGTGACAATATTGCAGAAAGGAAAGTTGCTACTCACCACATAGCAGAGATACTGAGTCACAGATTGGAACAACAAAAAATCACAAACATAGCTTTTGGCCAGTAAGGGCTTAGTCAAAATTAGACGACAAACACACACATACACACTCATGCAGATGCAACTCACACACACATGACTGCAATCTCAGGCAGCTGAGGCCGCACTGCGAGCAGCAGCACCAGTGCATGATGGGAGTGGCGACTGGGTGGGGGTGAGGAGGAGGCTGGGGTGGGGAGGGGGAGGGATAGTAGGGTAGGGGTGGCTGACGGTGATGTGCTGTTGGGGAGTGTGCTGGGACGAGGTGGTAAGAGGGTAGGACAGCTATGTGCAGTCAGGAGGTTAGACGGAGGGCAGCGGAGACTGATGACTGACATAAATGCTTTTCTTGGGTCACAAAAATTTCCAACCATCTTCATCTTTTTGTTGAAGTACTCCAAAACATTGGCAGCAAATGCAAATACTGCATCTTCTGTTGATAAACCCTTCTGAAATCCAAACTGAGTTTTGCTGATGATGTGGTGCTTAACAGTCCTGGCATGCATTAGTTTCTCCATAATTTTGGAAAAACTTGTCAGTAGTGAGACTGACTAATAGTCAGCAGTATCTGCTTTACATCCTTCCTTATACGAGGGTTATTCCAAAAGTAAGGTCCGGTTATAAAAAAAAAATCAAAACTAAAATGTTTTTTCAAAACAATTGTTTTATTTACATTCCTTACATCTTTATCTATTTTTCTACATAACTTCCATACTTATTTAAACATTTGTCACATCGTTCAACAAGCTTTTGAATGCCCATGTTATAGAAATCGGCCGCCTGTGACGATAACCAGTCCTTAACTGCTTCTTTCACTTCATCATCTGTGTCGAAGCGCTTGCCACCGAGAAACTCCTTTAAGTAACGGAACAGGTGGAAATCACTTGGCGCCAGGTCCGGACTGTAAGGAGGATGGTCCATCTGTTCCCATCCAAATTTCTTGATCAGAGCTTGCGTTTCATTTGCAGTGTGGGGTCTGGCATTGTCATGCAACAACAAGATTCCAGACGACAAAAGACCACGTCGCTTATTCTGGATTGCACGTCGAAGTTTAGTCAGGGTAGCGCAGTAGGCAGCTTTATTAATCGTTGTTCCTCTCTCCATAAAGTCGACTAACAATACTCCACGTCTATCCCAGAACACAGTCGCCATAACCTTACGTGTTGAGATTGTCTGCTTTGCCTTGACCTTGACTGGCGATGACGTGTGACGCCATTGCATTGACTGACGTTTAGACTCTGGAGTGATGTGAGAAACCCATGTCTCATCCCCTGTGACAACATTGTCTAAAAGACTGTCACCTTCCTTATGATATCGCTCCAAAAAATCAAGAGCAAAAGCCATTCTTTTCATTCGTTGGGGTTCAGTAAGCAGCCTGGGAACCCAACGGGCACATAATTTGTGAAACTTCAAATGTTCAGACACAATTCTGTACAAAGTTGTTCTACTCACATTCGGAAAATGCATGTCTACGTCTGTAATAGTGAATCGGCGATCTTCACGAATTTTTTTGTCAACCGCATTGACCAAATCGTCTGAAATCACTGATGGTCGGCCACACCGTGGTTCATCGTGCACATTATCCCGTCCTTCATTAAAAGCTCACACCCACTTGCGCACTTTACTGTCGCTCATTATGTTAGGACCGTACACTTCAGTAATCTGCCGATGGATTTCCGCCGCTGAATTGTTTCTTGCACACAAAAACCGTATCACTGCCCTTACTTCACAATCGGCGGGCTGATCAATTGTCTTAAACATTGTAAAGTGACACTGTGAACTACACTCAGCAACAGTAACAAAGCAAATGGCGGCGTTTGACGTGCAAGGCTTGCCGGGAGTCGGCGCGCATGCGTGTTTTGTCATTGGTGCCAAATTTCAATAGTTACGGCGAATCGGACCTTACTTTTGGAATAACCCTCGTACATAGGTCTTACAACTGCATACTTAAGCCTTTCCTTGCTTAGTTGGTACAGGTCAGCCTCACCATGAGTCCATACAGCAAAGATGCCATCAATCTATCTAAACCAAACCAGGGGCTGAAGGCAAAATACATATTACCGAAGGCAGAGCCACCTATGAAACATGTCAAATACCAGATGATATGTAAACACTGTTCGGCATTTTACATCGGCACGACTACCACCCAGTTATCAGTCAGGATGAATGGGCATAGGCAGAGGGTGTATACCAACAACACACAGTATCCTGTTGCAGAGCATGCTTTACATCATGACTCGATGCCTGTTCCATGACACACGTGATTTGAATTTTTCCCCTAGACACCAGTTTCTCAGAACTCCACAGGTGAGAACTAGTGCTACAACATGTCCTTGGTTCTCACCACCCACTTGGCCTTAATTTACATTAATTCCTTCTGTCTCATAATTTCTTCACAGTAACTACTCCTTTCTTCACTCCATTTTAGTTTTATACACCTTTCATAATCTGATGTATCTATTTTTTGCCGTTGCCCCTGTCACCTCTTTTACACACAATTCACTTAGCTTTTCACTCTTATTAACTCGTGCATGATTCACATAAAACTTTGGAGCTGATAGGCCTTGGTCGATATTTAAAACTCTCCCCTGACATTTCATCTCCCACTGCGGGAGACATCCTCTGAGGTAAAGTGGCGAACTCCTTTACCTCAGAGGATGCCTTCAGCAGTGGGAAACAAAATGTCAGGGGAGAGTTTTATACACTGATCATGGCCTACCAGCCTGAAAGTTTTAAGTAAAGACAATACCGGCCACGAAAGCCTACATTGTATGATCATGCATGATGTTTAAGCAGTAATGTCATGCTATCATGTTACCCTGTCATCCACCTTTAATCTCTCAGGTTTTCAAATCTCATCTGTCGTCCCCAACAATCAGTCTTTCCTTCTCATCCCGTCCAGCAAGTAGGCCCTGACACAATGTTCTGAATAACTTTCTGAACTCTACCTGTTTCCCTAAACCTCTCCTATCCTTTTCCTTTCCCCCCCTTTTCCTTTCCCACCCTCTTCCTTACCCTTCACCTCTTCTGCCAGGAGGAGGAGCCACTGGCTCCGAAAGCATGTAAAAGTTAAACCTTTTTGTGTGTGTGTTCTCCTACCACCACTTGCTGAGTAGATTTTTTATCTATCCGTTTACATTATACTGTCAGTAACTGATTGTTCTTGTTGTTACAGATACTAAACTATAAGAGCACATCAGGTGTTCAAGTATGTTCTGTGTGTATTTTCTGTTAAAAAGTTCACATTAAGGTCACTCATTTCAATGAACAATTTAGTTTTTCAGGACAGGTGGGACAAGAGAGATTCGATATGTCTCTGAAAAACATTTTTATATCCAGAAAGTGCCTTATAAATTGACGGGACAATAACTGTTGTACTATCTGCTGTTATCTAGATGCCACACACCTCAAATTGCCATTTACCACAATATTTGCTTACATCTGAAGATTTATACACAACATTATTTCTAACAAATATTGTAGCTCCACCTTTTCCCATATTAGATCTACAATAACAATCAACTAAACAAATGTTTTCAGTCTGTAACACATGGATTCTGTTCATGATATGATGTTCAAAGAAAAACTGTATATAAAATTCACTTCTATTTCACATCTGTTTTATTTTTCAGAACTCTTATATTTCGATGAAATGCAGACTTGTTCAGAATTGAATTTGTATGATACTTCTTTGGTTTGAAGATGGCCAATGATGGCTGAAACCAGTCATTTTGTTTCGAAATTAGTGTGATTATTTTCAGTAAGTCAGAGTTAGTATAGCATCACATGTTCCTTTATTTCTCCCAAATCAAAATGATCTTAACAAAGACTCAGATGGTGGAGTAAATCTCGTACATTAGATTTACACTGAATGTTTAACAGTGTTCCTTTATTTCTCCCAAATCAAAATGATCTTAACAAAGACTCAGATGGTGGAGTAAATCTCGTACATTAGATTTACACTGAATGTTTAACAGTGTCTAATATAACTTTGACAATACTCTTTATTTGTGATGTTCTCAGCATGGTGGCTGTAAATTTATCTTTTCTCCTCTGTTGTCACTCTATGAATATTTTACCCTACCCTTTCCCATCCTCCTAATCAAATTAGCTGTGGTTGTGGCAGCTAGAGACAGAGAGTGATAAGAAAGTGTAGAGACACACTGATAGCTCTTAAGGTAAGTATAATAGAAACAGTGCTTAAATTAAAAATCTTGCTTTGTTTCATAGCAAATTCAAGGGTTCAGGAGCCCAATCTATAAGTTAAGAAAAAAAGTTATAGCAAAATTATAATGAAATTCTCATACACATTATAGAATAAAAGTGACATGTGTAAAGAATATGTAACTTCTGAACAGTGCACAACTTGAAACATATGATGTAGTATTACAAGTGATATCAATTTTCTCTTTTGTTCTTGCAGGGATGCTGTTATCTTCATTTCTGTGGGGCTTTTTATCAGATATGCTTGGCAGAAGAAAACTTATAGTTGTAGCTTATGCAGTGGATGGAGTTTTAAATTTGATTGGGAGTTTCACACAGAGTTTTGCATTTTTGGTAGTAATCAAATTTATGACTGGTGTTGTGTAAGTATAGCATTATAATGTGTTTTGGTACAATAATGAATTTGCTCAGTTTTTCTTAATACCAAGTCACTGGCTTCACCTTTTATTTTACTTAATCTGACAGTACATGCACAGCTGAATTATTAAGCTCAGAACAGGTCCTTAGAGAAGACATTTGTTTGAAAATTTTCATGTGGAATGTAAAGAAGAATGTCAAAATCAAAATTAAATTTTAAGTGAAAGTACTATTTACCTGAAGGAAAAGTGTATTATGATTTTTATTTATTTTTATTCATTTATTTATTCATCCGTGGAACAATAAATATTGTATGGATGTCGTCAATTTATAATACATGAGCACACATTTACATTGAAACAGATTTCTCATATTTTGTGTAGTTTTTATAACTAGTCATACACACATTTATAATTACATAATATTTTGGTGATAATGTCATATGTTGCTAATAATTGTGGCCTTTGATTGTGTTAATCATGGAATTCTTTTAGATAAGCTAAATCATTATGGTTTGAGTGGGGCAGTGCACAAATGGTTTAATTCATACTTAACTGGAAGAATGCAGAAAGTTGAAATAAGTGGTTCATGTAATGTTAAAACAACAGCTGATTCCTCAAACTGAGGGGCTATCAAGTATGGGGTCCCACAGGGTTCGGTCTTAGGTCCTTTACTGTTCTTGATATACATTAATGACTTACCATTCCACATTGATGAAGATGCAAAGTTAGTTCTTTTTGCTGATGATACAAGTATAGTAATAACATCCAAAAACCAAGAACTAAGTGATGTAATTGTAAATGATGTTTTTCACAAAATTATTAAGTGGTTCCCAGCAAATAGGCTCTCTTTAAATTTTGATAAAACACAGTATATACAGTTCCGTACAGTAAATGGCACAACTCCAGTAATAAATATAGACTTTGAACAGAAGTCTGTAGCTAAGGTAGAATTTTCAAAATTTTTAGGTGTGTCCAATGATAAGAGGTTAAACTGGAAGCAACACTTTGATGGTCTGCTGAAACATCTGAGTTCAGCTACGTATGCTATTAAGGTTATTGCAAATTTTGGTGATAAGAATCTCAGTAAATTAGCTTACTATGCCTGCTTTAATTCACTGCTTTCGTATGGCATCATATTCTGGGGTAATTCATCGTTGAGTAGAAAAGTATTCATTGCTCAAAAACGTGTAATCAGAATAATTGCTGGAGACCACCCACAGTCATCCTGCAGACATCTATTTAAGGATCTAGGGATCCTCACAGTATATATATTCACTTATGAAATTTGTTGTTAACAATCCAACCCAGTTCAAAAGTAATAGCAGTGTGCATAGCTGTAACACCAGGTGAAAGGATGATCTTCACTATGCAGGGTTAAATCTGACTTTGGCACAGAAAGGGGTAAATTATGCTGCCACAGAAGTCTTTGGTCACCTACCAAACAGCATCAAAAGCCTGACAGATAGCCAACTAACATTTAAAAATAAATTAAAGAATTTCTAGATGACAACTCCTTCTACTCATTGGCTGAATTTTTAGATATAAATTAAGGGAAAAAAACAACTTAAACATTAGTGTCATCCAATATTTTGTGTAAAATTTAATATCTTGTACAGATATCTTTTATTAACCTGACACGTTCCACATCATTACGAAGTGTCGTATTCGTGATCTATTGAACAAGTATTAATCTAATCTAATCTAATCATCTATGTTAAATATTCTTTTACAGTATAACAACTTTTACTTACTAAGAAGGTTTTAAGCTTTTGTTTGAAAGTGACAGGCTCATTTATTTCTTTAATTTCCTGTGGTAATTTGTTATACAGTTTTATCCCACTATAAAACATACTTTTTTGTGTCTTTGCCTTGTTCTTTCTATCTAGATGGAGGTGGTGACAAGCTTTTGTTTCATGGTCATGAATTAGGCTGTTTGTGTTGTACATGTTGAGATTTTTCTTAATGAACATTATGTTCTGAAAGATATACTCACAAGATACAGTTAGAATTCCTAGCTTTCTAAATAATTCTAGACATTGGGCCCTGTTGTTGCTGTTTGTTATTATCCTTATGGCTCTTTTTTGTACTTTGAACACAGTTTGTATGTTACTGGCACTTGTTCCCCAAAACATGATCCCATAGCTGAGGACTGAGTGTAGATATCCTTAATATGTTATTTTAAGACAGGTATTATTGCATACCGGTGCAAGGATTCTAAGAGCATAGCATGCTGTGGATAATTTCTTTACCAAAATGTTGACATGGTTTGTCCATTTCAATTGGCTGTCTACATTCATCCCTAAGAATTTGGTAATTGTTACACATTCTAATTCATTATTATTAACTTTTATTCTAGTGGCATTGTGTTTTTTGTTCAATTGGAAGTTAATATAGTTAGTTTTCTTTACATTTAGGGTTACTTTATTTTTTAATGACCAGTTGTGGACATCATTGAGAGCCTCGTTTGCTCTTTCTGACAGTTATGTTGGATTTTCACCTGTTGTTACTATGTTGCTGTCATCAGCAAAAAGTATCTTTTCTCCATGTCTGATACTTTGTGGGAAGTTGTTAAAGTATATAAGAAACAATATTGGGCCTAATACACTTCCCTGTGGGATGCCTATATTCACATGTTCTGGGTCAGACAGGTGTTTTACAAGGGAATTGTTTGAAACTTGTGATATCTCAACTCGATGAACTCTGTTTTCCAAGTATGATTTGAACCACTCCTTTGTCACTCCTCTTATTCCTATTTGCCCTAATTTATGAAGTAAGATTTTGTGGTCAACTGTATCAAAGGCCTTGGACAAGTCTAAAAAGATACCACTTACATTTTCACCTTTGTCCAGTGCTTCTAAAATTACTTTAGTGAACTGTGCTATAGCAGATTGTGTGCCTTTTTTCTGGGCTTAAATCCAAATTGGTCATTGGAAAGAAGGTTATATTTATTCAGGTAATTTAGCAGTCTCTTTTTGACTAGTTGGGGTTCTTGGGGAAGAAGACCAGACATCGAGGTCATCGGTCTCATCGGATGAGGGAAGGAGGGGGAAGGAAATCGGCCATGCCCTTTCAAAGGAACCATCCCGGCATTTGCCTAGAGCGATTTAGGGAAATCACGGAAAACCTAAATCAGGATGGCCGGACGTGGGGTTGAACCATCGTCCTGCCGAATGCGAGTCCAGTGTCTAACCACTGCGCCACCTCGCTCGGTTTTGACTAGTATTTCTATTATTTTAGAAATAATAGACAGTATAGAAATTGGCCTGTAGTTCTCTACATTTTCCACGGCTCCATTTTTAAGGATAGGTATAACTTTTGCTTGTACTCCGGAAAGTATCCAGATTCGAAAAATTCATTAATTATATCTGTTAATGGGCCCTTTATGGAGTCTATACATTCTTTAATTACACAGACTGGGATTTCATCAAGTCCTACTGAAATTTTATTTTTTAGTTGGTGTACTACTAGTGCCACTTCCCTTTCTGTAGTTGTCAAGAGCACCATTGAGTTTGTTGGCTGGTTCTGAGTAGGTAAATCATAAGTATCTGGAAATATCTGCTGTAATTTTTTTGCATTACTACTGAAATATGAGTTTACAAAATCAGCTAATTTTCTAGGGCTACCTACTGGTACATCTTTGTTTTTAATATGTGAATTGAGGTCCTTTTTAGCAGTAATATTTTGTTGTTTGAAAGTTTTTTTGCGGCTAGCAGCACCTTTCTGTATATTTTCCTGTGCTTTTGTAGAATTGCAGAACTTCTGGGTTAGATTGATTATTTTTTTATAGAGTTGAGATATCTAAGAGTTTCTGAGGATTTTTCGATACCTGTAGTCACCCATTGATTTCTCTTTGTAGTTTTAATTTGATAAAGAGTTTTGGGAAACATCTCTTCAAATCTGAGTTTAAAAATTGACATGAACTTGATAAATGTCTGATTTGCATTGGTTTCTGCATTGACTTCCCTGCAATCTTCGTATTCTAGCTGGGATTTAAACTCATGCAGGGCTGATTTGGAAAACATTCTTTTGTATGTACACAGTTTAGGAGGAGTTTCTACATGAAAGTTAGTTTTTAAGATCTGGCAGAGGTGGTCTGATAGGCCCAGGTTTTGGACAACAATATGACATTTTTTACTATCAATATCTGTAGCTACATGATCTATAGATGGGGAAGATTCTTTTGTTAATCTAGTTGGACAATTAACAAAGGAGGATATTCCATAACAGCTTAGAATATTCACGTATATGTTGCTAGCCTTATCAGGCTTCATCATACTAATGTTTAATTCACCACAGATAATTACATTTGCTTTTGGTCCAGAAACCTTGTCTAAGCTTTGATTCAGTTTTGAGTGGACAGACAATTCATGTTCAGTTACTATATATAAAAAGCAAATCTTTGTGATACATTAATTTTGTGTGCTACACTGGGACTCAAGACAATCACTTGTATTTCTCAGGCATCAATCAGTCAAATATACCACATGAGCCCTCCTCTTGACCTGATTAAAAGCTCCAACTTTTCAATATGTCCCTCCTAGTTCTATAAAATCTATAGTGTTTCCTAATAAGAGTATGTAAGCTATGTCAGTTAGATGTGTATGTTAGTTTGGTTCAGAATCAATGTCAATGTCTTTGCAGTTTGGAGAAATAGCATCTCTCAACTTATCTATTTTTTGGGAAAGCTGAAATCCTTACTTATTACAAAATTTCCATACTTTTCTTTAGAATCCGTGTCCTCTTACTTGAGATAGATGTTTATATTTGGCTCATCTTGTACTGCCTCAAAGTATGCTCTGTAGCTCTCTAGTATAAGTTTTCCTTTATGATAGTACACAAACATTCTTTTTGTATAAACAGTCTCCATGTAGTATATATGGTTCTCGGGTGAGACGTCGGATGTCATAGTGAAAACTCCACAATATTTCGTCAGCGCAACTGGCCGACATCTTCAGGTGCGACGAACACACACAGTGTGTTCGTCGCACCTGAAGATGTCGGCCAGTTGCGCTGACGAAATATTGTGGAGTTTTCACTATGACATCCGACGTCTCGCCCGAGAACCATATATACAACATGTCCGTCGGGAAAGCCTCAAGCAACACAGTCTCCATGTAGTATGGTTCTGGTGGTAGCCTGTGACTGTTTAACACTTTCCAGATGGAGCCTAAGTCCCATTCAGTAACTGTCCACAGCCAGTGCCTGAGCAAGACTCAGGAACCATCTTGAAAAGTTAACTATTGTTATGTAAGAATGTTTACATTGTTCTGAGTAAATATAATCAGCTCCCACCTTGCCTCATGATTCACTTCATACAAAATAGAAAAACAAAAATTAATCTTATACACAAATATAATTCCTTTTTTAATTTTTTTTAGCTTTCCAGCATAGGCAAATAAATACAATAGGACCCTAATTGACAATGTTTTCTTTGATGAAGCTCAGAGCAAGAAACTATCTGTTTATCCAGTAACAAATGTTCTCTCTGTTCATGATGCACAATTAGTTATGATAAATAACTTAGTGCCTTACAGAATGGGTACGCCTCAATGGAAATCAGATAGAATAATTAATGACTCCAGAAAATATGTTTTTAAGAATAGTTTACTGGAGATGACCTGGGATGTAATTTATAATGAACCAAATACTATCATAAAATTTAATCTATTCCATGATAAATCCATATCATTATTTGAAAATAGCTTTCCACCTAAGCTAAACAGAAAAGGACACTAAATGGCCATGTAAAAAAACCATGGACCACTTGAGGGATTAAAGTATCTTGTGAAACGAAAAGGAAAATGTATCTTTTGGCAAACACAAGTAGGAATCTGGCAGTAGTTGCACACTACAAAAACTACTCAAAATTACTAAGAGAAGTTATTAAAAAATCAAAGAATATTCACATAATGTCAGAAATCAGTACTTCCAGCAACAGACTTAAAGCTATATGGAACGTAGTGAAATGAGAGGCAGGACAACCAGCCACAGAACAGGACAACATCATTACTGAAATGAATGGAAGGGCTATACTTGATGTGTCACCATTATCAAATGCACTTAATTAATCACTTTTAAATGTGGTAGAAAACATAGGGACTATTAGTTAAAGAGCAAAATCACAACAGTATGTTGGAAAGATAACTTTCATAAAATTCAATCACATGAATATATCACCAACTTGTTCTCCTGGAATTAAGGAAATTGTACATTCTCTCAAAAATAAAAGCTCATCTGATTTTGATGGTGTTTCCAACAGAGTATTTAAAAATTTGTTCCCATGTAATTAGGCTAGTCTTATCTGAAGTATGCAATGTATCACTAACTCACGGCATTTTTCCAGAGAGACTAAAATATGCCATTGTTGAACACCTCTTTAAGAAAGGTAATATGAGAGATGTCAATAACTACTGACCTGTTTCACTGCTGACATTGTTCTCCAAAATTTTTGAGAAGATGATGTATTCTAGAATAGTGTCCTTAGTAAATCTCAGTTTGGGTTTCAGAGGGGTTGCTCTATTGAGAATTCCATTTACACATTCAGTCACCAGATTTTACAAGCATTAAATAATAAAATAGCGCTGGCTAGTATTTTCTGTGACCTAAGGCATTTAACTTTATGAATTACAGTATTCTCATAGATAAATTGATGTCTTATGGGACTGATGGTATAGCCAATCAATGGATAATGTTGTATCCCACCAAAAAAATGCAGAAAATTGTACTCAGGAATTCAAGCAATATATTCCAGGGACATAATTCTCACTGGAGAGAAATCATTTATGGGGTTCCCCAAGGTTCAATCTTAGATCTACCACTATTTCTCATATATATGATCTTCTGTCTAGTATACAGGAAGCAGAACTAGTTCTTTTTGCAGATGACACTAGTATTGTAATCAATCCAAGCATACTTACAGAAACAGAAGAAAAGGTGAACATAGGTCTCAAAAGTATCATAGACTGGTTTTCTGTGAATGGTGTCACTTTCAACTTTAAAAAGCCACAGCATATTCTGTACATCTATGGGTACTATGCCAACAATAGGTGTAACACATGGTGATGAAATAATAAGTAGGGTGGGAACTCCAAAATTATTAGTGATCAATTCTGATGAGAATTTAAACTGGAAAAAAAAAAAAAAAAAAAAAAAAAAAAAACCGCACACATTTTGGAGCACTTAAAATATCTTCGTTGAGCCACACATGTGTTTAGAATCATGGAAAATCTTGGTGGAGAGAAATCAGTAAGTTGACATATTTTACATGTTTTAATTCTATAAATTCTATAATGTCATATGGAATAATATTCTGGGGCAACTCATCTTTAACAAAGAAAGTCTTCATCGTGCAAAAATGTGCTTTAAGAATACTGTGTGGTGCTGACCCACGATCATCTTGTAGGCATCTGTTTAAAGGAGTTGGGCACTCTGACTGCTGAGTCACAATATATTTACTCCCTCATGAAGTTTGTTGTAAATAATCCACTACATTTCAAAAGGAACAATGATGTACATAATTACAATACCAGAAGGAAAAATGGCATTCATTACTCCACATTAAGGTTGCCTTTAGCACAAAAAGGGCTGCACAATGCTGCAATAAAAATTTTTAATCACTTACTCTGTGATATTAAATGTCTTGACAGACAGTGAAGTAAAATTTGAAAACAAACTGAAAAAGTTTCTCCTTGACAACTCCTTCTATTCTGCATAAGAATTTCTATTACTGTAGGCATTATTAACTCGTATCTGTATATCTTTTTTCTTTTTGTAATAAAAAAAAAAGAAAAGAAAAAAAAGAAATAAAAACCTTAGAAATGTTCAGAATGTAACCGTGTGTACAAATTAATTTGTGATGTGAATGTAAAATGACTCATTCTACATCATTATAAATTATCACGCAAAATGTTCCCTGTGAGATGTGACAATAACTAACAATAGGGGATTCTTCCTACAAAAATTCCTCTTCTGTACACCACTACAAATTCAGATTTGAGTTGCTCTGAATGAAATGATCAACCTTTGGCCACCACTTGTGCAGGATTCTTAAAACTTAAAATTAGTTGAATGTTATCTATTTATCACAATATACCTATAATACCAAATGCACTATTCATCAGAATATTGTAAAATTTATAGTTTCATCTACATCTACATTCTACATTTATACTCCGCAAGCCATCCAATGGTGTGTGGCGGAGGGCACTTTATGTGCCACTGTCATTACCTCCCTTTCCTGTTCCAGTTGCGTATGGTTCACGGGAAGAACGACTGCCGGAAAGCCTCCGTGCGCACTCGAATCTCTCTAATTTTACATTTGTGATCTCCTCGGGAGGTATAAGTAGGGGGAAGCAATATATTTGATACCTCATCCAGAAACGCACCCTCTTGAAACCTGGACAGCAAGCTACACCACGATGCAGAGTGCCTCTCTTGCAGAGTCTGCCACTTGAGTTTGCTAAACATCTCCGTAATGCTATCACGCTTACCAAATAACCCTGCGACAAAACGCGCCACTCTTCTTTGGATCTTCTCTATCTCCTCCGTCAACCCGATCTGGTATGGATCCCACACTCATGAGCAATACTCAAGTATAGGTCGAACGAGTGTTTTTTACGCCATCTCTTTTGTTGATGGACTACATTTTCTAAGTACTCTCCCAATGAATCTCAACCTGGTACCCGCCTTACCAACAATTAATTTTGTATGATCATTCCACTTCAAATCGTTCTGCAAGCATACTCCCAGATATTTTACAGAAGTAACTGCTACCAGTGTTTGTTCCACTATCATATAATCATACAATAAAGGATCCTTCTTTCTATGTATTCGCTATACATTTTTAGTATTAGTGTAAAGTCAGTTCACCTGTCTGATACTCAAACATCTGTTCTGCTCAGGACCAAAATCTCTACATAACTGCCATTAAAGCCCATACTAAAAACTTAGGGAATATTGAAGATCAACAGACAAACAACATTATTAGTACGTTTTAACAATGGCCATAGAGAACTGTATGGTGGCCTGTTTCTTTGCTACATTAATCCCTTTAAAGCCACAGAGCTTCTGTAATATCATCAGCATCAGCATTTTACAGCTTCTTCCACTTTTTTATGCATCTACATCACATTTTAAACAAAAGAGTTACCTCTATTAATACATAAATAAATGATCATATTTATATCATTAGCCACTCACTGTTGATCTGTAACTAAGGTAGTGTTTAATTTCCTTGTGACTCCAGCCACACCACTTAGGCACATCACAATCTCTACATTTTAATCTACCACCAAACTGCAGTATCTTTATTCTGATGGTTGCTACTTTTCTTATATACCACTACATTATTGCACTCTGTAAGAAGTTGCTCCATTTTCACACCTTATTCTCTCAGCTAATCTGTTGCTCAAAACATTAAAAATTTCACTTCCTAAAAATAAAAAATATTCTTAAGAACAAAGAAATTCTTAAGCCATCTCATTTCAGATTGCACTGACAAATTTCATGACAAAATATAAGGACAGTATTGCTGATATTACTCACTATTATCTATTAACTCTTGAAGCTGTGCCCTCAAATAATACGGATTTTCTCCATTCTACACCTGTCAAATTTGTATTGTAAAATCCACTTAGTCTTCACAATATACTCATCAGATACAGTACTAGGGCATTTACCAATCTTCTCCCTTTTTTCCTTGTGGTGCATGTGAGTAACAATACAACTGGCATATATGTCACAAACATGATTTTTGGTTTAATATCCAATGAAGGATAAATACTTGTAGGATACTAACATATTACAAAAAAATTAAGATGAATAATTATAACAATGTACTCAGCCATACAGACTGACTCATAACTTAATGATATTAGCGCTACGTCCACTTTCCTGCTTATCCAAACTCCAATTTCTAGTGTGTGGCAATCTGGCTTTATAACATCCAAAAATGTGTTGGTTTCATTGAAACTCCTCCAACCAGTAAATCCTCTTGTATTTTAATAAAAGGCAGAGGTAGCCATGTTTAGATAGCATAACATTCAGTATATGAAGACAAATAATGTGCATATGCTATATCACACTGAAGTGTACAAATGGAATAAGATAAAATAGTTTTTTTATGTTATACTTTCTGACATATTCCACACCCATGAAAATCATTTCATTTTTGGGTCTATGGAACAGAAACTGAAACTAATCTGTGGAAGGGAAAAAAAGGACAGTAACCCAATCCAACATAATTCCATCCAATCTAACACAATGCAAAGTAAATTTCTTTTGAAAAATATAGACATTAAGTGAGTGACTTGGTAAAGGTAGCAGTGAACATTTTGCATGCCTGTGACTGCATGTAATAATAAGATTATTAATGAAACAGATAACTTATAAGAATTTTTAAAATTATTACTCAATATCTTCCATATAAAATTTCTTATTGTGTGATCGTTAACAGGGGATATGTGCCTGTGACAGTATCACATCCTTTTCCTGTTTAAATATTGCTTGGTGTAAAATGTCACATCTATGCTTCTGTTTTTCATACGTTCTCTGATAACTGCTGTAGGTAATACATAATTCATCATTATGTATGACATAATGTGTTGGCTCATCTCACATTATATTACCTTGGAGTTTTCTAACTATGTCTTACATAGTCTCCAATAAGAGTTTGTTGAACCTTCCAAAAATACTGTAAAATAGTTGACAGAGTGACAGATTTTTGTATAACAGAATAAGATTTTATCTGGGTGACTTGCTCATGAAAAGGGAACCGCATAGTGTCTTTTATCATTGTAGTTACAAGGCTACGGTTAATAGAGACATCATGTCTGCAATTAACAAATTTTCCTATTTTTGTTTCAGACTCTCTGGACCAATGGCTATTCGACTAACTTTCATATCAGAATTTCATAGCCTTAAGTATAGGACAAGAATAATGGTACTATCTGGATTTCTGTATGCAATTGCAACCATTATTATTCCAGGTAAGTCAAATATCCATTTTAAGTGTGTAGTTAATAATGTTTTGTATTAGTTTTCAGGTATTAAGTAATACTTAACACTCCAATATATGTAACAGAATGTACGAAAAGATGTGGACTAGTGACAAGCATCAGGTGTGAGAAAAACTGAATTAGCAGCTGTGAAAAATGTTACTCTGAGTCGTGTATTACCCGTGACAGCTACTGGAAATATTAGCAAAATACAGGAGCGTACAGGCAACCTTTTACCCAAAGTTGGGATAATTTATCTGTGTATGGACATATGGATCTGTGCACTCTGAAAAATTCATAAATTGAGGTACTATGTAAATTGTGTATTGTACTTTATTCATCTCATGATGTCATTTGCAGTCCATTTGGTTTTCATACAGGAGACATGTCAAAAATTTATTATACAGTTACAATGATTTTCACATTAACAAATAATATCACAACAATAAATAATAATGCTACAAGGATATTTCTTGGAACATGTAACACATTGTACCCAGCTCAAATTTCCAGTTTGTCCTGCATGAATTTATCCACTGAGTAATAACACATTAGTGTCAGTACCTGATATATCTTTCTTTTAAGTGAACCTAAATTCATCTGCATCAGCTTGTTGCCTTTTAATTTATTACAAATTTTCATTCCCATGTTTTGAAGTCCCTGTGCATACAGTCTGGGATGGTGGGTGGGGAGCATAAAATTTTCTTTGTTTCTAGTATCATGTGAATGGACAAAATGGTTTCCCTCAAATAATTCATGTCTGGTGTACAAAAATATAATAATCTCATATATGTATAAGGATGGCATAGTTAATATTTTAAGTCTTCTAAAGAATGGTTGACGTGGGTATAAGGATGGCATAGTTAATATTTTAAGTCTTCTAAATAATGGGTGACATGGTTCTTTGTGATTTGCTGTGTACATATTTTGAATAATTTTTTTTCTGCATTTTTAGTATCTGCACTATGTTTGTTGAGTTAGCCCAAAAAGCAATACCATACCTGAGAATGGATTCAAAGTAGTTTGTATATGCTACTTTTCATGTGTCCATGTCAGTTGCAGTTGATAATATTTGATTTGCAGATACAAAGCTGCTCAGTTTGTTTACTAGGTATTAAATGTGTGCCTGCCAGCTCAAATTTTTATCTACATTTAAACCTAAGAATTTGACTGAGTCACATTCTTCTATATTGTGGTTGTTGTGTACAATCTTAATCTGATCATATTCAGACTGTTTGGTTTTGAACTGCATCATGTGAGTCTTGGATATGTCTAGATTCAACCCATTCAACTGAAACCAAGTTTCTAAGGTACTAAGGGTTCTGATCACAGATCTGAGAATTTTTTCTGAAATCCCGATCTTCAGCTAAGACAGAAGTATTATCTGCAAACAGAACTGATGGGGAGCTGATATTTAATTGTGCCAACTTATAACTAAATCTGAGGGGGGTGCGATGGGGAGGTTCCCTTGTAAGTACCTTCGCTTGTATTTTTAGGATGTCTGTGACAACCAAAGTGCCCCCATAGCAACAGACCATAAAACACTGTGAGACTGAAAGCAATTGAAGTAGAAGTAAACCATTCTTAGTTACTCATTAGTGACTCAGCCTGCCAGTTTCTGCAGTAGAAGACAGTACACTCATGCAGTTTACCTGCAGACATTGATAATATGTTTCTCCCAGTCCAGTTCTGAGTCAATATGTATGCCTAAATGTTTTACTGATAAATATCCTATGTACTTAGACAATCCTAGCAGAAGGTAATGTGCTTTTTCAGGATTGCAGAACAGTTTGTTAGATGCAAACCAGTTCAGTGATAAGTCCAGGATTTTCTGCATAGCACTGTAGAATACTAAAGCAGCATGTTGTGCACAGCAGATAACTTAGTGGTGATGTCTATTACTGGACAAATCATTGATTCCAACTATAAAGAAGAATGGCCCCAAGAATTTGCCCAGCAACATACCTTCACAGCAGAATTCCTGTTTTTAACTGAGACAAGAATGATTTACTTATTCCACATATACCTTCACTGCATAGATTTTTGTGTCCCTTAAGTCTTCTGGATATTCTTCTTTATTCTTCATCCTGTGATTATTGCTTGTGGTGAACCATTATTAAATAATGAACCCAGCATTGCATTTACTAGCACTAAATTTTCTTTCAATAATCAGCTTGTTCGTCAGTAACTGTATCAATTTAACATCACAGGTAAGTAACCTACAAAGGCTAAAATCAGCATACTGAAGATTAACATTTGGCTCATAAGTAAACATGTTTTGATTAGATCTTTAAGTATTTACTCCTTGTCACAGGCTGACTGATAAGAGACATTGCAGCATAGTGTCTGGCAGACATAAAAGTTTGCACAAAGAGTTATGAACAATGACCAATTGAAAATTACATGATGAATGCGAGATACTGGACATAGATTGAGCATTCACTGATGACTTGTTACTAACTCCCGAGGTTTTGTATGTAACACCTATTTATAGACACATGTATTACGGAAATTATGAAATAGTAAAATACAAGACTATTACATTTTAGATATTAACATAAGAGACATAAAAAAATAAAATACACAAAGACACATCAGGCAAAGAAGCAAACTTCTTTTAACTATAAAAGGACACAATAGTAGGTACTATGTTATAAGAGAGAAGTATTATGTGCTTGGGGTTCCCAAGGCTTGCCAAGAATTTTTGAGAAAACGAAATTTTCTAATTGTAATAATTAACAAACTAAAGGCATCTGTTTTGTAGGCATAAAAATCAAAGCTACTAAACTGTAACACAAGATTTTGGAAATAATTACTCTTTAACAATGGAATGTTTTTGTACAGGAAAATATTAAATACAAAAAACTTTTGAGATGCTAAATTTTCAGAGAAAGTAAGACATTTGCTTGAAAGAGGAGCATGGGGATTTTCAAATAAGCTGTGTCAATCTTAGAAAAAACAATTTTTATCTGTTTTGGATTTTGATATGCACATTGTTTAGAGGTATCATAAATTAAAAACATTTCTGTAAACAAAATGTTTCCATATGAACTAAACATACTATTGAAACTTCCTAGCAGATTAAAAGTGTCTTCTGGACTGGGACTTGAACCTCAGACCTTTGCTTTCCATGGGCAAGTTCTCTACAACTGAGCTATCAAAGCACAACTCGTGACCTCCCTTCAAAGCCCTACTTCCACCAGTACCTCAATTACAAACTTATGCTTTTATCATTAGAAATTGGTAATTTTACAGTGAATAGTGAAATTTTGTTAAATAATTCAGTCATTGTACATAACTATTCTATATGCACTAATACTGAAAAGAGATCAGAAAAGAAAAAAAAAATGTATTGGCATCAGGAGTGGTACACATGAACCCTCTGCCAGGCACTTAAGTGTGAACTGCAGAGTAACCATGTAGATGCAGATGTTGCAGGTCACTCCATTAAGCTGCAGCAGGGGTGTACATTGTATGCTGCTGACAGAAGTTGCTCTACCCAGATGCAGTGGACTTGGGCACATGTGGTGGTTGCAGAGGCGCAGCATGGTTGACAATGTTCTGCATAGGTGAGAGTACGGCTTGCTCGGCAACATTCTGACCAGGCCTGGTGGTGATGTGGATAGGGATGTTCTGTGCAGGCACAGGAGTGGTATGCTCGGCAGAATTCTGCACTAGCCCAGGCCTAATGCAGGTGGTGATGTTCTGTACAGATACATATGTGGAGCAGGTCATAGGGAGGCAGGGTGTGTTGATGTGTGAAGGTGGTTGCTCCAGCAAGATGCAATGGCATCAGAATCAGAAGTTACTGGGCAAAGTTGGTTGGACTCGGCCGCTGTGCGTACGGAAGGATACCGAGGCAATTGCCGTGGTGCATGGTGGCAAGCATTGCCATGACCAATGGGGTTATGTTGTTGTGTGTCACTGGAATATTCCTGATGTAAATGTTTATTAGCAGCACCACTAATTAGAAATAAACTGTCAACATTCATAGGCCAAGTTTGAGTTTGGTCTGGACAAAACTGGGTATGTGCCATGTTTGTGTCTGAAATCCTGGACTGGCAGCATGTGGGTGGGTTGAAGAAATTCACATGTGGAGCAGTAGATGTGCTGCCCATGGTGAGTGAAAATGAATCCGTGCATCTGGAATGTTGCCGTCAAGTCATTGAAAAGTGTTTCTGCAAGTAGGATATGTTGATGAGGTACCATAGTAGATCATTTGTGGCTTTAAATTTCTTGTGACTAAGATCGTAAGTTGAACTACAGTATTGAAGCATTTCACTTGCACAACTGAGTCTGAAGATGGTGGATGAGTCACTTGAGAAGCACTGTACTATCCAGAACAGAAACCATTGGCCTGATATGCAAATTTCAGTGGCCAGTGGTTATGCGTGGGTGGCATTGTTGTAAATGCACTGGTGTGAATTTGACCTTGAACGTGGTCGTCGTTAGTCAATGGGTTCACCGAGGAGGAAACTTGGGATACATACAGGTGTAGAATATCAAATACACGATTACTGTGTAGAATAATACCACTTTACTGAAGACAATGTACATGAGACTTCCACACAAGGACAGAGTACAGTGCTTACTAAACTGGCAGAGAGAGAGAGAGAGAGAGAGAGAGAGAGAGAGAGAGAGAGACTCCACAAAGTTTCACTCACTAGGCTGGTCAGCGATGTTGTTGTTGTGGGTGATAGCCACCACAGTTTATTTTACTGGACTAGTTTCAAGCATAACCCATCACTGAAACAGGTCTAGTAAAACAATCTAGTACCAACAAGCAGCTTACATCAAACAGTTAATTATTAATGTGACACATTCACAATTTCTACAAGCTGCAGAGCACCAAATGTACAAGACAATCTTATCACTCCTGTGTCACAAAATTACAACATTCCCTTCAAATAGCATTCTCTGTTTTCCTGCATGAGAAAAGAAATACTTGAACAATTCTGAACAATAGACTTGGTAAGGAAGCAGTTTTTGCTTCACCTTATCCACTCTATATGTACTAAGCATACCCATCACCAGTTCAGTACAAATCAAAAACAGAATTCAGAAGCTCTTAGGTGACTAGAACTGTGCTGTAATGTTCATTAATGATAATAGAGGATGACAGTAAGTTATTAGTAAGAAGGAAGGACTGATGAGAAGATAGTATCAACTTTGAAATACCATTGCCTTACATGCCAATCATCGCAAGAATGTAAACCATGTAGACATACTGTGCTTAATCACACAGATAAACAACTGAGTCACACTGCGATATCGGAGTTGGAAAAGAGGCTAAATATTTCACCCACTCCAAAGACCTTGCCTATTAAGGATGTTGTCAGTGCTGTTGAGCAAGGGGATCTCAAAACTGCCGAGTGAGACTACCAAAGAAATAAGACAAGAGGCTTGCAGGGCCACAACCAGGATGCCTGCACCGAAGCAGAACATCAACACTGAAGAAAAGAAAGCTCTCTGTTCCTTAATAAAAGACACAGAAATAGTGATTTTATCTGCCGACAAGGGAAATGCTACTGTTCTTTTGCCTGCAACATCCTATTTTGGCAAGATAATGGATTTACTGCAGGACTCAGCGTATCGCCATCTCCAGAAGGATTCAACTGATGCTGTACAATGGAAGACATCCACACTCCTCAAATCCAGCCAGTTTCCTGAACATCTTAAAAAGAGCTTAAGAGTACAAGCACCAGTTCCATCACAACTCTATGGGCTGTCTAAGATCCATAAGGAAGGGGCTCCTCTTTGCCCCATTATGAGCAATATAGGAGCCCCGACGTATTACCTAGCAAAACATCTGGCCTCTCTTCTAAGCCCATAGTAGGAAAATGTGAACATCACATTTGAATCTCAGAAGATTTTATACAATGACTGAAGAGTTTGCGTCTCGAACCAACTGACATTTTAGTGATTTTCAATGTGGTCTCTTTGTTCACGCGAGTGCCTTTGGTGGATTCATTACAACTTATAGAAAAAAGTTGGAGGAGGACATCTTACATCTTTTCAAACAAGTGTTTACCTTGACATACTATTTATTTAACAAACAATATTTTGAGCAGACTGACGGTGATGCTATGGGTAGCCCTTTGTCTCCCATAGTACCGTACCTTTTTTGTGGAAGACTTCGAAGCACTTCAGTCAGCAGTGTTGAAACCCAAATGTTTCTGGAGATATGTGGATAACACTTTTGTTGTTTGGCCACACAGAGCAGCAACACTCCCTGCGTTTCTGGAACATCTTAACTCCCTCCATCCCAGCATTTTCTTCACCATGGAAGTGGAGAAAAATGGAGAGATCCCATTTCTTGATGTCTTGGTCCACAGGAAAGAAGATGGTTTCTTGGGTCACAGTGTGTTTTGCACACCGACTCTCACTGACCTGTATTTATGAGCTACAAGTTGCCATCACCTATCTCAACACAGTGGCCTGTTGTGGACCCTCGTTCATAGGGCCAGAATTATCTCTGATGCAGGGAGCTTACCAGCAGACCTTAGCCATCTTTGCTCTGTGTATGCACAGAACGGGTGCTCTGATAAACAGATCCATAGTACATTTAAACCTGCATGCACTAAAGCTCCAGAACAGTCAGAAGAAACAGAGAACTCCATGAGCATGGTTTTTCTACCAGATGTTGGTAGCATGTCCTTTAAGAGTGGCAGGCTGTTCAAAAAACATCAAATAAAATGTACCTTATGCTCTCCAGTGTGAGTGCAAATTAAGCTGGGTTCTGTTAAAGATGACCTTGGTCTAAGGAGATCAGGGATATCTAAAATCTCATGCCAGTGTGGGAAATCATACATTGTCCAGCCGTGTTGCACTGTTAAGGATAGATGTGCTGAACATAGATGTCACACCAGACAAGGTCAGCCAGAAGAGTCTGCTGTGGCTGAACACTGTCTTAACACAGGACACAGCATGAACTATGGAGAGACAAAGACCCTTTCACCCGTTTCCACATACTGGGATTCCATCACTAAAGAAGCAGTCAAAATTCATATAAGTAATGACCTGATCAATAGACACACAGTATTTCAACTCAGCAATGCATGGGAACCAACACTGGCAGCACTACGGCATCGTCGGCTGCAGTCAAATGAATCTGAGTGAACACAGATGGAAAATCAAAGTCCACGCATTTAAGCTGGGTGCCAACAGTCTGTCCGCACGTGCACTGTGCCGCTATTTGCGGCCACACTTTTCCTGCATCGCGAATGAGAGGCCTGTGACCCATTTGTATGGCAGGGGACACTGGAGGTCGCCATGCTCTATGATTCGTCTATGATGATGTTATACCATAGCATTTGGCACCTGCAATTCTCTAGTGAGCCAGCGTATATAATGGCGAGCCATTGCAGCAACATGTCGGCCAGCACCTGAAGATGACGAGCAGCTGTCTCGTTGAAATATTGTGCATATATCTGACACTGTGACAAAGCAAGCTGGGATATTTTTACTTCCCCTCTTGTTTTGCCATCTGCCTCCTTAAATTCGTTTTTTTTTTTTTTTTTTTTTTTGACTAATTACTATTAACAAATGTGAGTATAATCTGCATTTTCATAAAAGAGAGAGGTTGTCACTCAGTTTTGAAGAACATAACATCAGACCTAATTTTGTGTTTACTTTTATGTATGTAATTGATTTTCTAATTTATTTTCATTATGCGTAGTTATAGGGTGAAATCAATAGTTGTTTCATAACTTAAATGCTATTGTTGAATTATAAACAAATATAAATTCTATAATAATTATAAACATTTGGAGGAACAACTAATAGTGTTCTTAAAGGATTTATTTGGCTCTATTCAAAAACATGTTAGCAAAGCCGGCTCTTAATTATTTCCAAATTAATTAACAGTTTTGTCAAAAGTATTGTTTGCATAATGACATACGTTAATTTCATCATTTAAACAAATAATTCAGCTTAACCCTCGTAGTAGAAGAAACTGTTAAAAAGAACCAATATTTTGATGTATTCAGTTAATTTAATGAGTTAAGTTTAAATTGTAATTTCTGTAAGTTTAACTTTGAATAATTTGTAGTTTTAGCAGCTATTATTGTGATGATATATAAGGGCCCAATTTTTGGTCTTGAGACAGTCAGTCCACTGCCAAGTTTCAGAGGAGGAATCTGTGTTGATTAGATCAACAACAATGCATCCATGAAATAAATGTAACACAATTAGGCCGTGTATAAAAACAATGACAGTGGCTGTTCCATACATACCTTTTTATTCTTCAAGAACTGTGTGGTTAGGCTTTTACTGCTCATAGATGTTCAACAGGAAACTATTGTAGCAGTATGTCGATGTTTGCCTGCAACCTATTAATGAGGCTCATCGAAAGTAAACTTATAGTGCACTGGCCATATAACTGTGTAATATTGGGGGTTGTCAACAGTGAAAGTAAAAGACTGTGATACACAACTGTGCATCTGTCAGCTACATCATTTACAGTAGACAGTAGTTGCACTTTCACAACCCATTTTTTGACCAGTGTAGCAATGCAGTACATCAACTCTGAGGACAACAAACAAAGAAAGCAGGCGAGCGTCATCACAACGTGACGCTCATGAACCAAGGAAGTAGTATCAACAAGATCACTGTCCTGATGCTATCCCCTGAGTCAACTGGATGGTATTCTTGGAAATGGTGGATGGTCTAGGATGGCAGAAGGAGAGGGAGATACAGCAGGGAGAAAGGAATGGCTGTGGGAGCAAAGGCAGCTCATCCATCTGTGGGTACAGACAGTTGTGTGTTGTACATTGGGAAGTGAAGCAGGATGCGAAAGAGGCTAGTGCAGGATAGAGGGACAGCCCTAAGAAAATAACTTGTGTGTGTGTGTGTGTGTGTGTGTGTGTGTGTGTGTGTGTGTTTAGAGCTACTGTGTTGGCGGGGCGAGCCCAGTTAGTTGCATTATAATTTGTAGTTAGGGCTGGGAGAACACCAGCGCAGTAGTGAGTTGCATCAATGGCACAGGACAGCTTTTTTAGTAGTCAGTGTGATAGTGAAGTAATACATAACAGTTTACATGATGAAAAGATAGATTCTCTTCCTGCCTATCAGGGATTACATCACAGAGCCAAAAAATACTGGAACTTTAGCATCATGATTCATGGTGTACTTCTTTCAGAACCAAGAATAATAAAGACCTAAAAAATGAAAGAGCATCTGCCATATATGACCTATTTATCAAAAAATAAGTGACACTGCTCATAAGTTACAAACTGCAAGATCAAACTTTCATGTGTAGTGCGAGTCCAATGAAGAAACATACTGTCACATATTATGAAGTGTAGTTCTGATGCAGACACAATTCTGACGTAACTACATAGATCTGAAGATGATCTAGGAAGATTGAGGCCATCCTCAGCTCCTATGGGTGAAGAATTGTAGGATTCCCCATAATTCAGGAGTGCTCTACATAAAGTAAGCAGTTACTTGGGTAGAAGAGTACTTGTGGAGTGCACATGGAGATCTTGTAGGCTAGGTGGTAGTTTGAGATGGAAAGTTTTTGCACTCAAATTTAGCAAGGAATGGAACGTATACCAAAGAGACAGATTAGATGACATAGGAGAGGAAGTGTTCATTTCAGTCAAGATAAACTGAGTTTAATTGTGAAATTATCTAGACTGAGTAACAGATGTAGGTGAACTCAGGTTAATTTCAGCCCTATATATCATCTATATTTATCATAAATTAACTCTGTTTTTTAAATTTGCTAATGATTATAAATAACCTCAAATTTTTTTAAGAAACTGATAGTTTTTAACACGGGTTTCTGTGTTGCCTTAATAGAAATCTCATTTGTGTATTTGCTTCAATTCTTCTAGGAAATTAGCAAATTTTTAGCTCAGCAGATTAAAAGATAATCAGAAAGCTTAATTTAAAGTTATTTATTCACTGCCCTGTAATACACTGCACCAGCCAGACTGCAGCCCCACTGTGAATACTGTTCTCGAACACAGGATGATGCTCAAAATTACCCTGACTATTGTCAAATAATTGGCAGCTCCTGCAAAATGGTGTGTTGGAAGAGCTGCCGAGAGTCATGTACCTGTGATACCAGCACCAGAGATACCTCAAGCACTGTCCTCTCCTGTGGATCCTGTCTCCTCTGCAGAAAGTACAGGCTCTGTAATTACTCATCCACTTGATCATGAGTGTATGTCAGTGGTAGGTCTAGGTGTCCTGTACAGGGTTGATGAGGACCAGGGAGGACCCAGGATGTTGTAAACAATTCCCCAAATCAACAAGTTAGGGGTGCTGTCATTCACTGAAACTGAAACTGAGCCACTGGGACTCATTTCACCTGTTTCAGGGTAACCTGTTTTGTCTGGGGTCAAGAGGTCTATTAATCATTTGCAGTTGATGGTACCCCTTAGGGAAATGGCACCAAGGAGGAAAGGACACCAGGTGCACTCACTGTGTATGCCTGGGGGCCTCATTCAGTGTGTTGGAGAGTCTATTCCATCAGCCATTGAGGAACATGATGCAGCCAGCTGCAGATTGTGGCACACAATGGAACAAATTATATCTGTTGTCTGTGTTCCAACATCATTCTTGGGTCATTCCAGTGACTGACAGAGAAGGTTGAGAAGACCAGGCTTGTGCATGGAGTTCAACAAAGCTCACAATTCGCAGAATTGTCCCCAGAACTGATCATGGCTCTTTGGTTCTGAGTCAAGTGGAAGGACTGAACCAGAGACTTTGAAGATTCTGTGACAAGCCACACTGCCACTTCCTGGACTTGCACTATAGGGTTGAGAACTGTACAGTTCCCATAAATGGGTCAGGTGTGCACTACACATAATAGGCTGCTACTCAGGTTGCTGACTGTGTGTGAGGTGCTCACAATGGATTTAGATTAGGTGACTCTCCATCCAGTCCAGATTATGATAGCTGTAGGAAACCCAGACGTACCTGTATAAGACTGAAAGAAATGCCTCCCATAGGTGACAGTATTAAAATCCTAATGGTAAACTGCCTTAGCACTTGCAACAAAGCAGAAGAGTTTGAAGCACTCTTGAAAAGCAATGTAACTCACATAATATTGGTACAGAAAGTGGGATGAAACCTTAAATTGATAGCAGTGAGAATTTTGGGGAAAATTAAAGTGTATATCAAAAGGATAGGCAAACTGGAAATGGAGTTGGAGTATTTGTTGCAGTAGACAATACACTCAAATCCACTGATCAGGAGTGGGCACCAAATGGTAACTGGGTCCTTCTGTCACCCATCAGACTCATCTCCAGGTGTAACTGAAAACTGTAGAGAAAACCTCAGTTTATTTGCATGTAAGTTCCCTAATCACACTGCATCATCCAACAATTGGAAAAAAATACAGTTTTGTTAGTGATGGGCATGATAAGTCATCCTGTGAAACATTAATATGCCATCTCTGAAATCTACCTACAACAAATAGTTAGCAGCCCCATTCACAATGAAAATATGTTGGATCTAATGGCGAAAAACATACATGACCTCTTACAAATAAGGATCAGTTTAAAAGGAGCCTGAAAGACTTACTAGTGGCCAACTCCTACTCCATTGGTGAATTTTTTAATAGAAACAAATGATGTATTGTATATATTCATACTATTAGTATTGTTATTTCAGCTTAAAAAAAATATTGACATGTTCCACATCCACGAAGATCTCCTCAGCATGGACCTATGGAACAGAAAACAAATCTTATCTAATCTGAGGATGTCCACATTGAAACTGGTATCAATGACCATTCTGTGGTTGTGGCAACAATGATTAGCAAATTACAACTAAAACAAGAAGAAAGATATATAGCTTCAGTAAAGTAAATAAAAAATCAGTAGTGTCATACCTCAATGAGGAACTTGAAACTGTCATTACAGGGCAGGAGTGTGTAGAGGAATTACAGCAAGTTTAAAAGAATAGTTAACTTTGCACTGGATAGATGTGTGCCCAGTAGAACAGTTCATAATGGGAGAGATCCTCCATGGTATACAGTCACTGTAAAGAAACTTCTATAGAAACAAGAGATAACTGCATAATAGGTGTAAAACAAAGCATTGGGCTACAGATAGAGAGATGCTGAATTAAACACATTTGGCTGTCCTCCCTCCGACTAACTGGCTAATTGCACTTAGCAACTGCTCTACCCTGTCCCCACCATGTCCGTTGACTGGTTTTTTGTTGGTCCAGTTTTGTCATACAGCATCAACTGTACACTTGAAATTGGACAGGTCAAACAAAAGTTGTAGTAATACATAGTATTAGTAAATAGCTGGCAAATTTGTTACACAATCAGAAATTATTTTACAGAATAGAAACAGTGCTTTATTAGAAACGCATTTATTTTAATTTTCTATATTGGATACATAGCGGTCTTTATTTCCTCTGGTATCTTATTGTGTAGTATTACACCAATGTTAATTATGCTCCTCTGACAGGGTGTTGTTCTGTGATATTTTTGGTGTGTATTTGATTTACCTCTGGTACAACAGTTGTGCACATTTTTTTCTTTGTTAGTTTGTCTGTTTTCTACAGGGAGACTCTAGTGAACAGGACAGCTTCATAAATGAACAAGCTTGGAACATTCAGAACGCCAAGCTCAGTAAAATGAAATTTACAGAACTTCATCTTTTTAAGGCCATAAATTATTCTTAGAGCCCCTTCTTAAACTCTAAAAACCTTTACAATGTGAGTTGAGTGCACCCAGAAAACGATGCCATAATGAAGCAGTGAATGGACTGTGCTCAGTATGCCTGTGGTGCTGTTCTTTTGCTTGGCTTTAATATTCTTAGACTGCAGCGCATGGATGAGAGTTTTCTGGACAAGATATTTATAAGTGTGTCCAACCTTTAAGTCTTGCTGAACCCACAGACCAAAAAATTTTGTATTGCTTACATTATCAAGGGGTTCATTTTCTAATTGTGCTTCAATAGACATTTGATTAGATGAAGGAAATAAATGAAAGTTGACACACACTGTTTTTTCAGTATTTCCAATGAGTTTGTTTTCAGTGAACCACTCAGAAAACATATTCATAGAACTTTCTGCTTTTGACTGCAAAGTTTCTGGGCTGGATACAGTATGCAATATGCTGATGTTATTAGTGAACAGGATGCACCCAGATGCAGCACTTTACCATCCCCTACCCCTACTGTGCTATCCCTCCCCCTTGCCACCTACTTAGCCCCCACCTCCCAGATTGCTTCTCCCATCATACGCAGTTGCTCGCTGCCTGGCCTCAGTGGCCGGAGACAGAGTGGTCATGTGAGTGAGTGTGTGTGTGTGTGTGTGTGTGTGTGTGTGTGTGTGTGTGTGTGTGTGAGTTGTGCTTGCATGAATTTGTTTGTGTTGTATTTCTTAGAAGAAGACCTTTTGGCCAAAAGCTCACATGTTTAACAGTCTTTTTGTTGTGCCTGTCTGCGACCCAGCATCTCCTCTACATGATGAGTAGCAGTCTATTCTTTTCATAATTCTGAAGTTTTAAATTTCACTTTTACATCATCATTCACTCAGGAAGATTGTACAAACATACCATCATTTGATTGTCACACAGACCCCTGTATGGAGGGCACATTAATAGACTTCCCTGGTGAGGAGAGGAACTGAAAGAGCTGCAAACAAGTAAGTCACAAAACCTGGATAGAATCATGATTCAGTTTTACAGAGAGGACTCTGTGACATTGGCCTCTTACTCAGATTGCATCTGTCGTGAATCTATCATCCAGTGTGAAGTCCCTATGAGTGGAAAAAAGTGCAGACGACTCCTGTATATAATAAGAGTGAACGAACAGACTCACAAAATTACAGACTGATATCCTTAGCGTCAGTTTGCTGCAGAATTCTTGAACTTATTCTGAGTTTGAATACAAGAAATTTGCTTGAGGTAGAGAACCTTTCATCAACACATCTGCATGGGTTTAGGAAGTATCATTCATGCAAAACTCAGCTTGCTCTTTCCTCACAAGATATCCCGTGAACCACGAATGGAGGGCAACAGGCAGATTTCATATTTCTAGATTTCTGGGAACTGCAGACTGTTAGTGTAGGTTGGAGTACAAAGATTATGTTCCCAGATGTATGAGTGCCTCTAGGACCTCTTATGTAAAAGAACCCAGTATATTGCCCTCAATGGAAATTGTCCACCAGAGGCTGTGGTATCATCAGGGGTGCCCCAGGGAAGTGCGAGAGGGCTACTTTATTCTCAATGTGCATAAATCATCTGACAGACAGGGTGAGCAGCAATCTGTGGCCATTTACAAATGGCACTGTGGTGTATAGGAATGTGTCAACATTGAGTAACTGTAGCTGGATACAAAATATTTTAGACAAAATTTATAGTTGGTGTGATGAAGGGCAGCTTGCTTTAATTGTAGAAAAATAGTAGTTAAATCAGATGAGTTGGAGAAATGAACCCATAATGTTTGAGTATAGCATGGGTACTGTGGCGCTTGACACAGTCATTTTGATTAAGTTTCTAGGTGTAATGCTGCAAAGTGACTTGAAATGGAAGGAGCATATAAGCATTGCAGTAGAGAAGGTGACTGGTCAACTTTGGTTTACTGGGAGAATTTTAGAAAAGTGTCACTCATCTATACAAGAGGTTGGTGTGATGAAAGGCAGCTTGCTTTACTTGTAGAAAAATGGCAGTTAAATCGGATGAGTTGGAGAAACAAATCCGTAATGTTTGAGTATAGCATGGGTAGTGTGCTGCTTGACATAGTCATATTGATTAAGTTTCTAGGCGTAATGCTGCAAAGTGACTTGAAATGGAATGAGCTTATAGGCATGGCAGTAGAGAAGGTGACTGGTCAACTTTGGTTTATTGGAAGAATTTTAGAAAAGTGTCACTCATCTATACAGGAGGCCACATGTAGAACTCATTCTTGAGAACTGCTTGAGTGTTTGGGTCCCGCACCAGGGCAGGTTAAAGCGATACATTGAAGTAATTCAGAGGTAGGCTGCTGTAGTTGTTGACAGTAGGTTCAGTCAACACATGAATATTACAGAGAAGCTTCATGAACTGAAATCAGAGTGACAGTATGGAAGATGACATTCTTTACACAAAAAATTATTGCAAATTTGACAGAACCAGCATTTGAAGCTAACTGAAAAACAATTCTACCACCACAAACGTAAATTTTGCATATCACAAAGACAATAAATTAGAAATTAGGGCTAATACAGAAGTATATAGGCAGTCTTTTTCCCCTCACTCTATTTAAGAGTGGAACAGGAGAGGAAATTACTAATATGTTACAAAACACCCTCTGCCATGCACCATATGGTGACTTGCAGAGTACATACGTAAATGTAGAACTAGTTATACTGTATAAAAAATGTACAACTGGGACAGAAAAATAACTGATATATCATAAATGTTTTAGAAATGTATTGTATTACATAAGTATTTGTACATAAATCTCTCAATAAGGCCCATGTTATGCCTAAAGATGTTAAGTAAAAATTCCAGGCCAAAAAAGATTATTTCAAGATGAAGTATTTTCTCTAATTTCACAATATGCTTCAGCAGCCAATTTCTATAACAAGAAAAATATGTGTATTATCCTCATACAATATAGAGGCTCAGTGATTGTTCAAAACTCACTTTTTGTCTCACTTTATACTTTTTAAATAAAAGTAAATATTTTTTTCTCAACAGCTGTTGCATGGCTCATAATTCCTCTACCCTGGTCTGTGACATTTTTTGATGGCTACATTACATACAACTCCTGGAGAATGTTTGTGACTGTGGGTGCATTGTCAAGCTTTTTAGCAGCATTCCTCATTTACCTATGTCCTGAAGCTCCAAAGTTTCTTATGACAAAAGGTCGATCAGAGGAAGCATTGCAAGCTTTTAAAACTGTATACAAACACAACACTGGAAAGGAACCAGAGACATATCCAGTATGTATGCTGCCTTTTACTCATATGAAAGTAGAATAGTAAATTCAAAATGTTTTAAACCCACCCCTTGTCAAAATATCTGTCAGTAATTTTAAGATCTGCATTTCAAAAAAACTATTGAAGGCAACAAACTTTTGTACATGGCTGCACGTTCAGAAACCATGAATAGTTACAATTGAAAGAAAACAGCCCTCGGTCACTATTTTTAACGAATTGTGAAAAGGATAGTTTGTTACTCACTGTAAAGAATATATGTTGAGTTGCGGGCAGCCACAACGAAAAGACTGTTACACAGTTAGCTTTTGGCCAAAGCCTTCATTAAAAATAGTGACCGAGGGCTGTTTTCTTTCAAAGAATATATGTTGAGTTGCAGACAGCCACAATGAAAAGATTGTTACACAGTTAGCTTTTGGCCAAAGCCTTCTTCAGAAAAGAAAATAAATACACACACACACACACACACACACACACACACACACACACACACACACACCACACACCACACACATTCATATAAGCAAGCACCCTCATGCACACATGAATACCATCTCTGGTAGCTCGGACAGGAATACCAGAGGTGGCAATCATGCATGCACGAGATGAGCTTGCTTCTATCAGTGTGTGTGTGTGTATGTGTGTATTTTCATTTCTGAAGAAGGCTTTGGCCAAAAGCTAAATGTGTAACAATCTTTCTGTTGTGCATGTCTGCAACTCAACATGTCATCTTTATGGAGAGTAGCAGTCTGTCTTTTTCCTAATATTGTTGATATCCCAATCTGAAGTTTTCATTGTAGAGAATAGTAATGTTTTCTTGAGATATTTCAAATATTACTTGAACAAGAGGAATGAAGTAAATAGATACAGGTACTCTATAAAAAAATTTGGGAGTAATCTTGTGGAGCAATGCAGCTAAGGCCAAAAAAGGATATACTCGTAGAAATGATAAATATGGTTTTATGTGGATATAATAACGAAATATTCCACAGCAGTACCTTAATAAACATCGGAATTGTTGCATTTATTTTCCATCTAGTGATTTAATGTTATTTATGAGTAATAACAGAAACTATTTGCAAACAAAATGTTACACATACAAATACACACATCAAAAAAGTTTTGCATCACTTTGGTTCCAAGAGTTCCAAAACCTGTATAGAAAATTGGAATAGAGATCATTATATACATCATTTCTGCCCTTTTTATTGCTCATGAAAACCACACATTGCATGTTGTACCACCATACAGCGAGACCTTCAGAGGTGGTGGTCTAGATTGCTGTACACACCAGTACCTCTAAAACCCAGTAGCACATCCTCTTGCATTGATGCATACCTGTATTCGTCGTGGCATACTATCCACAATTTCATCAAGGCACTGTTGGTCCAGATTGTCCCACTCCTCAACAGTGATTCAGCATAGATCCCTCAGAGTGGTTGGTGGGTCACGTCGTCCATAAACAGCCCTTTTCAATCCATCCCAGGCATGTTTGATAGGGTTCATTTCTGGGGAACATGCTGGCCACTCTAGTTGTTTTTGTAAAAACTGTGTATTTTTCTCAGATACATTTGCTATTAAGATATGATGGCTTTCTTTCCTCCTCATGCCCTAACAACATTCAGGAAGCAAGCAAAATAGAATAATTAGAATATTAAAAACAGCAAACAATAGTATTTCAAGTAAACTTTTTTTTAGAGATTTAAATTTTCTTCCTCTTCCCTGCATTTATACTTTAGAAATTGTACTACTTGTAACGAAGAGAACGATGAAGAAGGAGACTGTCTTTATCCCAAACACTGAGCAACATATTAGGTTAAGAAAAAGTATTCATGTAAAGCGTTCCAGCACACCTCTGTGTTAAAAGGATACTTATTATTCAGGTGTAGTATTATAAAGTAAGCTGTCAGAAATTATGAAGAGCACCATTCAAGTCAACACATCAAATACTCTGTCAAATCCTTTAATAAACAATTGTTTTTACATTGTGTCTGATTATATGGGCAACGAACTAGAATTAGTCTCTTATGTTACTACACTCTAAAATATTATCCAACAGCTGTCATACATTATGTATAAAGGATTTTATTGGATAAATAAATGAATAAATAAATACTTTAATCTTTCAAGAAATTTTGAAAATTTTACGATGGAGATCTATAGACTGTAATACGTGAATCACTGGACAGTACTATGCTCATGTAACATGTTCTGTGTGAAACATCCTTGTTTCTTTACCTTTGAATCTATGGCTGTTTCTACCATAAAAAAATAGCTTGTTCTCTCCCTCTCCTCTCTCCCCCTCCTCATATCTCACTGGTCTTTGCAATAGCAAACTACTGATTTGTAATAATTTGCGTATATCATCTCTACTATGTCTCATCACTGTAAATTAAAGCAAATATCAAAGAATTTCATATAAGAGGAGATATACACCAACACAACACCAGAAGAAAAATTAAAATGGATATTCTGAGAGACAGACTAGTAAAAACAGCCCAGTCACCCATGGTCAGCTCCCTAATAATCTTTAACAAATTACCACCCTCAGCATGATCCATGCCTTCTTAAATTATTTCAAAGAAAACTGTACAGCTGGCTGCCTGAAAATCCATTTCATAATGTAACAGAATTTTTTGATGAAGAAAATGTGAACATTTGTTAAAATTTAAAATATGTGGCTAAGTGTTTGTAGTTGTGTAGGTAATTCAATATAAATGCTTGTAACTGTGTATATAATTAAGTATAAATATCAGAGATTGGGCATGTAATAAAATATAAAAAGCATGTGTTAAAACTTAAGTGTGTATGGTTAACGTTTGTAATTATGTATAGAACTGAACATATCAGTATTAGGTATAAGACATAAAGCGTATTCCGTTATGTTAATGGTTAATGGCAACTAAAGATGAATAAAGATATTATCTTCTTGTTAGTGATTATTTGCTTATTCTTTGGCGGGAAGAATGCTTGGGAAACGTTAATTTCTGACACTTTTCTTTGAATCTATTTCTCTCTTTTCTCTTTATCTTTAAGCAAACTTTTGTGGAAGCTCTTGCTTCATATTCTTATCAACCACTTGTGTTTAAGCAGTTGTTATTCATATTTATGTAGTTACAAATTTCTAATTATTTGAAATAATTTTTTCCAGGTTAAGAAGTTGAAGGAAGAAGTTCAAGCAGTACCTGATCCATTAACAACCAATGAGAGCAGAAAGAGCGCCTGTTCATTACTAAGATTTGCCTTGAAAGATGCAAAATTACTTTTGTTAAAGCCACTACGAAATAGAACAATTATGATTATGATTCTTAATTATGGTGCTCTGCTTAGGTAAATAATAACAAAACTATTTTATAGATGCTCATAATGTTAGATTCTATATAACTAAAAATTTAAATGTTTTTGTTCAAAATCTTAAATCTCCATAGATCTTCATTGATTGCTTCAAAATTTTGACGAAATGTTGCTTGAATATTCCTTCTGGAGCATCATCTGTTAAAAAATTATATAGTGTAGCGAAATATTGTTAGAAAAATTCTTGAAAAGCTCTTGACCAATTTACTTCAAATATTTACATAGTGCTCTAACAAACATTCAGACAGACACAGGCAATATATGAGGGTATCATCAATTTTCATTTACTTCACACAGGTCCATATCTGGTGTATATGCAGGCTAGGACATTATTACAGTGTAGTTTTTTGCTAGAAATTTGTAAACAAGAAATGAAATGTGAGCAAGAGTCTTGTTGTGGAGCAAAAGCCATGAACTGTTTTGCCATGAGTCTGGCCGTGTTTATTTATTTATTTTAAATCGCTTCCCACAGATGGTGTTGGCCGTGTAGGTAGTATTCCTTATTGATCATTTCCCTTTTTGGCAGGAACTCATGATTCACTATGCTGTTGAAACTGGAGAAAACAGTATGCACAACCTCCCTACTCACACACCTGGTGGGCTTTCTTTGGTCTTGTCAATCCAGAATGCTTCCACTAATATGATTTGAGCCTTAGTATCACATCACACCCATACACCCATGTTTTGTCATCTGTTATGACACGTTTCAGTAGTTCTACATCATTGTGGACTTTGTGGAACTCTGTTACATAATGATGACAGGGTAAGAAAAACACAATACATATAACAGTATATGTCAGCAGACTACAATAACCAAATGTCCAAAACCACACTGCCAAGTTAGAGAGAGTCTGCGTCATAGTTCTCACTGTTTAGCGATATTGCTGTCCCAACAGAGCTGCCCTGCCCCCCCTCCCCCAACCCAGTAGTGTGGAGCCCAGTGGTGAGCTGACAGCTAGGGGAGGCGGTGCGGATTGCCTCAAGTACTGGATGTACACCATAAGGCATATATTTCATAATCATGCTGGTGTACAGCAACGCAAATGGTGCAGCCCATGTGAGAAAGCATGGTGGGCGGTGGGAATGAGAGCACAGCAGGGCGCACGTTGGAGCCAGGCAGCATCTAGGCAAACTCAGGGCCTGGGGTGGAAAGTGTGACAGTGACAGTGAGATGGCCGTCACTGCTGAAATGAACAGAGAGGATCAAGGTATCGATGCCTGTAGGCAGTGGAAATGTCTCAGAAAAGTAGTGTTCTCATTGTCACTTGAAACCTCGCAGCCTGCCTGCTTCCCTTCGACTGTTAGGTTAGCACCAGCAACAGAATATCCTCAGGGTGGAAAAATTGCACATCCAGGCACACACTGAAAGGGGTAGATGCATCCAAAGAAGAGAAGTATGTGTTAGGCAAGAACTCAGTAAGCGGTGAGGGATCAGTAACCACAAGATCGTTGCAGGGTGTCCGAGCTGGTTTGAGTCTGTTGAGAGAGACAGTGACAGGCTTGCCAGCCAGCAAGATATCAAATGTGTGAGTTCCATGACGAAGCAGTTTATGGGGCTAGGATAAAGCCGGTGAATGGTCGCACATATAATTTTGTCTCAAAGTGCGACGAATCTGTAGTACGCAAGATCTTTTAAAGAGCAAGATTTTCAGCATAGAATGAGGGAAAGGGAGAGGTATTTGGAGTCGCCCCCAACTTTTTCATTCAGTTGATGAGGGAGGGTAGAGAAGATGTGATGGGGGAAGATCAATGTAAAGAGAAATTGCACAGGAGGAGCCGTGTCTAACAGCACAGCAGCTCAGCAAGTGAGGCATCCGGGTCACATTTGTGAGCTGTATGCACACCTAGAGGTATCCAGAGGAGAGTGTCAGTCCACTGACCTCCATAGCACTTTAGGGCTACCTTGAGGGTACAGTGCCTTCTCTCAATGAGCTCATTACTCTGTGGATGATACGCCCATTTTTCTGAAACGAATGATGCCGCATAAGCTGCAAAGTTTGAGGCAAAGTTTGATTCAAATTGTCCACCCTGGTGCATTCTGACAGATGATGGGCATCTAAATCAAGTGACCCGAGTAGACACTATACTCCGTACATCAAGAGAAGAGCTCCGACAGCTGGTAGGGCAGTTGCCAGCATTCAGCACGGACGGGCAGCAAGCCAGTGGTGGGGGAGTGGGTTGACAGGCCTTCCCAGCCCACCCTTCGGCCCGTGGCAACACTTGGCTCCTTCAAAACCTACCAATGCCATGTCATTCATTGCAGCATTTCTGACGAACAGCATTCTGCTGACCAGTGTGTTCCTTCGTGGAATATTTTTTGCATGCGCCACTGGTGTTTGTCACCTTACACAAACACACACATAAATATTTTCTTTAATGATTTTGACTGCAACAATTTTTATTTTATTGTTATATGGTTCAGATTTCTCTGCATTTCAAACCAGTCTGATATCTTTTGACATATAAATAAGTTACTGTACTTGAAAATTATCTATGGTCAAACTCTGGATTGTATAACAATAAAATAAAAATTATTACCATCAAACAATGGTAACATCATTTAAAAAATTACCATGACTACGGTTCCAGCACAAATAAAAATTACACACAATCAGATTTTCAACATTAACAAGGTAAAGCAAATTGCACAAATGTTATGTGTAAAATATCGAATAAGGACATTACTTCTATTTTTTGTGTGGGAGCACAGGAACCCCAAGATCATTGTCATCTGATTGGTCATCTCTCGTCATGGCCACATAGTCTTCAATATCTCCACTGCTGCTATCCTCATTATTTGATAAAGAAATTACAATATTATGAGCAGATTCTTCTCTTACACCTTCTTCTATGTTTGATCTTGTAATTTCTTTCCATATGTGGTTCACGACATTCTTCCAATTTTCTGGTGTTATGCGTGTGACAGCCTTATTTAGCAGCCTGTCTATGTTTCGCAACATACAGGTTTTGTTTCATTCTACATCATCTGCTTTTATTTGAGCCCAGATGAATTCAATTGCTTTGTAATGGCAATGGTACAGTGGAAGATGTATAACTTTGGACTGTGGTTCTCCACTAATGTATCAATCACACAATGCATCTTCTGTGGCTTGTATTGTTTCACTAACTCCAGAAGTTCCACTTTCCGCAATTCTGTTGAGAACCTATTTTATTATCTTTCAACAAGCTGACTACTTCACCTCTCCTTGCAGCAGCCGTAGGTGCCTTATTTAAATGCACAGAATGGTACGGCACATTGTCGATTACAAAAACACTGCCAGAACCAACATTTGGTAGCAAACGAGCAATGAACCAGTCTTGGAATATACTTGCATTCATCTCATCGTAGTAGTCGACAGTTTTTTTTTTTTTTTTTTTTACTGAAATATCGGGCACAAAACCGTTCATAGAGCCAGCATGAACAATAATATTCCCCCTCCTTTACCATTTGGCACACTCATAGTTCTGTGGCGCATGTCGTCTGTCCATGTGACTGAACATGCATGGCACACATTGACCCATGTTTCATCAGTCCACATTACATTTTCCGGATTCACTGCCAGCAACTTGGGCAGGAAATGACATCTCCATGCTACAATGTCTCCGCATTCCATTAATACCTTTCATCCTGAGAACTTTTTCCAACGGAAGCCAATTTTTTCAAAACAGTGGAGAGACTTGTTGTTCTGCCTGTGTACAAACCACTGTCCGATAGTGATGCCATCAACATTTTAAGTATCAGATACTCCTTCCTGCTGTAGTAAACATATATTTGTTGCCTGATAGCCGTTTTTTTATAGTTGTCTGTTTCATTCACAGGACATGATATCTTCCTTAACTTTACAGGCATGACAGTAACAGGGCTTGCAGTTGAATTGGCAGCCTCTTTATCATTTGTGACTCTCTTCACTGTCACTGTAGAGATGTTCAATACTTTTGCCACTCTGTGAACCACTTTGCTCACTGATATCAAAGGGCAACCATTGTCCCTTTCCCTTTCAAAGTAAACATGCAATCTGTATATAAATTTGCATGCTTAGCATTTCAGCGTAGCTCCTTTCCCAAAAGCCCTCTTCTCTGCACTACAGGCAGCCATTTTCCACTAATACACACTTGTACAAACTTTTCCACTTATACACATGGCAAGAAACTCACAGAAGTAGCAGAATGCACATGTATACACACAAACCTGAACATAGCACATGGCGCAACTGACTAAAAGCAATGGTCACCCAGCACTACGGCAACACTGGGGCATTGCCACGGTAATGTAAACAAAAGCTCATGATCTGATTGGCCATCATGGATACGCAATGTGCATGTGCCAAGGCTGTGTCAACTGTCAGAGCTCTTCTCTCACCATATGGAGTATAGGCCCTTTGCAACAGTTTTTGGCTGTGATGTCTCGAACGGGGGTTCTTCCTCCCATTGTGTCACATGGCCAATGACCAAAAGGATATAATGGAGTAGCCAGCTGACAGAGACAGTGGGCTTATGAGGCTGATGTGCATATGCTTGAACTGATGCTTTGGTATTTCAAAGTGGCCAAGAGGATGCTGGGTGTGTCATTAGGTTTTGGTTTGTTGACAGGGAATACATCCTCTTGTCCACAACTTACAGTCTCTCTGATGTTCACCCAAACAAATCACTCAGTGATTAGGCATGTGGACAGTTGCATTCCGGGATGAACAAGGTTGTGATGTTGCACAAAGATAAAGCAGCAGAAATGCTGAGGGACAAGTGGGTGTGTGCTGTTCTATAATGCATCAGAAAACTAGATGAGTCACACAAGGTATGAGCCTGGATTCGATGCAAAGGTCCATTGTGGGATCATTAAGCAGATCTTGCAGTTTCTGCTAGTGATGTTGTGCCTGTGAAAATTCCTCATAATCAATGTACATGGAAACAGTGCCAGTGCGCGAGAGGTAATAAGCTATGCCAGAAATTGGTTATGTATTGTACAATATACTCAGAGTGTCTGTGTCATTTATGGCACTCATCCTTGTGGGCTTACGGATAGCACCCACAAATGGTTTCATTGACTACTAAGGGTTCTCTGTCAAAATCGGACCATTTGCATTGTGATTATGCAAGCCTTTGAGAAAAGAAGCACAGTAGCATCTGCTTGAAACAATACGTGTTAACACATTCAGTACTATCAGAGTCATATTTTCTAAAATTAAAGTTGCTCATTCTACCTATATTCATTAATGGTGTGCAAATGTGAGTGTCAATGAAAATTTTAAAAACACACTGATATAGAACAGCTTACAGCAAAGATCTGGATAATGTAACCACTTTGGCTTTTTGTAATGCACTACTGCATTGTGGATACAACAAAACTGAATTAGCACATCCACATGTTGCCCTTGTCAAGTATGTATACTGTTCCCTTCTGCTGTGTTTTAATCAATTCATTGAAACTTCACATTTGCACTATGATGATGAATACATAAAAACACAGAAACTTTTGTTTTGGGAATATGACTCTGTAATTATTGCAGGTGTTAACATGTTTTGTTTCAAATAGATACTTCACTTTTTGCCAAACAGTATCTCATTTATGACCATTGTAAATCTGCTGGTCATAATTGCCTGCAAATAGATGGTATGGTACTGTCTCTTCAGTAACTTGTGCATCTTTAGAGTTTTACAGATAAATTACCTATGTGAAGGAACAGATGTATCTCTAGATTTTGGAATAATTTTTATTCCATTATAAATATTTGAGCTGGTGTACATCCCTTGTTCAAGCATACTACATTAATTGATATATGACCACTTTCAGCAGCGCTACATGGTTATGGTTTACCAGCTTTGAACTGAATGGAGCAGATCAACAAGTATCTCTTTGTAGAGTGCAACAAAATTGGTGATATTAGGTAACAGAAGATAAAAAAGAGGACAAAAGCAACTGATGTAAACTGAATTGATAAGACAAAACAGCTCTATGCAGTTTCAATTTGTCAAAAGAAACAGAACAAAATCTGATGTTTATTATGGAAATGGAAATGTCGCATGGCTAGGGCCTCCCGTCGGGTAGACCGTTCGCCTGGTGCAGGTCTTTCGATTTGACGCCACTTCGGCGACCTGCGCGTCGATGGGGATGAAATGAAATGGATAGATTGCTATTCACTGTATAGGGGACATGTTGAGATGCAGACAGGCACAACCAAAGACTGCTATACATTTGAGCTTTCAGCCAAAAGGCCTGTAATGCAGAAAACATGCAGATTTACACCAGAATAACTCACAAACACATGACCAATGCCTTTGGCTGCTGAGTCCAGACTGCATCATACAGCAACTGCGCCTGATGGGAAAACAGTCTTTGGGTGGTAGGGGTAAGGAGGAAGATAAGGGGGAGAGGTAGCAGGCAAGAGGTGGGGGAAAGTGTACTGCTGCTTGGGGGAGTGGTTAGGGATGTGATGAGGACAGGATGCAGTTGGCAGGTTTGAGGTTGTAAGGGTGGGGGAGGGGGGGAGCATAAAAGGAAAGTATTAGAGAAGGGAAAATTACTAGTATGTGTGTTGGTGGGATAAAGGTGTGTGTAGTGTTGAAATGGGAGCAGGGAAGGGGATAGGTAGGTGGAAGACAGGGACTAGAAAAATCAAGGCCAAGGGGTTTTGGGATTGAAGGATGTGTTGCAGGGAGAGTTCCCGCCTACACAATTCAGAAAAACTGTTGTTGGTAGGAAGGATCCAGATGGTGCAGGCTGTGACACAGTCACTGAAGTGGAGCACATCATGAGGGGCAGCTTATACAGCAATTGGGTGGTCCAGTTGTCTTTTGGTCACAGTTATGCATTGGCCATACATGATGGAAGACAGCTTGTTTGTTGTTGTGCTCATGTAGAAAGCAGAACAGTGGTTGCATCTTAGCTTGTATATCAGGTGTCTGCTTTCAAAGGTAGCTCTGTCTCTGATAGAATAGGAGATGCCTGTGACAGGACTAGAGTACGTGGTAGTGGAGGATATACGGGACAGGTCTAGCATCTAAGTCTATTACAGGGATATGAGCCATGAGGAAAGGGTTTGGGAGTAAGAGTGAAGTAGGAATGGACAATAATATTGTGTAGGTTCAGAGAACTGCAGAATACCACTGTGGGAGAGGTGAGGAGGATGGAGAATGTGATTCAGTTGTTCCAGTCCTGGTAGGTACTGAGTAATGAGGGGAGCATTCCTTTGTGACCAGACAATGAGAATGTCAGAGGTGGTATGTGACTGCAGAGATAAGTCACTGGAGATCTCCACTCAGCTATTCCCTGTTCTCCAGTGACCTACACCCTTCCCTGCTTCCACTCCAAAAATGGATCTGCTACTTCTATCCTTTTCCGTTCCCACTCTCCCCACTCCTACCTCCCTCCTAGCACCTCAAATCTCACGATAGCCCCTAGCAGTCATACCCTGTCCCCACCATATCCCTACATGCTTCCCTAAGCAGCATTACAGATTCCCCCACCCCTACTCTAATATACCTCCTCCTCCCCACCCAACATCCTACTCAGCTCACAGACTGTTTTCCTATGAGGCGTAATTGCTGTCCACAGTCCAGCCTCAGTGGCCAGAGACAGTGGTCATGTATGTGTTTTCTACTTTAGAACAATGCATTTTGGCTGAAAGCTCAAATGTATAATAGTGTTTTTGTTGTGCTCATCTGCACCTCCACATCTCCTCCGTATGGTGAGTAGCAATCTATCTTTTTCATACTACTGCCATTATTCCTTCCTGTATTGTCAATTGTTTAACAAGATGACATTTTGAGTGTCAAAGAAAACACTTGTTTCATTTGCAGACCATTCTTGGTTGTTGTTACATAAACTACAACACCATGTTGGCTATCATGAAGCATATGATTTCCAGTATTACCATTTATGACAAACTATGCAAATATGCATGACCGCAGTTTTTATAATGAAGTCTAAATAAATTTAAACAACCAGTTTTATTTATCAACAATATTATAAAAAAGATGGACCGTTATTCACCATAAAGGTGATGCACTGAATTGCAGACAGGCACAATGAAAAGATTGATACACATTGAGCTTTTGACCAAAGCATCCTTCAGAAAATAAAACACACACAAGCAAGCACCCCTCACATGACTGCTCTTAGGCCGCTCCAGCCAGAATGAAACTGTCACATTGAATGAAAACAGCAATCCAAAATGGGGTGGGGAAGGGAGAAAGGATAGTGTGGTACACATGGTGGTAAAGAAGTTAGCACTGTCTGGTGGAATATGCATGGTGGTGCATGCAGGGACTAGATGGTGGCAGGGCAATGCTGCCAGGTGTGGGGAGTGGAGATATGAGAGGAGCAGAGAAGGTGAAAATAACCGGCAAAGAGCAGTGCACAATGAGATTATGGTTAAGACACACAATTAATATTTAAATAAATGCAGTTGCTGGTGCTTTATTAGCATGGCTATTCACATAACAGTACAGATAATTAGTTGTTAACCAATGATAATCTTTTTATGTTCACCATCAAGCAACAACGGACTGTTTCATGAGTTTCAGTTGACAATAACTAAATCATAATCACAAAAAAGTAATCGTTAAACTATGAATTGGCTACAAAAGTGAGCTGTATTACCTTTTCATAAAATGAAATGCCAAAAGTCACAAAAAATGTAATTTACATTATACACAAACTTTTTTATTTTAGTATAATACACACAAGTCAACTCAGCCTGTCATTCAGTTTCCAGATTTGTAATAGTCTGATTTAATTTCCAGTTCAAATACCATACGTCACTGGGTACCACAGATGTTTGCATCAGCTGAAGAATACAAGGAGTATCAAAAATACACAAACACAACTAATGCATCTGTGTCAATTTGTGAAATGATATCTTTCACTGGTGTGGCAGACACAGACGCAAATGCAGGATCTTGTGGAGTGGTAATGTGTTCTAACTGAGAAGTATTAAGAATGTTTCTGTCCTTCTATATCTTGTCACATAAATTCACAAAACACTATTAACATCACATTTTTCCTTTTTTTTCTACTCTGCGTTGAATGACAATATCTGTCACAATTACTTTTTTTAATACTGTGAAGAAGGAAAAGATAATGTTAAAATCAAATTTGGGAAAGAGAGCAAACAGAATTCATTTATTCATTATTTCACATGGTGCTCCATGGATCACATTGTAGAATGTGGATACTGAACATGTCTCAGTATATGTTAATATAGAGATGGAGCTACAATAAATTACTTCTGCAGATTTTATTAATAATGTAATTAGCATTAAATACAGATATAGGTTATGTGTTCTAAGCATTTGTCATGCTCAGCTTACGTTTTCAAATGCCCAAAATTCGTGTCTTTCATAATAATGGAAAACGCAGGATGGAACGTAACAGTATTATGAAAAGAAAAGTTGCTACTCACCATATAGTGGAGATGCTGAGTCACAGATAGGCACAACAAACAGACTGTCACACAAAAAGCTTTCGGCCAGTAAGGTCTTCATCAAAAATAGATGATGGACACACACACACACACACACACACACACACACACACACACACGCACACACGCACATGCAAATCACACACATGACTACAGTCATAGGCAATTGAAAGCACACTGCAAGCAGCAGCACCAGTGCATTACGAGAGTGATGACTGGGTGGGGGTAAGGAGGAGGCTAGGGCAGGGAGGAGAAGGGAACGGGGTTTAGCAGAAAAGGAAAGAAGCTGCCACCCATTCCATACCAAGAAGTCCCTTCCATACAGCCTAGCCACCCTTGGTTGTCACATCTGCAGTGATGAGTGGTCCCTCTTGAAATATACTGAGGGTAGACTGAAGTCTTCACAGACCATAATTATACTCCCAAACTTGTACAAAAACTAATCTCCCATGCCTTATCATTCCAATCTCCCACCACCTCCCAAAGTCCCACTGTCTGGCCACAGAGGAGCATTCCCTGTAGTCACACTATCCTTCCCACCCCTACCACAGTGGTATTCCGCTGTCCACCAAACCTACACAATATACTTGTCCATCCTTACAAAACCCCTGCTCCCAACCCCTTACCTCATGGCTCATACCCCTGTAATAGATTTAAATGCAAGACCTGTTCTATACATTCTCCTACCACCACTTACTCCGGTCCATTCATAAACATCATGTATCCCATCAATGGCAGGGCTACCTGTGAAACCAGGCATGTGATCTACAAGCTAAGCTGCAACCACTGTGCTGCATTCTATGTGGGCATGACAACCAGCAAGCTGTCTTTCTGCATGAATGGCCACCAAAAAACTGTGGCCAAGAAACAAGTGGACCACCCCACTGCTGAGCATGCCACCCAACACAACATTCTTCTTTTCAATGACTGCTTCACAGCCTGAGCATCGGGATCCTTCCTACCAACACCAGCTTTTCCAAATTGCACAGGTGGGAGCTTTCCCTGCAATATATCCTACATTCCCGCAATCCTCCTTTATTAGTCACTATCCTCACCCATTCAGCCTCTCCATAGTCCCATTCCAGCACTACACAGCCATCATTCCACCATCACACCCAGTCTTTTTATTTCTCTCCTTTTCCACTACTTCTCCCCCCCCCCCCCCCCCCAACCTCTCCCCTGCTCTCCGTCTAACCTGCAGCATTTCACTGTCTGCCAGTCCTACCATACTATCCTTCCTCCTACCCGCCCCAGCCTCCTTACCCCCACCCAGTCACCATTCCCATCATGCACTGGTGCTGCTGCTCAGTGTGTTTTCAGTTGTCTGAGACTGCAGTCGCGTGTGAGAGCTGCATTTGTGTGAGTGTGTGTATGTGTGTCTGTCGTCTATTTTTGACGAAGGCCTTACTGGCCGAAAGCTTTATGTGTGACAGTCTTTTTGTTCTGCCTATTTGCAACTCAGTATCTCTGCTATATGGTGAGTAGCAACTTTTCTTTCCATAATATTGTCTAACATAATAAATAGAAAAGCCGCAACTGCCCCTCAAGTTGTGGCATTCAGCTTCAGTTCATATATTAGTACACATTTGACAAATTCATCAGTAAACTGATAACTTTTGAAGGACAAAGCGTATTTACATGAACAGAAAAATTCTTCTTCATCAAAAGCAAGTGCCTTACAAATAGATAAAATGCTGATACTGTGACGGATGATGATCTTTGATAAACTGATAATACAAGTTATGCACAGATAAACAAAAATTTTAAAAATGGCTTTGCATTTGAAATAGTGGGGTAACAGCTATGGTAAATATTCAATGGATACCACATGACTTGGGACTCAAGTCTGACAACAAATGGCCGATGTCATAATTTAAAAAGTCTTGGGCATGTATTCACCTCTGGCAATGTTTGTTAATGTGAAAAATGCCAACTTTTACTGTGGATCAGAGTCCACCTTAAACTGTAGATCCCTAATAACTGATTTTGTAAGTCATTGTATGTTCAGAGGAAGGCAAAGGTGTATCACCTATGATAGGACAATGCCAAGTACAGCCCTGAAGTCTTCAAACCACCCGGGTTCCCTGGTTCGATTCCCGGAGGGGTCAGGGATTTTCTCTGCCTCGTGATGGCTGGGTGTTGTGTGCTGTCCTTAGGTTAGTTAGGTTTAAGTAGTTCTAAGTTCTAGGGGACTTATGACCACAGCAGTTGAGTCCCATAGTGCTCAGAGCCATTTGAACCATTTTTTTTCTTCAAACCAACCTTTGAGTTGATGAGATTAGATTAGATTAGATTAGATTCAGCTTTCGTTCCATAGACCCAAAAATGAGACGATTCTTGTTGGTGTGGAACATGTGAGAAAGAATGACATAAAACATTTGAATATAATATTACTACCCTGATCATTTGTCAGGAGATTGTTAAAATAGGTGAATACATTACAGTAAACTGGAACTGCTAATATTTACAGGATTAATACACTGTCCAATTATCATACACAAAATACCTAATCTTGACTGTTGTGTCCGAGTGTTATTACAACCAAAATCTAATGGACATTTTACTTAAGCTGGTCTAACAGTTCCTGTTAAGATACTCATCTATAGGGTAGAAGGAGTTACCTATCAAAAAGTCTTTCAAACTACGAGGTGCGGCTAGAAAAAAACCAGACTGATGCTGGAAAAAACATTTATTTACAATTATTTACAATTTCATGTTATCTCCTTCAATGTACTCTCCTCCTCGGTCTCTACACCACTCCAAACGAATTTTCCACTGTTCATAGCAATGCTGCAGATCATTTTCGGTAAGTCCATACATTACTTCCGTCGCCTTTTCTTTTACTGCTTCAACAGTCTCAAATCTAGTCCTTTCAAAGCTGACTTGACTTGCCAAAAACGTCTTCACTGACAACACACTGTGAGCTGGGGCATTGTCTTGGTGAAGGATCCATGACTTTTTTCTCCACAAATCGTTCCGTTTTCTCCGTACTCGCTCACGTAGGGTAGCCAGGACGCTAATGTAGTAATGCTGATTCACTGTTTGTCCCTCTGGTACCCAATCAATGTGCACAATCCCTTTGATGTAAAAAAAAACAATCATCATTGCCTTGAATTTCGATTTTGACATTCGTGCTTTTTTTTGTCGTGGAGAACCAGGAGTTTTCCAATGCATCGATTGGCGTTTAGTTTCGGGATCGTAAGTAAAAAACCACGATTCATCGCAAGTAATAACATTTTGTAAGAAGGTGGGATCACTTTCAATGTTTTCCAGGATGTCAGAACAAATCATTCTTCGGCGTTCCTTCTGTTCAATTGTGAGACACTTTGGAACCATTTTTGAACACACTTTGTTCATGTTGAAACTTTCATGAAGAATCTGCCTAACACTTTCCTTGTCAACTCCTGTTAACTCAGCCACTGCTCTGATTGTTAAACGGCGATCTTGTCGAACAAGTTTACCGATTTTTTCAATGTTTGCATCAGTTTTTGCTGACAATGGTCTGCCAGTGCGAGTGTCATCACTGGTGTCTTCGCAGCCATCATTAAATCATTTAAACCGCTCAAACACTTGTGTTCGCGATGAACAATCATCGCCGTACACTTGTTGTAACATTACAAACGTTTCACTTGCAGATTTTTCTAGTTTGAAACAAAATTTGATGTTAACACGCTGTTCTTTCTGTACACTCAACATTTTCCGACGCACAGACAAAACATCAACTACTTAAAACAGACGCCACGGGCAGACTGAGTGCAGGAGGCAGATGAAACTCGAGCAGTAGGCGGAGCGAGAGTCACGTGACAGGCCACGCGACTTTCAGCCTTATTGCATTCGTTTTATTGTTTCACCAGTACTAGTCCGGTTTTTTTCTAGCCACACCTCGTATGTTTAAACTGTGCTGTATCTGAAACCAAGTTTTTAATGGTTGCTGGCAATTTATTGAAACTGTGTGTTCCTGAATACTGGACCCCTTTTTGGACCAAGGCAACTGATTTTAGCTCTTTATGTACTGTAGATTGTTCATATTCTTAGTATTGATACTATGTGTTGAGCTATTGGTTGGAGATAGAGATGTATTACTTGCAACAAATTTCATTACGGAATAAATGTACTGAGAAGCAGTGGTTAGAATACAAAGTTCCTGGAACAGGTTTCTACATGATGTTCTTCAATTTGCACCACAAATGATTCTTATTACATACTTCTGCATGCTAAAAACTTTTGCTCTGTTTGATGAGTTACCCCAGAATATGATCCCGTGTGACATAATAGAATAAAAGTAAGCAAAGTATGCAAGTTTTTTTATATTTATATCTCCTACATCTGACATCATTCTCACTGCAAATACAGACTTGTTTAGGTGCTTTAGCAATTCTGTGGTATGCCCTTCCAAATAAATTTATTATCATGTTGTGATCCCAGAAATATAACACTGTCAACCTCTTCGACCTGCATTCTTCATATGTTATACACATGCTGAAAGGAAATCTCTTACAGGTTCTGAACTGCCTTATAGTGGGTCTTTTCAGAGTTTAATGACAGTGAATTAGCTTTAAACCATTTATTAATATCAGTGAAAATTTGATTACCAGCTGTTCCTAAATCGGTACTTGACTTGCTACTTATTGCAATGTTTGTATCTTCTGCAAATAAAACAAACTTCGCATCTGGCAATGTAACAGATGAGAGAGGTCATTAATGTACACAAGAAAAAGCAATGTAACCAAGAGGGAACCTTGAGGAACACCACATGTAATTAATTCCCAATCAGATGAAGACTGACTGCTTACTGCACAGATATTTCACAGCAACACCCTTTGTTTCTTATTAGATAGATAAGACTCAAACCATTTTGCAGCATTGCCGGTGACACTATAATAATATTCTAATATACTTAAGAGAATGCTGTGGTTCACACAGCCAAATGTTTTTGACAGGTCACAGAAAATGCCAGTAGCCTCTAATTTATTATCTGATGAATTAGTACATTTTCACTGAAGTGTAAATAGCTATCTCTGTATCAGAACCCTTAAGAAACTCAAACTGTGACTTGGACAATATATTATTTGCAGTCAGGTGCTTAAGGAGAGGCTTGAACACAACCTTTTCAAATATTTTTGAGGAACTGGCAAAAGTGAAATTGGTTGATAGTTTGATGGTATCTCTTTATCCCCCTTCTTGTAAAGAGGCTTAACTTCAGCATATTTTAGCCAGTATAGAAATGTTCCGCTGATAAGAGATTGATTACATAGATAATTAAAGTTAGAGCTCAACTCGCATGAGTACTCTTTGATTAACTTCATTGATATGTTATCATACCCATTAGAATACTTAAATTTTAAGGATTTTAAGATGGATGCTAGTTCTTTGGGAGACGTGAGTGTCATTTCCATTTTATGAAGTTATTTTTAAAGACTAGTCTCAGGTACTCCATTGCAATGTTCACTGAACCCGATAATCCCAAACTGTCAGTAACAGAAATAAAGCACTTGTTTAAGAGGTTTGCAACACTAAATGCACTTGTTACCAGTGTCTCATTTATTTTTAGCGCTATCTGTTCCTCTTCCTTTTTGGCCCCACCTGTCTGTGTCTTCACTATATCCCACACGGTGTTTATTTTGCTGCCCCTGATGTAATTTTTTTTTTTTCTTATAATAAGGTTGCTTTGATTTCTGGATTACTTGCTTCAATATTTTGCCATGTTCTTTGTATTACAATGCCAACATCAGAGCTGTTCCAAGATAGTAGTTACAGTCTCCTTTTTGTCCCACACAATGACTTTATTCTCTGTGTAAATTGTTTATTTTTGGACTTCTGTTTGATTTGAGATACCTTTTTCAGTTATGACATCTGCTGTTTGTTGTCCAACTTGATTACAAGTCAATGTGGTATTCATGAAATACTTACCATACCTGTTATCTCACTGTTTCAAATGCAAATAAATTTTATTTTTATTTATCTGCACGTAACTTGTGTTGCCAGTTTGTCAAAGATCATCATCTTTCACAATAACAGCATTTGTGGTAATACAATGAGCTGCACATTTCTGTGGTTTCAGAATACCTTCTGAATTTTTTTGGAACAAATAAATTACATAGAACAGAAACACAGCAATTTTTTATTCTCCTGACGAATGTCAGATTGATGCATAGAATAGTTTCCATTACGATTCTTCACCTGTATACTTGTGTTGTTATTGTTTCAGTTATAATCAGCACTGAGGATTTGATGCCCTTGACCAAGTTACTTGTATCATAAGCAAAAATTACTATATTTGTCTTGTTATTTACTGATGTTTATAGAACATTAATATACACTAAGAAGATCAGTGGTCCAAGTATCAAGCCTTGGGAAATACCGTAGTTAATAGTTCCCCCACTCTGATTTTATTGTTTCAGCCACTCCTATTAGGGCAGCTCTTTGCTTCCTGTTATGTAAGTAATCACAACCAGTGGAACCAGGTGACTTTGAAGGCCAATTCTGCAGTGCGAGATCCATATGCTCCTTACAGCTGACCCAACAACAACTTTCTGTAATACACAGAAATTAGTCAACTAAAATACGAGGTTTCGGTTCATTGAAACCGGTCATATGAATAATAAAAAAAAAAAAATTGCAATCAAGACGGATTTTAAGTAACATTATAAAATTACTGATTGCTGTTATCCCGTAAGACATTATGTCTGTTTGTGTAAAATACGAGGGCCAATTTTTTTTTTTTTTTTTTTCAGCCTTTGATAGGCTATAAACAAAAGACAATTTCATAGAAAACAATTATTTTACTACCAACAGTATTGTACACTTATGGTTACTTTTCAACATAATTAACAAAAAGATTGAGACAAGCTTTGCAATACCCTCTTCAAAAAATGTTGCCACCAATGATTGCAAATGAGCATTGAGGTTGTTTTGAAGATCTTCATTGGTTTGAAAGTGCTGCCCTCCTAGCCACGTCTTCAGTTCAGGGAAAAGGCAGAAATCACTGGGTGCCAGGTCAGGCAGGACTATATGGTGGATAATCGAAAATGCCTCTCTGAAATTATTCCAGGAGCAATTGGGTTGTGCCAGCAGTGTGTAGACGAGTGTTGTCATGGATCAACACAATTCCGGAAGTCAAATGCAAACTTTTGTTATTCAAAACAAACGAAGAGGAATGCTGCCTGAAGACGTGGGTACGAGGGCAGCATTTTCAAACCAATGAAGATCTCCAAAAGAACGTCAATGCTCATTTGCAATCATTGGTGGCAACATTTTTTGAAGAGGGTATTGCAAAACTTCCAGAATGAGATTTTCACTCTGCAGCAGAGTAGGCGCTGATATGAAACTTCCTGGCAGATTAAAACTGTGTGCCGGACCGAGACTCGAACTCGGGACCTTTGCCTTTTGTGGGCAAGTACTCTACTAACTGAGCTACCCATGCATGACTCACGCCCCGTCCTCACACCTTTACTTCTGCCTGTACCTCGTCTCCTACCTTCCAAACTGGAAACATCCCCCAGGCTGTGGCTGAGCCATGTCTCCACAATATCCTTTCTTTCAGGAGTGCTAGTTCTGCAAGTTTCGCAGGAGAGCTTCTGTTAAGTTTGGAAGGTAGGAGACGAGGTACTGGCAGAAGTAAACATGTGAGGACAGGGCATGAGTCATGCTTGGGTAGCTCAGTTCGTAGAGCTGTTGCCCGTGAAAGGCAAAGGTCCCGAGTTTGTGTCTCGGTCCAGCACAGTTTTAATCTGCCAGGAAGTTTCATTGCAAAGCATGTCCACAGGTATGATACATATCTCAATCTTTTTGGTGGTTATGCTGAAAAGTAACCATAAGTGTACAAAACTTTTGGTATTAAAATAATTGTTTTCTCTGAACTTGTCTTTTATTTATAGCTTGTTCGGAGGCTGGGGGGGGGGGACACCCTTGTATTTACAATACAAGTGGAGAGAGATCTACTCGCCAAACAGCAGTACATGTCAATCCGTAAGAGTTGAAGGGAGAAAGACTGATAAGGCTTAAAATATTGGAAAAGCCACAGGAAAAGTCATTCAGTGCTCTATATATGCAAGAAAAGCTACAGGAAAAGTCATTCAATGCTCTATATATGGGAGACATACCATACAGCATAACATAGAATCTCACGCAACTGGTAAACCTGAGATGAGAAGATAGAAGTGAAATAAATGGTAGTAAGCAACTCAGTTATGAGTAAAAATATGTCATAAATGGAGAAAATATAAAAATGCAGCAAATGAAGCAGGCAAAAAGGAACACAAACGTCTCAAAAATGAGATCAGTAGGAAGTGCAAAATGGCTAAGCAGGCATGGCTAGAGGACAAATGTAAGGATGTAGAGGCTTATCTCACTAGGGGTAAGATACATACTGCCTACAGGAAAATTAAAGAGACCTTTGGAGAAAAGAGAGCCACTTGTATGAATATCAAGAGCTCAGATGGAAACCCAGTTCTAAGCAAAGAAGGGAAAGCAGAAAGGTGGAAGGAGTATGTAGAGGGTCTATACAAGGGCGATGTACTTGAGGACAATATTATGGAAATGGAAGAGGATGTAGATGAAGATGAAATGGGAGATAAGATACTGCGTGAAGAGTTTGACAGAGCACTGAAAGACCTAAGTCGAAACAAGACCCTGGGAGTAGACAACATTCCATTGGAACTACTGATGGCTTTGGGAGAGCCAGTCCTGGCAAAACTCTACCATCTGGTGAGCAAGATGTATGAGACAGGCGAAATACCCTCAGACTTCAAGAAGAATATAATAATTCCAATCCCAAAGAAAGCAGGTATTGACAGATGTGAAAATTACCGGACTATCAGCTTAATAAGTCACAGCTGCAAAATACTAACGTGAATTCTTTACAGACGAATGGAAAAACTGGTAGAAGCCAACCTCGGTGAAGATCAGTTTGGATTCCGCAGAAATGTTGGAACACGTGAGGCAATACTGACCCTGTGACTTATCTCAGAAAATAGATTAAGGAAAGGGAAACCTATATTTCTAGCATTTGTAGACTTAGAGAAAGCTTTTGACAATGTTGACTGGAATACTCTCTTTCAAATTCTAAATGTAGCAGGGGTAAAATACAGGGAGCGAAAGGCTATTTACAATTTGTACAGAACCAGATGGCAGTTATAAGAGTCGAGGGGCATGAAAGGGAAGCAGTAGTTGGGAAGGGAGTGAGACAGGGTTGTAGCCTGTCCCCAATGTTATTCAATCTGTATATTGAGCAAGCAGTAAAGGAAGCAAAGAAAAATTCAGAGTAGGTATTAAAGACCATGGAGAAGAAATAAAAATGTTGAGGTTCGACGATGACATTGTAATTCTGTCAGAGACAGCAAAGGACTTGGAAGAGCAGTTGAGCGGAATGGACAGTGTCTTGAAAGGAGGATATAAGATGAACATCAACAAAAGCAAAACGAGGATAATGGAATGTAGTCAAATTAAATTGGGTGATGCTGAGGGAATTATATTAGGAAATGAGACACTTAAAGTAGTAAAGGAGTTTTGCTATTTGAGGAGCAAAATAACTGATGATGGTCGAAGTAGAGAGGATATAAAATGTAGACTGGCAATGGCAAGGAAAGCGTTTCTGAAGAAGAGAAATTTGTTAACATCGAGTATAGATTTAAGTGTCAGGAAGTCTTTCTGAAAGTTTATTTATGGAGTATAGCCATGTATGGAAGTGAAACATGGACGATAAATAGTTTGGACAAGAAGAGAATAGAAGCTTTCGAAATGTGGTGCTACAGAAGAATGCTGAAGATTAGATGGATAGATCACATAACTAATGAGGAGGTATTGAGTAGAATTGGGGAGAAGAGGAGTCTGTGGCACAACTTGACAAGAAGAAGGGATCGGTTGGTAGGACATGTTCTGAGGCATCAAGGGATCACAAATTTAGCATTGGAGGGCAGCGTGAAGGGTAAAAATCATAGAGGGAGACCAAGAGATGAATACACTAAGCAGATTCAGAAGGATGTAGATTGCAGTAAGTACTGGGAGATGAAGAAGCTTGCACAGGATAGAGTAGCATGGAGAGCTGCATCAAACCAGTCTCAGGACTGAAGACAACAACAACAACAACAACAACATGTCATAAATAGTCAAAAAAAGGAAACTAAGTTCATGGGAAAATGTAGCAAATGAGGACCTCAAGACAAGTCAAAGCTTTCAAGGGAAGCGTGCTTGAATACTGTCTGCAGTAACATACACACACACACACACGACTGCAGTGTCAGGCAATTGAAACCATATTTTGCATTGTTTGATAGAATTAATTGTCATTAAGAATCATGGTGTGCATCCTGTTGTCATGTCGTAGTTCATGAACAACTGGCAACGTATGAGTGGCCAAGTGGTCCTGACAGTCGGATACCAGTTACTTTGGAATAAGGCTAGGCATCTTGGACATATTCTGAGTCGTGGTCACCTTTGTGCTCAGACGGCAAAGACTACCAAATCCACCGGTTAGTCCCTCAACCGTTAGGGGTAAAACTCAATGGGACCTAGGGCAAGTAAGGCTAGCAACCTGCTTCCCTGGTACTTTAAATATGATGCTGGCAACAATCAGAGCAAAATGCCTCAGACTTTTGGAGGTGATGGAGTCCCACCTCTAATTGACAAACCAGGGACTCCTAAGATATGATTCGGCAAATGAATGGTAACAAGATGGGGAGCTATTAATATCAATGGGGGCTACTCTGGGAAGAAGGTAGAGCTGGCAGAGGCTGCAAATAAGATGGGGTTGGACGTTTTAGCTGTTAGTGACATTCGGGTAAGGGGTGAGAAAGAAGAGGAAGTGGGAGAATACAAGGTCTATCTGTCAGGAGTCAAAGCAGGAATAGCACAATGGGGTGTAGGGCTTCACATCAGGAAAGAAATGGAACCCAGCATAGTTGCAATAAGGTATGCATACGAACGACTGATGTGGATAGATTTGACAGTGTCTAGCAAGAAAATTAGGATTGTGCCAGTATGTTTGCACTGTGAAGGGACAGATCAAAATAAGATGGATAGTTTATATGACACACTCAGTGATGTAGTTGTTAGAGTAAAGGACAAGGACAGTGTTCTGCTCATGCGTGATTTTAATGCCAGGATTAGAAATCGAACAGAAGGGTATGAAAAGGTTATGGGCAAATTTGGAGAGGATATGGAGGCCAACAGGAATGGGACACAACTCTTGGATTTCTGTGCCAGTATGCGCTTAGTAATCACAAACTCCTTTTTTAAACATAAGAACATTCACCGGTATACTTGGAAAGGCAGGGGAACCAGATCTGTCATTGACTATATAATAACAGATCAGGAATTCAGAAAGACTGTGAGGGACACACGTGTATTCAGGGGATTCTTAGATGACACTGATCACTATTTAATCTGCAGTGAAATTGGTATTGTGAGGCCGAAAGTGCAGAAGGTCAGATCATATGTAGGAGGATAAGAGTGGAGAAACTTCAGGATAAAGAAATCAGGCACAAGTACATAACAGTGATCTCAGAAACGTACCAGTTAGTTGAATGTAGTCAATTACAGTCATTGGAAAAGGAATGGACAAGGTACAGGGACACCGTACTAGAAGTGGCTAAACAATGTCTTGGAACAGTAGTGTGTAAAGATAGGATTAAGCAAACAGCTTGGTGGAATGACACAGTCAAGGGAGCCTGTAAAAGGAAAAAGAAGGCGTATCAAATATGGCTACATACTAGAACTCAGGTAGACAGAGAAAGTTATGTTGAAGAAAGAAACAAAGCCAAACAGATAATTGCAGAATACAAGAAGAAATCCTGGGAAGACTTTGAAAACAGGTTGGAGACTTTGGGTCAAGCTGCTGGAAAACCATTCCGGAGTGTAACTAGCAGCCTTTGAAAGGGAGGTAAGAAGGAAATGACAAGTATTTTGGACAGGTCAGGAAAACTGCTGGTGAATCCTGTTGATGCCTTGGGCAGATGGAGGGAATATTTTGAAAAGTTGCTCAATGTAGGTGAAAATACGATCAGTACTGTTTCAGATTTTGATGTACAATGGGATAGGAATGATGATGGAAATAGGATCACATTTGAGGAAGTGGAGAAAATGGTCAATAGATTGCAGTGCAATAAAGTGGCTGGGGTGGATGAAATTAAGTCGGAACTCATAAAATACAGTGGAATGTCAGGTCTTAAATGGCTACACAGGTTAATTGAAATGGCGTGGGAGTCGGGACAGGTTCCATCAGACTGGACGAAAGCAGTAATCACACCAATCTTTAAACACGGAAACAGAAAAGATTGTAACAACTACAGAGGTATCTCTTTAATCAGCGTTGTGGGTAAAATCTTCTCAGGTATTGTTGAAAGGAAAGTGCGATTATTAGCTGAGGACAAATTGGATGAAAATCAGTGTGGGTTTAGGCCTCTTAGAGGTTGTCAGGACCAGATCTTTAGCTTATGGCAAATAATGGAGAAGTGTTACGAGTGGAACATGGAATTGTATCTATGCTTTATAGATCTACAAAAGGCATATGACCAGTTTCCTAGGAGGAAGCTATTGTCTGTTATACAAGATTATGGAATAGGAGGCAAACTTTTGCAAGCAATTAAAGGTCTTTACATGGATAGTCAGGCAGCAGTCAGAGTTGACGGTAAATTGAGTTCATGGTTCAGAGTAGTTTCAGGGTAAGACAAGGCTGCAACCTGTCTCCACTGTTGTTCATATTATTTATGGATCATATGTTGAAAACAATAGACTGGCTAGGTGAGATTAAGATATGTGAACACAAAATAAGCAGTCTTGCATATGCGGATGACTTAGTTGTGATGGCAGATTCGATTGAAAGTTTGCAAAATAATATTTCAGAGCTAGATCAGAAATGTAAGGACTATGGTATGAAGATTAGCATCTCCAAAATGAAAGTAATGTCAGTGGGAAAGAGACATAAACGGATTGAGTGCCAAACAGGAGGAACAAAGTTAGAACAGGTGGACCGTTTCAAGTACTTAGGATGCATATTCTCACAGGATGGCAACATAGTGAAAGAACTGGAAGCGAGGTGTAGCAAAGCTAATGCAGTGAGCGCTCAGCTACGATCTACTCTCTTCTGCAAAAAGGAAGTCAGTACCAAGACTAAGTTATCTGTGCACCGTTCAATCTTTCGACCAACTTTGTTGTATGGGAGCGAAAGCTGGGTGGATTCAGGTTACCCTATCAATAAGGTTGAGGTTACGGATATGAAAGTAGCTAGGATTATTACAGGTACTAGTAGATGGGAACAATGGCAGGAGGATGTCCACAATGAGGAAATCAAAGAAAAACTGGGAATGAACTCTATAGTCAGGGCGAACAGGCTTAGATGGTGGGGTCATGTTACATGCATGGGAGAAGCAAGGTTACCCAAGAGACTCATGGGTTCAGCAGTAGAGGGTAGGAGGAGTCGGGGTAGACCAAGGAGAAGGTACCTTGATTCGGTTAGGAATAATTTTGAAGTAATAGGCTTAACATCAGAAGAGGCACCAATGTTAGCACTGAATAGGGGATCATGGAGGAATTTTATAAGGGGGACTATGCTCCAGACTGAAGGCTGAAAAGCATAATCAGTCTTAAATAATGATGATGATGATTATGATGATGATGATGATAAGAATCATGAGGTTGTGGATAAATCAAATTCCCTGCTATATCCTATCACTCAGAGGTGTTAGTTCCACAATATTATGGATAAGCCTCTGAAATGTTGGGAAGGAAATAAAAGAAGTTTTGAGTCAGTTCATGGGGCATATGTGGACTGAATAACTGGTACTGCACTAGGTATGGATAGCATGGATCCAGGCTTTAAATCTCAGTGTGTCTCACAGATTCTGTTCTATCACAGAAAATGCTTTGTAAATCATGTTTGTAGTTACTTTCTATGATGTTGGTTAAGGAACATAATTCATACATATATGGCTGTTAGAAACAGTGATTTATTACCACATATCATAACTTACATTAACACAACCGACACATTACAAGTCAGAGAACAGACTGTCTTATCAAAGAGAGTCTGCACAAGGCCCAACTGCCATGTGGCAGAGAGGTATTTTACCCTTGTGTCAGCAGTTATTTTTCGAATCCCCAGAGAGGCTCCACCACCCACAGTGCGAAGCAGGGCTAAGAGCATTGAGCGCCAGGTGTTATTATGCTGGAATGCTGTGTGTAGCTGCGCGTGATGGCTTCCGTTGCTGTTGGTCATGCAGCAGGGTACGAGTGATGCATTTTAGGTTGTGACGTATGCTGTGGACAACTCTGCTATAGCCATTAGATGGTGCTAAGATGGTAATCTTCCAGGTGTTGGGATACACTGGCGCATTTGTCCAAAGTGATAAATACCAGTGTCAGCCGGTATCAGGAACAAGATTGTGGGAGGCAGGGTTGGTATGGTGGCCAGGCACAGCAGTCTGATGTGAAGCAGGGGAAGAGACAGAAACCTTGGCATCATGACATTTAGGATCCATCACCTAAGAGCTGCAATTTGAGTCTAACCGTGTCAACACTGGATAGTAGTGGGATGGTGGGAGAAAAGTGGTAAGCGATGGATCCATCGTTCAACGGACGGTCATTGTGGCAAGTGTCAATGATGAGGGGGTTGCTGACTAACTTGATGGAGATAACTTGCAGAAGGAAACCATGGATGTCAATGTTGAATTTGAAAGCATAGGGTGTGGTTGGCAGTGGATGAGATGCATCAGGCATAAGCTCAGTGCCATTGGTGTCTGCTAGTGTCCATGTGGGCTTCAATCTGTTAATGAAGATGGTGGACCTTTTACTGTTAACAATAATGTGAAATGTGTTCATGCCACAATGGACCACTCTGTACAGGCTGAAATATTGAGGGTGTAGAATTGGCCTGATGGTATTGTCGGGTTCAGCTAAACTGGTGGCTCTCCGACCTTTGCTTAACCTGATTCAGAAGAATAAAGACCTTCAGTTAAGCAACAATAACTTTATTGCGAGCGCATATCTGATGACGCCTGGCATGCATGGACTGATCGGAGTTACAAAATTTGCTTCCGGCCTCTACAGAAGGATCTTTAATCCTGGGAAAACTTCCGTAGTTATTGGAGAGAAAACTGTAGTCGTCCACACAGGCCAGGAGGCACGGAACTACCAATTAACTCGAAAAACAAGGAATAATAATAATAAACAGAACGTATATAAAAGCTAGAAAACACAGCGCCTCTAGAGGTTGGGCGCGGAACTACACAGACATCGTGTACAGTAATTACGACTACACAGCACTGCATTGACATGCACACACACACCCACACACCCACACACACACACACACACACCGGCGAGCTTGAATTGGCATGCGGCAGCGTCGCGACATCAGGCCCCCCCCCCCCCCCCGGGGCGGAAGCGGAGCGTCGGCGTCAGCGTCGAGATACCGCGGCAGAAAGTGCGCCTGACGTCCAGAACGGGTCGTCGGAGTAGGAGGAACAGCGTCAGGAGGCGGATGTCGTGCTGCGTTGGGCGGCGGATGTTGAAGAGCCAGGGCTGGAGATATGGCGTCATTGTCTGGAACAGCAGTAGGTGGATGCCTACGACGAGGTGCCGCTAGTGGGGTGTCAGGAAAAACATATGCAGGTTTAAGCCGATTCAATGCAACAGTCACGGTTTTGCCGTTCACTAGGATATCCATCATTTGGGCACTGCGCCGTAGCACTTCATATGGACCAGAATAAGGAGCTTGTAGAGGTGTTTTAACGCCCTCGGATCATGATGTGATGACATTGTTCCAGGTCCGAAAGTGGGCAGCTTGCCATGACATGTGGCTTTTGGAGGGCGAATCTTTGAGACATGGTCCCTCAAGTGTCGCAAGAAATCCGACTGGCCAGAAGCAGATGTCTCTATGGCATCAGTATCTACAAAGCCACCAGGAAGGCACAGTGTTTCTCCATAAACCAGTTCTTCCGCTGATGACCCCAGGTCTGGTTTGAAAGTCGGCCGTAAGCCTAACAAGACCACTGGTAGTGCGGGTGTCCAGATTTCTTTGTGGCACCCAGCGCAGCCTTCAAACAACGGTGCCAGCATTCGATCATTCCGTTACTTGCTGGGTGATAACTTGTGGTCTTACGGTGGGTATAACCACAGAACTTGCACAGCTGTGAGAACAGGTCTGATTCAAATTGCCGTCTGCAGTCAGTGGTAATATGTAGTGGGCACCCAAATCTTGCCAACCAAGTCATTGCAAAAGTTGCCAACCAAGTCATTGCAAAAGCGGAAGCTAATGTGTCTGCTGTGATATTATCCACCGGCACTGCCTCTGGCCAATGTGTAAAACGGTCGATCATTGTAAACAGACATATTTGTCCGTTCGAAGGTGGAAGTGGTCCGACTACATCCAAATGAACGTGGGCAAAGCGGGCGGTGGTATCAGGAAAATCGCCGATCGGTGCGTGTACATGGCGGTTAATCTTGCAGTGTTGACACTGAAGACAAGATCGGACCCACTCGCGGCAGTCTTTTTGTATGCTCGGCCACACGAAATGTTGCGATACTAGGCAGAATGTTGGGCATACCCCTGGATGGCACAATCCATGTACTGTATCAAAGGCTTGCCTTCTAAAAGCTGGCGTCAGAAAGGGACGAGGTCAGCCAAGAGAAATGTCGCAGTATAGCTGTGTATCTTACCCTGGAACATCAATGAGTTTCAGTTGCAATGATGAAGCCATATATTTAACATAGGCAAGGAGTTCTTCGTTGTCTCTCTGTGCCTGTGCCAGTGCAGGAAAGTCTATGGTACTGGAAACACTGCTGATCCGCGATAGGCAATCCGCAACAATGTTGTCGATCCCAGAAATATGTCTATTGTCGGTAGTAAACTGGGCCACGAACTCAAGGTGATGAAATTGACGGGGGGAGCAGTTGACACTATTCTGACGGAAGGTGAACGTGAGTGGCTTGTGGTCTGTATATATTGTGAAAGTTCGCACATCCACTTGGGGGCGGAAATATTTCACCGCTTGGTATACCGCCAGGAGCTCACGGTCATATGTGCTCGATTTTCTCTGTGCAGGCGAAACTTGTGGGAATAATACGCCAGTGGCTGCCACGCGTTGTCTGACCATTGTTGTAACACGGCTCCGATCGCCATCTGGCTTGCGTCTACGACAATTGCTAATGGCGCATCGAGCCATGGCAGGGTGTATATGCGGACAAGGGAAAAAAATTCCTGGATTTTTCCCGGATTTCCCGGTTAAAAATACACTTTGTCCTGGGTGAAAACACACTTTTTCTGTGTTGAGCGACAGTATATTTTCCCTTTAAACTGCGAAACTTATCAGTCCTTTGAATGGTTGTGGTTTTATACACAGGCATTGAATTTCCCAGCACTTTAGAAAATGGAACTCAGAGAAAATATCATGTTTCGCAAATATGTACGCTGCGTATTTTCGTATTACGAAAGTATACATTGGATCTCCACCAAACACCACATGTTACTTTCCGAATAATTAATATCAATACTGCGACGTGCTTTTGTAAGTCAGTCATAGATCATGTCACGTTATCTTGCCAGCTGATGACAGTGGATATTTAGAGGATAGGACACATGATGTAGTCAGCCAACAGTAACATCACTGTTAAGGAGCACGAACACACAAACAGGGAAAGTTAATAGTTTAAATTAATATACATAGTGTTGCTTCAAGAAAAGAAAACCTTTCACATATAATATTGGTCTCTAAGATAAATAAGCTGCAAGAGAAGCTAAGCTTTCTCATACAATGTTGATCTTTTTTGCGCGTGTTACACTTTAAGATATATCACACAAATGTGCCAGTAAAATTTTTAATAATGACATAAATGTCTAATCTTCAGGGTTTGAAATTATTCTAAATGGCTCGTCATCAAAGAGTTGATTTTTAAATGAGAGTCAAATGCTCTGTGATTTAAGAAATTCATGGTATATTCTCGCATATAGTTCAACTTACATAAAAGGACATTTACTTTGAAAGTAACGCTTTTCTAACTACCATTCACAATATTTTCCCGCAACCTGTTAGAAACAGGTTCGTTTCAGCAGTTGCCAGAGAGCGCATATAACAGGAGACACTGCTGCTACAATGACGTAGGAAGCTCGTATGTACGTACGTGTAAAACATTGAAAGATCATAGATTATGTCATAAAAGAAACAAGACATCAGAGGATACTCTAAGAGCATCGGAATTTCATGAACCATACTAAAATGTGCACATTCAAAGTGCATACTTAAAGTGCACATTCGTATGTCCAGATTCCCAATGAAGTAGACCTTGACCTGATATTAAGCTTTGCAGTGTGATTTTCGGGATGTAAATTTTGTTGGAGCACCAGTACTGTATTATATCATGTTTGGTTATTTATTATGGCATAATGCCATACGTGCTAGAAGATGAAAACGTGCACCTGATATGCAGCAAACAGTTGAAACTAGCCAACACTATGGAATTAAACATTTCGTTTCCCTCTGCGGAAAAGGTTAATAAATGTCGTATTTTGTTAGCAAACAGACAAAAAAAACTTATTTGTTCTGCAGGATAATTAATACTTGACTGTAAGAAAGGTGGAAATAAAATAAAATCCGAAACTAATAACATATTTCAGCCTTCCGTAATTATGTGAATGTATTTTAATTCACTTGATAGCTCCTGGCCACAGATGTCCATTTTATTTCCATCTGACAGGAGAGTAAACAAAGGGGAAGCAGAAAAATCACTAAATGTAAACACGGGTCACATGGAGACTACTCTCTATAACTCAGACTGTTCTGCGCATCAGCCCGAAAAAGCTGTTAATACAAATAATACACAAGACTGATGTGGTTTCTCAATCTGATTACGTTTATTTCGTCACTGTCTGATAGATAAAACAAAATAGGCCTTTCTAATATTGCAGCAATCTTGTAACACTCGCCGAATAAACGAGGCTGTTTTGGCACAAATGGTCATTTTTATTATACGATAGAATATAATTCATGAAGTACCAATATCAAATACCTCAAGGCCTACTACAAGCAGAAGGCTTTATGTTAGGAAATAGTTTCAGATTTCATTCATTCATACCAGTTTCTCAAGCATGAGATCTAAAAGAAGTATTACAAAATTTTTATATAAATTTGGAATCTTCATACTCTTCCATAATTTGTGTGATGGCCCCGCTTCTTCTCCCTCCTCATTCTAACAAACAATCTTATCATCACCAATTCTGTACCTATTCCTGCCATTGGCAAAATTTGTTCACCGATTAACTTCACTAACCCCGACAGAATCACAGGTTTAGTTATCTTGGCCAGATGCTAGCCAGGAACTGTACAACTGGCGCTTACTAGTGTTGCAATCTGGCCTAAAATTTTCTGTCAAAATTTCATTTTCTTGGATACACCGAGAAGATAATATGTAATCTTTCTCACCTGTTATTCCTCTTAGTCATTTATTTCCATTCTGGTAGTCTGAATCTATGGATTTCGCTAGTAATTATAATGACGCTGATCATTCGCAAACCCAATCAACCACATAATCAGACAGCGATTGGCATTCATCCGTTCGGCTTTACTCTGCTCAGCTCATATAGCCCCGTTCCCTTCAGTCTGTGTAAAGTTTATTTCTAGATGCAACGAGGATTCTCCTGACAGAGACATTATGTACACTATGCACACATTCAAAAATCAACTTATGCTTCATTCAGAAATCAACTTAAATGTGTTCAAAAGTGTTCAAAAACCAACAGGGATGCGTTTCAAAATCATATGAGCAATCGATAGACCAACGTGTGCTGGATGCTAGGCGCTTTGTGAAACAAGTTTTTTTTCCTCAAGAACATGAATTTGACGCCCCCTTTTCCTGATAACATCTAGCTAGCTGCTTGCTGCAACTGCTTGCACAGCCAACAAACACATTCCTGTAGCCAGATGTGGGAGAATCTACTACTCAAAAGCGACTCAACTGCGCATGCGCATGAGCCCGCTCGTAGCTGCTAAAATGAATATAATGTAAACAGTTGTGACTTTACGCTCATCGGAGGCAATTTGTTGTTATGAAGCATTTAATAGTCTTCCTAAAGCCTTTGACACATTTTGCTGTTGGCAGATGCTTGCATGAGCATTGTGTGTCGGTGTTGTATATGGTGCATTTCCTTTGCAATTTAAGTTATTTTAGTTTTTTTCTCTCGTTTATGATTTATTGTTGATGTATTATTCTGCAGTAGTGGGATACAGTAATATCCTTTGTTAGAGTATCGGTTCTTACCAGTCAAAATTACAAAAATTTAACAGAAAACTAAAACAATGAAAAACTCCCTGAATTCTAAAAACTTCCCGGATTTTTCCCGGTTTTCTCCCGGATGATAAAATTCACAGGTTTTTCCCGGATCTCCCAGTTGTGCCGGGTCGGATACACCCTGCGTGGGTGTGCAAGAAGCGCCGCGTTGGCCAAGCTCTTCTTTGTTGCATCGAACACAGAACACATTTCCTCTATCCACTATATCAGAGACTTGCTATTTTACTTTAGGGCCTGATAATGCTGCCGTCAAAGGTACCTGCAGCTCCGCAGCATGGGGAAGGTGTCGTCGATAAAAACTGAGCATCCCCAAAAAAACGACGTAATTCTTTGATTGCAGTTGGTCGAGGTAGCTGCAAGACAGGGTCCACCTTCTCGGACAGAGGAAGAGAGCCTTCAGCAGAAATCTTATGGCCAAGAAATGTCACCTCTGACTGCCCAAAAACACACTTGTCCACGTTCAAGATGACACCGTAACGCTCCAATCGCTCGAAAATCTCTCGCAGATGTTGTCGGTGATGTTCATGGTCAGCAGAGAACACTAATACATCGCCCAGGTAAGCGAAACAAAATGGCAGCCCCTGGAGAACCGAGTCTATAAACCTTTGCCAGGTCTGAACGGCATTGCCTAAACCGAAAGTCATAAATTTACTTTCAAATAAACCGAAAGGTGTTATTATTGTAGTCTTTGGAATGTCGTCATTGGCCACCGGAATCTGTGTATACGCTTTAGCGCAGTCCAGAACTGTGAACACAGTGGCACCATGTAAAATGTGATTATAATCCCTCAGTAACAGAACAGGATATCTGTCCGGCACTGTTCGCGCGTTAAGCTCGTGGTCCTCACCGCATGGGCGCCAAGCTCCACCCTTCTTTGGAACAAGATGTAATGCGGAGGACCACGGGATTATAGATGGCTGCATTATGCCTTCGCGAATCATGGCATCAAATTCTGCCTTCACTATCAAAATATCGGTCCGGAGCAAGATGCCTAGGTCGGCATGCTACTGGGGGACCATCAGTCGTTTGAATGTGATGCACCGTGTCATGTGGTATGAACCTGGGAGCCCCATGCGGCCTGGTCAAGTTCAGATAGTTAAGCAGTGATTCAGTGTACTCACCCTCCGTAGCATGGACCAACTTGGCACTGTGCGTTGCAGTGTTGCGACGGAAACCCGTGACTGCTAAGCCAGTGAAGCTGTCTACCAAGCGTGCGTTCGCGATGTCCAGCAGCAGGTGGTAGTGCACCAGGAGGTCAGCCCCGACGATCACCTCCGTGACGTCAGCCACTGTAAAATTCCACTCGTACGGGCGACGTAGGCCGAGATTAAGCTCTATCCTCTGCGTGCCATATGTTGCGATGGAAGTTGTTGGCAGCCATCAGACGGAAGGCAGTTGGCGGCCAGCAACGATGTATGGCTGTTCGTGCTATGATACTCAGGTGCGACCCGTATTAATTAAAAACTTTACGCCAGAACTCCTATCGATAACGAACAGGCGCTTGGAGGATAACTGGCAGTCGGTTGTGCCTATTGTCGACCACTGTTGGTGTTTGGGTGTGAGCACGGCGAATTGCACTTCCTTGCCTGATCGCCGAATCGTCGGTGGTACCAGCACAACGATACCTCGCCTTGCAGAGTGGTAGTACCGCCAGAAGATCTGCTTCTCGGACGCTGCTGTCTGTATGGGCTTCTTCTATTGTTGTCGTCGTCACGTGCCAGCAGCGCACTGACCTGGGTGCACAAAAGCTCAACCTTGGCCGCGAATGAATCATGGTCAGCCCGTGCTACAGATGCGGTATTGTTTGTACTGTTGTCCAACGCCGCAACTGCGCTGACCTGAGCCAGTGTTATCGCGTCCTGAATCTGGTCTGCTAGCTGCGCCACGTCATCCAACGGCATGTCCGTTTGTGTCTACAGCATTCTGAGCAAACTGTCTGGCACAGTAACGGTGTCAACTTTGCTGCGTAGATGTCTCAGGTATTGAGAAGGCTTTCTGTCGCCAATTTCTTCCTGTGTCAGAACCTGACGTATCCGGTTCTCTTGTGATGCGTCCACTCATCGAATCAACTCTGATTTTAGCCTGGCATAAGATCCAGTCTCGGACGGTGCTGTGATTATGTCCTGCACCTCGGCTGTGTAACGTTGGTCAAGCTGGCTCACAATCAGCGCAAATTTAGTTGCTTTGGCTGTTATTTCAGCGCAGCAAAAACTTGCCTCTGCCTGCATGAACCAGAGTACCAGGTTGTCGGGCCAGAACGGCGGCAAATGGAGTGCAATCCTGGAGATGGCCTGCTGTTCGGTCATTATGTGCTCGTTACTTACGTATCTCACGCCTGTTTCTTCTTAATCACATCGGTTTCTGCTTGGATCACGTCGGGGTCACCACTTGTCGGGTTCAGCTAAACTGGTGGGTGTCCGACCTTTGCTTAACCTGATTCAGAAGAATAAAGACCTTCAGTTCAGCAACAATAACTTTATTGCGAACACGTATCTGACAACGCCCGGCATGCATGGAGTGATCGGAGTTACAAAATTTGCTTCCGGCCTCTACAGAAGGATCCTTAATCCTGGGAAAACTTCCGTAGTTATTGGGGAGAAAACTGTACTCGTCCACACAAGCCAGGAGGCACGGAACTACCAATTAACTTGAAAAACAAGGAATAATAATAATAAACAGAACGTATATAAAAGCTAGAAAACAAAGCGCCTCTAGAGGTTGGGAGCGGAACTACACAGACGTCTTGTACAGTAATTATGATCGCACAGCACTGCACTGACACACACACACACACACACACACACACACACACACACACACACACACACACCAGCGAGTTTGTACACAAACAAGCGACATATGGAGTGTGGAGCAGAAGGGAGAATGTGCAGGTGGACTATATGCTGGCACAAGCATGTGACTAGTGCTGGGAGGTCAGAGTCACTGGGATGAGGTAACAAAATCTACAAGAAGGGTTAAAGGTTTGCCATAGAGTTGTGACGAAGCAAGCTGGGATCTTTTTACTTCCTCTCTTGTTTTGTCATCTGCCTCCTTTAAATTCATTTTTTCATTTTTGACTAATTACTATTAACATAGATAAATATAATCTGCATTTCCATAAAAGAGAAAGGTTAGCCCTCAGTCTTAAAGAATATACCACCAAATCTAATTTTGTGCTTAGTTTTATGTTTGTAATTGATTTTCTAATTTATTTCAACTATTCCTATTTAATACCTTTGTTATAGGGTGAGATCAGTTATTATTTTGTGATTTAGATTCTATTGTTAACTTATAAACAAATATAAATTCTGTACTAATTATAAACATTTGGAGGAACAACTAACAGTATTCTTAAAGTATTTATTTGGCTCTATTCGAAAACATGTAAGCAAAGCTAGCCCTTAATTAATTTCAAAGTAATTACCAGTTTTATCCAAAGTATTGTTTGTATAACTATATCTGTTAATTTCATCATTTAAACAAATAATTTGGCTTAACCCTTGTAGCAGAAGAAACTGTTAAAAAGAAGAAATTATTCTATATATCCAGTTAATTGAATGAGTTATGTTTTAATTGTAATTTCTGTAAATTAAACATCAAACAATGTACATTTTCAGTACCTATTATTGTGATGATACATAAAGGCCCGATTTTTGGGCTCGAGACAGTCAGTCCACAGCCGAGTTTCAGATGAGGGAGCAGTATTGGTTAGATCCACAACAATGCATCAACTTGACTGTCAAATAAGTATTATACAAATAGGCCATGTGTTAAAACAATGACAGTGTCTGTTCAATATGCACCGTATTATTCTGCAGGAACTGTGTGGTTCGGTTTTTACTGCTCATAGGTATTCAACATAAACTATTGTTGATGTTTGCCTGCAACCTATTAATGAGGCATATCGAAAGTTAACCAATAGTGAATTGGCAATATGACTATGTATTAATTGGGGGGGGGGGGGGGGGGGAGGAGGTTGTGAATATAAAGAACTATGAAATACAACTCTGCAACTGTCGGCTACGTAGTTTAAATGTCACTACATAGTTTAAAGTAGTCAGTGTTGAACTTCCACTTCCCTATTTTTCAGCCAGTATAACAACACAGTACATTGACATTGGTAGGAAATTGGGTGATACAGTCCAGGTGGCAGAATGCTGAGGTGCAAAATCAGTTTATGAGTTTTTGATGACACCTACAGGGGGGCGGTGATCCGTGTAGACAATGAGGGGTCAGCCTTTGACGCTGTCCTGAAAATAATGTAGGGTTTCATACACCACAAGCAGTTCACAGTCGAAGGTGGACCATTTTCATTGTGAATTGGACAGTTTCCATCAGAAGAAAAGCAGGGGTTGGGTACCATCCCAAATTCCCATTGTGGAATGCCCCAATAGCACAGTCGCTTGCATCCATGGTGAATGAAATGTGAGCATTAGGAGAAGGATGGGCTAGAGTAGTAGTTTGCCTAGGTCATCTTTGATGCTGTTGAGTTGTTGTTGCGCTTTCTGGTTTTATTTCTGCCTTACAGTACCTCGGTTAGAGGTAGAAGGGTAGTGACATCAGTAGAAATTGATCACCCCTAAGAAATGGTACAATCTGTGATAGTCTGTGGGCGGGGATAACAGTCTTATTTGCGTTTTCGATGAGGTGGCCAACTAAGGATACCTTACGTTGCCACAACTGATGCTTGGCGTCATTAATGATCACTCGATTCTGTGCTAGCATGTTCAAAACTAGTTTGAGGTGGTACAAAAGCTCTTTTGGTGTCATGGAGAAAATGATTATATCATTGAGATATGAGAAACAGAAAGGCAGTTTGAACAAGATGCCATCAAAAAAATGCTGCCAAGTTTGTGCTGCGTTTTTAAGTCTGTATGACATGAACAGAAATTTAAAAAGGTCAACCTGCATAATGACAGCTGTCTTTGGAAAGTCCTCATCACTTATAAGAATTTGTAAGTACGCTTTCTTACAGCCAATCAAACTGAAAAATGATGCTTCTGCAAGAGTGTGCGTAAAGTCTCTTATGTCAGAAATCAGATAATTATCACTTATGATGCATAAGTTTAAAGTTCTGTAAGCACCACACAAATTCCAGGTACCATCTTTCTTTAAGATGCATTTCATGGGCAATGGCCAAACATTATCAGAGGGGCAGATGAACCCTGTTTTTCATAGTTCATCTACTGCAACATTTGCTGCATGTAGTTTGTGCGGGGAAGGTGGTGCAGTCAGTGCTGAAGAAGCAGATCTGGGGTGGTGACAACTCAGTGTACAATTGCATTAAAGATAGCACTTAGCACGAGGGGCATAGGGGTACACGAGGGCAGGAAGTCAGTTGTGTCAGGTGGTTCATGCACAGTATCTGACTGTGGCACTTCACTAACCTCGTGTGTGATATCCACTGGGTCAGTTGAACTGGCCTGCAAGGTGCACTGCAGCTTCTTTGGGAGACAGAGCAGCACCAGTGACACATATGTTGAACTCAATGAAGGTGGAGCCACATGACGTCGATATCAATTGGCATGATTGCACTGAGTCTCACAGTGCAGCAATGGCTGTAGCAATATGTTGGCAAAGGCCATGCATATGAGCGATGGAGAGACATAAGTTAAAACATAGCATCTGGAGTGACTGAATGGTGAGGCACTGGGAGGAGTGTTCATGAGGATCAACAGTGAGAGGTTTTAACCGAGACTAACTCAGATCCTCAACTGGGTCAGGGGAGTTTCTTGCTGATGATGCAGATGATAGGTTCACCGCCATCCTGCAAAAGTAAAACACCCATGAGCCAGATCTAGTAGCAGCTGGTAGTGTCGTAAGAAGTCTGCTCCCGTGACATCAGCGATGAGGAAGGTCCATGGTAGCAGGTTGTCATGACCCAGGTCAATGTTGATGGTAATTGAGTCGTATACAGTGATTGTAGAGTCACATGCCACATGAAGTTGAACATGTGAAGTGACAGCAGGAGAGGGCGTGCTGGTCAGGGGCACGGTAATGATGTCAACACCTGTATCAACAAATAGTTTTGTGTTGCGTAGCCAAACAGGTAGAGGTGAGAGCAGGAAGGTCGTGGCCATAGCACTTGGGTGTTCTGTGCATGGAGGCAGCTTGACTAGGGGCCCTATTCTGTATCTTTCCACCATTTTGCCGAGCGGTTCGGTACGTGGGTGCACCGAAAGGTCTTGTTTTCGAAACAGAGCTCCAACATTATTCAGTAAGCATTTTGAAAGTGATGCCAATCAGTCCTAGCAAACCAAAATGATGTTATCAGTTCTCCTCGTGCCAACCAACGAAAAGCAATCTGCCTCAGATCCATGCATGTGCACTGCAGCGCCACAGTGGCATGAACTCAAAGTGGATAGCAGCTGACACAGGCCAATTCACAGTACCAAAAAGTGTGGTTAGATTATGTATTACTGTTCAAATTTCGCTGACCACAGGCTTCCATGAATGTATGATAATGATAGAATATTGACTGTGTTCTGAAAACTGTCGTAAATGTCACAGTATGTCATTTTATTCTCATTCACGTCAACATCTTGTTATGGATTTTATGTTTCAGAATATGAGTTAGGAATGGAATGTAGTACCACATTGTACAAATACATTTACAAACACACCCAAAAAATTCGTCATTTTTTCTGTTTTCCGTCATTCCTTAGTTGCTTCAAAATTCATGGATGTACGTTCCATCTATGCAACTAATTGAAGGCAGTTTGTTTATTGCCAAATGCATTTCACTTCCTTATTCGTGATGATGCTTCACAAATAAAAGAAGCAAAATGTGTATGGGAATTAACTGCCTTCAGTTAGTTTCGTAGATGGAACACATCTCCATAAATCCAAAAAATTGTTTAAGAGAGTGTCAAAGAATAAGAAGATGCATAGAATGTGGTTGTAGCTCAGTCCTAGAGATCCAAATGATGAAGTAGCCTACTTCCCTATATGATACATCAATGATTTGGTTCTTAAGAACAAAGTTTTAAAAAATCACCTTTTTGAGAGCGTGTGGCAAGTGCAGCTATAAAAGTTCATTGTAGTTTATAACATGCATCTGATGAATCAAAGTGTTTCATGTATGGTGGTATAGTCTGAAAATATTGTGGTGGGAACCTTTCATCTCTGTCTACTGTTGTTAAGGATTTGATCGCAGATAAATAGGCCTACTTGTGAAAAGCTAGAGTATAAAGATGATTGCTGCTAGTTTCATTCACAGTAATTTATGTTGTGCTCTTCATTCCTGTCTGACCACACTCTCAGAAATCTCTACATATTCTGAAAAAAATGGTGGATTATTTGTGACAAGAAGTAGCATAAATGTCACTGGCAGTTGTTTCATGCACAGTAATTTCATCTTTCATTTCTTAAACATACGGAAGTCATGAAATCGGAGATACACGTTACTGAGAAAGTGCACTCTTATGTGTAAATTATATGAATATTTCAGAAAAATGTTTAACTTTGACAATTAACGAAGTCTCCGAATGTGTTGCAAACGTGAAGAGGAAAAAAAATCCAGCGCTATACAAACCTACATCCTTTGTGACGGCAGCCTGTCACCTTACCAACTTCGCTACTACAACTCGCATGCTATTGGCACTTGATATTAGGTAATTCCATTCGAGAGAGACACAGGCTAACTTCGTTACTGAATGATGCGGGTGTAAGCCATAAATGCATGAAATTTTGGAAGGTTTCCTCTTCAGACTTCACAAAATTCCTCTGCATTGTTACTTAAAAGTTTTAAATGCATTTTGATAATTAAGAAGTAAACCATTTTCAGAAAAGAGTACTGGAAGTAACTAGTAATTTCAGCTTACACTCATGTAATATACATAAGTAGAGCCAATGTCTTGATATTTAATGATCTTTAAACTCTTAACTGCATAAAAATAACAAGTATTTTGAGAGAATATTGACCAAAAACTTTTGTATCATTCACAGTAACAACCTAACCTAACCATATTTCTAACAAAAGAAAATAGTCTATTATGATCTCACTTTCCAACCGGACGCATCCTGTGGTGATTCTTTAGTAACACAATCACTAAATCCAAAGCTAAAATCGCTCAATATGTTTAAAATAACAAATTATAAGTGTACATAAACCACAGCTAAACAAATGACAGGGCCATAATGAAATCCAAAAGCTCTTGGTACAGTCGTCAAAAAATCAGTGGGAGGACCATTCGGTAACAGGTCTCAGACACTTACTGAATAGAAAATTCGGATAAAGAACCAAAAATGATGCCACTGCTGAGACTGACCTACTGCACTGATCGGTGTGAATGATATAGAATAGGATCCAGATGAGAGCAATCCGGTGCATCTACTGTGGCCACTGTTGGAGTTTGGAAATGCACTTCGTGCCTGAGAGTTACATGCCACATTCCCAAATTGAGAGTGAAACCAGCATTAGTGTGGGAGGGTGGCTGAATGGCAATTGAAGCTGTTGCAATTTACACGAAAATGTTATGAGATGAAGCAGCCATTTGGTTGCACTTCAATAACTTTTCTCATCTCCTGACCACACCTTTTATTATTTCCAAAATAACCTTACGTGTTTTGACATTCTTTCATTTTCAAAAGCTATTATACAACACAAAACTGGTGTCAGAAGATATAAAAAAAAGGCACACTTAAAATAATATATATAAGATTTTATGACCATACAACTGTTTTCTGTGGATAACAAACATTGTAAAATACCATTATGCAATTTAAAAAAGGGGGAAAGAGGGTTGGGGGGCTGAAAGGGTTACAAAACATTTGTAGTTACAGGATTAAAAACAGTTTTAAAGGATTTTTCAATATGTCAAGATTAATCTTGTTTACCCTTCAGCGCCCCCTCCCCCCCTTTGTTAATCACATCATGGCATTTACAATGTTTGTTACTCACAGAAAACATTTTATGGTCATAAAAGCACATAAAAATATGTACATTATTTTAAGGGTACTATTTCTTATATCTTCTGATACCATCAGAAAAACTATTAAAGGTGAAGTTGTGTTGCTGGGCGGGGAAGCCTGTGTGTCATCACATTGAAGGCCTTTCTCCCTCATGGTGACTGGCACTGATAGTTCAGGTAGAGTTACATGAACTCGATCGGCCTCAGCCGCATTACGTCAGCGATTTGTGCATTGTTAGCTGGATAACTGATGCTTTGTCAGTGTTGGCCAATGTTGTGTATTCTATCCATGGGGCATAATTTCCCGTCGATGGACTCCTTTTAATGCAAAATCATCACAAGTTGGACCTGCGATGGCAGTTTAATGACCCACAAAGTTCACAGAGGCTGTTCAGGTATTAGATTTGTATCCACCAGGGTTCAGAAGTGGCGCCATAGCTGTGAAAAGATGCCTCTACCAAACTTCCTTGTAAGCAACTAGCTTGAGCTGTTGTTCCATTGTCCACAGCAAGCGCTGGAGCACCAGCATGAAAAATAAGTCACTAATGAAATCCGCCTGCTCACTGATGTGGCTCAGGAGAGTGATGAATTTAGTAGTATCATCCATTATTCTATGTGTGAGCATGATGTACTCACTGATGGTGAACCACATGGTAAGTCAATCAGTGCAGAATGGTGGAAGCTTGAATGTTGAACAGAAAGTAGGCACGGTGCAGGCCAGAGTGTGAGCAGAACCAGTTTAGTGAAATCCGGAGCGGTAGGTACAGCAGCAGTGTCATTGGCCAATAGTTAACATGGTTGTATCAGCTCCTGTGATGCAAGTGATTGCAATAACTGTGGATCATCAGAGTCCGAAAATGGCTGCACTGTTATTATGTTGTTACCAGCATGGCTGTACAATGAGAAAATGCAACCAGACTCAGTCATCGCGGGTCACTAATAAGCATAAGAAGGTTGTGTGTTCAAATCACATCAGAGTCACCAATGTCATTCCTTGCTACAGTGTTGATTAGGGAACATAATCTATGCACTTACAGTTGGTATAAATGGTGACTTATTATAATGTATCAGAAATTACATAAACACGACTGTCATATCAAAGACAGTTCACACAAGGCCTGAGTGCCCAGAATCAGAGAGGTATTTTAGCATTAATGGACGCAGTGTTATTTGTTGAGTCACTGAAATATAATAAGCTTGACCACCAAAGACCAAATAACGTTAAACAAATGTCTTAACAGATTTGATGTAGAGTGTTCACAGAAAGGCTACTGAATTGTGTGAGAACAGATCTTGAAGTTGGATTACAGTGGTTAGTTTCCATATACAGTCCTGACTCACAGATATCTGTCAAATATTTTTAAATACAAGGTGACATTTGGGACTGGATACCTTGAAAAATAAGTTTGACAATGCACTACAACAATGGAGTCAATGATTAGAGCTATCTGAATAGAAAAATACATCAAGTTTTATAAGTTAAAAAATTAAAGATTGTAGCATAAGCAACAAATATAAGATTTAGAAGCATACATCGCTAGGTGAAAGATAAACACTGTGTGTAGAAAAATTAAAGAGGCCTTTGGATAAAAGAGAAGCACCGGTACGAACATCAAGAGCTCAAAGGAAAAGTTGAAAGGAGGAAGGATATATAGAGGGTCTACGCCAGGAAGATGAACTTGGATACAATATTATGGGAATGGAAAAGGATGTAGATGTAGATGAGGTGAGAGATATGATGCTGCAAGAAGAATTTGACAGAGCACTGAAAGACTTAAGTCAAAACAAGGCCCAGAGAGTACACAACATTCTGCCACAATTGCCGACAGCCGTGGGAGAGCCAGCCATGACAAAACTCTTCCATATGATATGCAAGATGTATAAGTTACATAAAATACCCTCAGACATCGAGAAGAATGTAATAATTCCAATTCCACAGACAGGTGTGAACTACCAGTTTAATAAGCCATGGTTGCAAAATACTAATACTAATTCCTTACTGAAAAATGGAAAAACTGGTAGGAGCCAACCTTGGGGAAGATCAGTTTGGATTTCAAGAACATATAGGAACACATGAGGCAATATTGATTTTTGACTTATCTTAGAAAATGGAAAGGCACACCTAAGTTCGCAGCATTAGTAGACTAAAAGAAAGCATTTGACAGTGTTGACTGGTGTACTCTTTTTCAAATTCTGAAGGTAGCAGGGGTAAAATACAGAGACAAAAGGCTATTTACAGCTTGTACAGAAACCAGACAGCTGTTGTAAGAGTTGAGTGGCATAAAAGGGAAGCAGTGGCTGACAAGGGAATGAGAGAGGATTATAGTCTATCCCTGACATTACTCCATCCGTACATTGAGCAAGCAATAAGGCACACCAAAGAAAGCTTTGGAGTAGGAATTAAAGTTCATTCAGAAGGAATATAAACTTTAAGGTTTGCTAATGACATTGTAATTCTGTCAGAGACAGCATGGGACTTCGAAGTGCAGTTGAATGGAGTAGATGAATAGTATTCTGAAAGGAGGATATAAAACGAACACCACCAAACGGAAACAAGGATAATGGAATGTAGTCATATTAAATCAGGCAATGCTGAGGGAATTAGATTAGGAAATGACACACTTAAATTAGTAGATGAGTTTTGTGATTTGTGCAGCAAAATGACTGACGATGACCGAAACAGAGAGGATATAAAATATAGATTGCCAGTAGCGAGAAAAGCATTTCTGAGGAAGAGAACTTTGTTAACTCTGAATATAGACTTAGTGTTATGAAGTCTTTTCTGAAAGTATTTGTGTGGAGTGTAGCTTTTGAAATATGGTGCTACAAAGGATGCTGAAGATTGTATGGGTAGTTCACACAACTAGTGAGGTACTGAATAGAAATGATTGGCAAAGAAATTTGTGGTCCAACCTGACTAGAAGAAGGGATTGGTTGATAGGATACATTCTGAGACATCAAGGAATCACCAATCTAGTATTGGAGGGAAGTGGGGGGAGAGGGAGGGGGGGATACACATTGTAGAGTGAGAACAACAGATAGATACAGTAAGCAGATTCAGAAGGAAGTAGGTCACAGTAGTTACTCCAAGATGAAGATGCTTGCACAGGATACAGAATCACAGAGAGCTGTATAAAACTAGTCTTCCACTGAAGACCACAACATGAGCTAGATGATTTTTTTCAGTGCAACTCATATACATAACAAGATTCACTCAAGCAATGAGATTGTTGTGGTTATCATTCCAAGAATAGTGGGTGTAAAAAGAATAGTGTTATATTGCAGGGGATGTAGCTTTAATAGAGATGTAAGATATTCTGTATTTGTAATATAGGGTGTTTCAGAAAAAAATTATCCGATTTCAAAACTTGTATATTCTACATGAACAAAGACTGAAACTAGGGAGTACATTTCAATTTGTGTATCAAAATTAAAAGTTTACCTTAGCACCAACTGTGTGTAAATGCAGCAAAAGGATTTTTGAATTTTCGATTTCAACAAATGCAATTCAATAATATGAATGTGTGGTGTCTGTCCTTTCGGATATTTCCAAGTGAATTTTTATTTACATCTTAAAGTAGCTATATTTTTTGTTTATTTCTGGAGGGTTTAGTGGTTAAAATATCCAGTCTCGCTACAACGGTACTGTGTTCACTAGTCCCTCTATCCATTTCAATGCTCGTTATTAGCACAGAATTATTTGTTGCTAAGAGGTCAAGTGTGTTCTCGCAATCGTTTACTATTTGTGTAGGCCCATGAATTAAATGCTTGAAATAATTTTCTGAGAATGTGTTTAGCACAGTTTCAATTGATGTTTTATGCATACCTCTGGATTTAAACATGTATTTTCGCCAGCATGGTGGTGGTGTGGTCTTCAGTCCTGAGACTGGTTTGATGCAGCTCTCCATGCTACTCTATCCTGTGCAAACCTCTTCATCTCCCAGTACCTACTGCAGCCTACATCCTTCTGAATCAGCTTAGTGTATTCATCTCTTGGTCTCCCTTTACGATTTTTACCCTCCATGCTGCCCTCCAGTACTAAATTGGTGATCCCTTGATGCCTCAGAACATGTCCTACGAACCGTAGTCAAGTTGTGCCACAAAATCCTCTTCTCCCAAATTCTATTCAATACCTCCTCATTAGTTATGTGATCTACCCATCTAATCTTCAGCATTCTTCTGTAGCACCACATTTCGAAAGCTTCTATTCTCTTCTTGTCCAAACTATTTATCGTCCATGTTTCACTTCCATACATGGCTACACTCCATACAAATACTTTCAGAAACTACTTCCTGACACTTAAATCAATACTCAATGCTAACAAATGTCTCTTCTTCAGAAACGCTTTCCTTGCCATTGCCAGTCTACATTTTATTTTATATCCTCTCTACTTCAACCATTATCAGTTATTTTGCTCCCCAAATAGCAAAACTCCTTTACTACTTTAAGTGTCTCATTTCCTAATCTAATTCCCTCTGCATCACCCGATTTAATTTGACTACATTCCATTATCCTCGTTTTGCTTTTGTTGATGTTCTTCTTATATCCTCCTTTCAAGACACTGTTCAACTGTTCTTCCAAGTCCTTTGCTGTCTCTGACAGAATTACAATGTTATCGGCGAACCTCAAAGTTTTTATTTCTTCTCCATGGTCTTTAATACCTACTCCGAACTTTTCTTTCGTTTCCTTTACTGCTTGCTCAATATACAGATTGAATCGCATCGGGGAGAGGCTACAACCCTGTCTCACTCCCTTCCCACCACTGCTTCCCTTTCATGTCCCTCGACTCTTATAACTGTCATCTGCTTCTGTACAATTTGTAAATACACTCCTGGAAATGGAAAAAAGAACACATTGACACCGGTGTGTCAGACCCACCATACTTGCTCCGGACACTGTGAGAGGGCTATACAAGCAATGATCACACGCACGGCACAGCGGACACACCAGGAACCGCGGTGTTGGCCGTCGAATGGCGCTAGCTGCGCAGCATTTGTGCACCGCCGCCGTCAGTGTCAGCCAGTTTGCCGTGGCATACGGAGCTCCATCGCAGTCTTTAACACTGGTAGCATGCCGCGACAGCATGGACGTGAACCGTATGTGCAGTTGACGGACTTTGAGCGAGGGCGTATAGTGGGCATGCGGGAGGCCGGATGGACGTACCGCCGAATTGCTCAACACGTGGGGCATGAGGTCTCCACAGTACATCGATGTTGTCGCCAGTGGTCGGCGGAAGGTGCACGTGCCCGTCGACCTGGGACCGGACCGCAGCGACGCACAGATGCACGCCAAGACCGTAGGATCCTACGCAGTGCCGTAGGGGACCGCACCGCCACTTCCCAGCAAATTAGGGACACTGTTGCTCCTGGGGTATCGGCGAGGACCATTCGCAACCGTCTCCATGAAGCTGGGCTATGGTCCCGCACACCGTTAGGCCGTCTTCCGCTCACGCCCCAACATCGTGCAGCCCGCCTCCAGTGGTGTCGCGACAGGCGTGAATGGAGGGACGAATGGAGACGTGTCGTCTTCAGCGATGAGAGTCGCTCCTGCCTTGGTGCCAATGACGGTCGTATGCGTGTTTGGCGCCGTGCAGGTGAGCGCCACAATCAGGACTGCATACGACCGAGGCACACAGGGCCAACACCCGGCATCATGGTGTGGGGAGCGATCTCCTACACTGGCCGTACACCACTGGTGATCGTCGAGGGGACACTGAATAGTGCACGGTACATCCAAACCGTCATCGAACCCATCGTTCTACCATTCCTAGACCGGCAAGGGAACTTGCTGTTCCAACAGGACAATGCATGTCTGCATGTATCCCGTGCCACCCAACGTGCTCTAGAAGGTGTAAGTCAACTACCCTGGCCAGCAAGATCTCCGGATCTGTCCCCCATTGAGCATGTTTGGGACTGGATGAAGCGTCGTCTCACGCGGTCTGCACGTCCAGCACGAACGCTGGTCCAACTGAGGCGCCAGGTGGAAATGGCATGGCAAGCCGTTCCACAGGACTACATCCAGCATCTCTACGATCGTCTCCATGGGAGAATAGCAGCCTGCATTGCTGCGAAAGGTGGATATACACTGTACTAGTGCCGACATTGTGCATGCTCTGTTGCCTGTGTCTATGTGCCTGTGGTTCTGTCAGTGTGATCATGTGATGTATCTGACCCCAGGAATGTGTCAATAAAGTTTCCCCTTCCTGGGACAATGAATTCACGGTGTTCTTATTTCAATTTCCAGGAGTGTAGCTTTTCGCTCCCTGTATTTTACCACTGACACCTTCAGAATTTGAAAGAGAGTATTCTAGTCAACATTGTCAAAAGCTTTCTCTAAGTCTACAAATGCTAGAAACATAGGTTTGCCTTTCCTTAATCTTTCTTCTAAGATAAGTCGTAGGATCAGTATTGCCTCACGTGTTCCAACATTTCTACGGAATCCAAACTCATCTTCCCCGAGGTTGGCTTCTACCAGTTTTTCTATTCATCTGTAAAGAATTCGCGTTAGTATTTTGCAGCTGTAACTTATCAAACTGATAGTTTGGTAATTTTCACATCTGTCAACACCTGCTTTCATTGGGATTGGAATTATTATATTTTTCTTGAAGTCTGAGGGAATTTCGCCTGTCTCATACATCTTGATCACCAGATGGTAGAGTTTTGTCAGGACTGGCTCTCCCAAGGCTGTCAGCAGTTCTAATGGAATGTTGTGTACTCCTGTGGCCTTGTTTCAACTTAGGTCTTTCAGTGCTCTGTCAAACTCTTCACGCAGTATCATATCTCCCATTTCATCTTCCATAATATTGTTCTCAAGAACATCACCCCTGTATAGACCCTCTATATACTCCTTCCACCTTTCTGCTTTCCCTTCTTTGCTTAGAACTGGGTTTCCATCTGAGCTCTTGATATTCATACAAGTGGTTCTCTTTTCTCCAAAGGTCTCTTTAATTTTCCTGTAGGCAGTATCTATCTTACCCCTCATGAGATAAGCCTCCACATCCTTACATTTGTCCTCTAGCCATCCCTGCTTAGCCATTCTGCACTTCCTGTCGATCTCATTTTTGAGACGTTTGTATTCCTTTTTGCTTGCTTCACTTGCTGCATTTTTGTATTTTCTCCTTTCATCAATTAAATTCAGTATCTCTTCTGTTACCCAAGGATTTCTACTAGCCCTCATCTTTTCACCTACTTGATCCTCTGCTGCCTTCACTACTTCACTCCTCAAAGCTACCCATTCTTTTTCTACTGTATTTCTTTCCCCCATTCCTGTCGATTGTTCCCTTATGCACTCCCTGAAACTCTATACAACCTCTGGTTCTTTCAGTTTATCCAGGTCTCCTTATATTCCCACCTTTTTGCAGTTTCTTCAGTTTTAATCTACAGTTCATAACCAATAGATCGTGGTCAGAGTCCACATCTGCCCCTGGAAATGTCATACAATTTAAAATCTGGTTCCTAAATCTCTGTCTTACCATTATATAATCTATCTGAAACCGTTTAGTATCTCCAGGGTTCTTCCATGTATACAATCTTTGCCAACATATCGAGTGTAAATTGAAGTCACTACCAACAATAATTTCAAGAGTTGTGTATGTGTTTGAAATTGGACTCAAGTTTTCTTTGAACGTTTCAGCAAATGTATCATCTGAGTTGGGAGGTCAGTAAAAGGATCCAGTTATTATTTTATTCCAGTTGCCAAGAATGGTCTCTAGCCATACTAACTAACTGGAACTACCTAGTTTACCTTCGCTACAAGAATAACTAATTCTAACAGCAACACACATGCCACCACCAACTGTGTGTAGACTATCCATTCTGAACACTGTTAAATTCTTTGCAAAAATTTTGGTTGGTTGGTTGGTTGGTTTGTGGGATTAAAGGGACCAGACTGCTACGGTCATTGGTCCCTTTTTCCAAATACTAAAAACACTCACAGAGAATAAAAACGAGTAACAGAATAGAGCACAGACGACACAGAACAAGAGAAACTGAGACAAAGACCAGACAAAACGAACTAAAATGACACAGAGTGTGACGGTGGTTGGCCGACCATAGAAATAAAAAAGGAAAAGCCAACCACTTAAAACACATTAAAAAATCAGTGTAAAACTGGAGGCCAAAGGCCAGAATCAACACAAAACAATAAGATAAAACAGAAACACTTAGATTAAATGATAAAAACCCCCTGCCCGAATAAAACGTAAAACTAAGTCAGCCGTAGCAGAGTCATTTGTTAAAATGGCAGGGAGCGTGTCAGGCAGTGCAAACGACTGCCTGAGCACAGCTAAAAGCGGACACTCCAATAAAATATGGACCACTGATAAAACGGAGCCGCAGCGACATAGAGGCGCGTCCTCACGACGCAATAAGTGGCCGTGCGTAAGCCGAGTGTGCCCAATGCGCAGCCAGCAGAGGACAACAGACTCCTTGCGGGAGACCCGCATGGACGACCGCCACACAGTCGTCGTCGCCTTGATTGGACGGAGTTTGTTGGGCGTGAGCAGATTGTGCCATTCAGCGTCCCAAACCGAAAGAACTTCATGGCGTAAGACTGCCCGCAAATCAGTCTCCGGGAGGCCAATCCCCAGAGACGATTTACTAGTGGCCTCTTTCACCAGGCGGTTAACATTCTCATTGTCAGGTATCCCAAAGTGGCCTGGGGTCCACACGAAGACCACAGAGCAGCCGAAACGCGCAAGAGTATGCAGGGACTCATGGATAGCCATCACCAGACAAGAACGAGGAAAACACTGGTCAAGAGCTTGTAAACCGCTCAGGGAATCGCTACAGATAACGAAGGACTCACCTGAGCAGGAGCGGATATACTTTAGGGCTCGAAAGATGGCGACCAGCTCAGCAGTGGAAATGCTGCAGCCAGCCGCCAAGGAACGTTGTTCGGAATGATCCCCTAGAGTGAGCGCATAACCGACTCGACCAGCAACCATCGAGCCGTCAGTGTAAACAATGCCAGAGCCCTGATACGTGGCCAGGATGGAATAAAAGCGGCGGCTGAAGGCCTCTGGAGGGACTGAGTCCTTCGGGCTCTGAGCCAAATCAAGCCAAAGGCAAGGGCGAGGCACACACCATGGGGGCGTGCGCAGAGGTGCCCAGAAAGGAGGTGGAACAGGGAAAAACCCAAGCCCAGAGAGGAGCTCTTTGACGCGTACGGCGATCGGACAACCCGACCGGGGCCGACGGTCTGGCAGATGGACGACTGACTGCGGGAACAGGACACGGTAATTTGGATGCCCGGGCAAGCTAAAAACATGGGCAGCATAAGCAGCCAGTAATTGTTGGCGTCGTAACCCCAGGGGAGGGACACCTGCCTCCACTAATATGCTGTCCACAGGGCTGGTGCAGAAAGCACCAGTGGCAAGGCGTATCCCACTGAGGAGAATTGGGTCCAGCACCCGCAATGCAGATGGGGATGCTGAGCCATAAGCCAGGCTCCCATAATCCAGACGGGACTGGATTAACGCCTGGTAGAGACACAATAGGGTAGATCAGTCGGCGCCCCAGCGGGTGTGGCTCAAGCATCTCATAGCGTTTAGATGCCGCCAACACGCCTGTTTAAGCTGCCAGATATGAGGCAGCCAAGTCAACCGGGCATCGAAAACCACCCCCAAAAACCTGTGTGATTCCACCACTGAAAGAAATTTGCTGGCAAGATAGAGCCGCGGCTCCGGGTGGACAGTACGTCGCCGGCAGAAATGCATAACGCAGGTCTTGGGTGCCGAAAACTGAAACCCATGAGCTACAGGCCAAGACTGCACCTTGCAGATAGCACCCTGTAGCTGACGTTCAACAGCTGCAATGCCAGTAGAGCTGTAGTAAAGGCAGAAGTCGTCAGCATACAGGGAAGCAGAGACAGAAATTCCCACAGCCACAGCGAGCCCGTTAATGGCTATTAAAAACAGGCAGACACTTAAAACAGAAACCTGTGGCACACCGGTCTCCTGGACGTGGGAGGAACTATATGAGGCTGCGACTTGCACGTGGAAGGTACAATACGACAGAAAATTACTGATAAAGATCGGCAGAGGGCCCCGAAGACCCCATCCATGAAGCGTAGAAAAAAGATCGGCAGAGGGCCCCGAAGACCCCATCCATGAAGCGTAGAAAATATGTGATGACGCTATGTCGTATCGTATGCCTTCCTCATGTCGAAAAAGACAGTGACCAGCTGCTGACGGCGGGCAAAGGCAGTACGGATGGCCGACTCCAGGCTCACCAGATTGTCGGTGGCAGAGCGGCCTTTACGGAACCCACCCTGAGACGGAGCCAGAAGGCCCCAAGACTCTAGTACCCAATGCAAGCGCCGGCTCACCATCCGTTCGAGAAGCTTGCAAAGAACGTTGGTGAGGCTAATGGGGCGGTAGCTGTCCACCTCCAAAGGGCTCTTGCACGGTTCCAAAACGGGGATGACAATGCTCTCCCGCCATTGCGACAGAAACTCACCCTCGACCCAGAGACAGTTGTACAGGTCGAGGAGTCGTCGCTTGCAGTCCACTGAAAGGTGTTTCGGCATCTGACAGTGGATGCTATCTGGCCCGGGAGCGATATCAGGGCAAGCGGCAAGGGCACTGTGAAATTCCCATTCACTGAATGGAGCATTGTAGGATTCAGAAGTGTGGGTGTGAAAAGAAAGGCTCCGATGTTCCATCTTTAATGGAGCGAAAGGCCTGGGGGTAATGCGCAGAAGCGGAACTCATAGCAAAATGCTCTGCTAAGTGGTTTGCAATGACGTCGGAGTCAGTACAAACTGCTCCATTCAGTGAGAGCACAGGGACGCTGACAGGTGTCCGATAGCCGTAGACGCGTCGAATCTTGGCCCAGACCTACAATGGAGAGACATGGAGGCCAATGGTGGACACATACCGCTCCCAGCACTCCTGCTTGCTTTGGCGGATAAGGCGGCGGGCCCGCGCACGCAGCCGTTTGAAGGTGATGAGGTGTTCAATGCAGGGATGTCGCTTGTGACGCTGTAGTGCCCGCCGGCGATCTTTAATCGCTGCAGCGATCTCAGGTGACCACCAAGGCACAGTCCACCGCCGAGGGGACCCAGAGGAACGGGGAATGGCAGATTCGGCGGCAGTAATGATGCCGGTGGTGACCGATTGAACCACCGCATCAATGTCATCATTAGAGAGAGGCTCAATAGCGGTAGTGGAGGAGAACAAGTCCCAGTCAGCCTTATTCATGGCCCATCTGCTAGGGCGCCCAGAAGAGTGACACTGTGGTAGCGACAGAAAGATCGGAAAGTGGTCACTACCACACAGGTCGGCATGCAGACTCCATTGGACAGACGGTAAGAGGCTAGGGCTACAGATTGAAAGGTCAATGGCGGAGTATGTGCCATGCGCCACACGGAAGTGTGTGAAGGCACCATCATTTAAAATCGAGAGATCGAGCTGCGACAATAAATGCTCAATGGTGGCGCCTCGACCTGTTGCCATTGACCCACCCCACAGAGGGTTATGGGCGTTGAAGTCGCCCAATAGCAAGAAAGGTGGCGGCAATTGGGCTATCAGTGCAGCCAGGACATGCTGCGAGACATCACCATCCGGTGGAAGGTAAAGACTGCAGACGGTAACAGCCTGTGGTGTTCACACCCGAACAGCGACAGCCTCTAAAGGTGTTTGGAGAGGGACAGACTCGCTGTGCAGAGTGTGAAGGACATAGAGGCAGACGCCACCAGACACCCTTTCATATGCTGCCTGGTTCGTATAATAACCCCGATAGCCACGGAGGGCGGTGGTTCGCATTGCTGGAAACCAAGTTTCCTGAAGAGCAATGCAGAAGAAAGGGTGAAGGCTGATAAGTTGTTGGAGCTCAGCTAGATGGTGGAAAAAACCGCCGCAGTTCCACTGGAGGATGATATTGCCCATGGCTGAGAAAGGCGTGAAAGGACTGGGAAGGCAATTTACGCCGCTTGTTCACTCACTGCCACCGATTCAGTACCCGTGCGAGTGGCATCCATGGCGTCTGAGGGACCGGCGAGATCAAGGTCCGCAGCTAGAATCTCGACCTCCTCCTCAGACGCAGAGCTCGAAGGGTGCGGTGGGGTTGGTGCCACCGCAAGTTCTTTGGCCTTAGAGGTCTTTCTCTTGGACTTCTCTCGCTGAACCTTGGGTTTCACTGGCTGGGAAGGCTTCACCGAATCAGTCTCCGAGACGGAGGAGGATTGTGAAGCCCTACGCCCGGCTGCTGGTGAGGACTTATGCCACTGTCGGCCGTCATCCTTCCCGCTGGTGGAACCCTGGGAAGAGAGGGTCCCAAGGGAACTGTTACGGGCGAGAGTAGCCGATGAAGTTAGACGCTTCTCCGGCTGAGGAGCGGGGATGGACGTCCCTGACGGGTGGGAGGAGGTTGCTCCTGAGGTAGGTGGTGCAGGAGCAACTGGTGGGGTAGAGCCCCCCACGGGCAAGGGGGCAGGAGGAGTCGTACTGCTTATTGAGCTGGCTGGAAGTCTTGAAACTGATGGGGCTAGCACAGTCATTGTAGCAGCTGCGTAAGAAGATGTCATTCTCACAGGATGGAGTCTGTCATATTTCCTTTTGGCCACAGTATAGGTCAGCCGGTCCAGGGTCTTATATTCCATGATTTTGCGCTCTTTCTGAAAGACTTTGCAGTCAGGCGAGCAAGGGGAATGATGCTCTCCGCAGTTGACACAGATGGGAGGCGGGGCACATGGAGTATTGGGATGTGACGTGCGTCCGCAATCTCGACATGTGAGGCTGGAAGTGCAGCGGGAAGACATATGGCCGAACTTCCAGCACTTAAAGCACCGCATCGGAGGAGGGATATAGGGCTTGACGTCACAATGGTAGACCATCACCTTGACCTTCTCCGGTAATTTATCACCCTCGAAGGCCAAGATGAAGGCACCGGTAGCAACCTGATTGTCCTTCGAACCCCGATGAACACGCCGGACGAAATGAACACCTCTATGCTCTAAGTTGGCGCGCAGCTCGTCATCGTCATCAGACTGCAAAAGTAGGTCCCTATGGAAAATAACTCCCTGGACCATATTTAAACTCTTATGTGGTGTAATGGTAACGTGAACATCCCCCAACTTGTCACAAGCAAGTAACCTGCATGACTGGGCGGAGGATGCCGTTTGTATCAGTACTCACCCAGAGCGCATTTTGGACAAGCCCTCCACCTCCCCAAACTTGTCCTCTAAATGCTCAATGAAGAACTGAGGCTTTGTGGATAGAAAAGACTCCCCATCAGCTCTCGTGCAAACTAAGAATCAGGGCGAATAACTATTACCTCCATCCCGAGACTTACGCTCCTCCCACGGTGTGGCCAGAGAGGGGAATGTTTTCGGATCGTACTTTTGAGCATTAAATTGAGCCCGAGAATGCTTAGAGAATGCTGGCGGCTGGCCGCCAGCGAGTGATGATGTACCACGCTTCATTGCGGGTCATCCGCCCTGATGCCACCTACTCCGACCAAGGGCCCTCCCCACGGGCGCCACCCAGCTGCAGCAATAGCCACCTGGCAGGATGTCCATTGCCGGGAGTCCTGATGCCCCAGGGAGATGGACAACTACTCCTTGGCATACGTGGGGAGTTAACAGTGCAGGCATCAGTAGAGTGATCCCTGTGTTGTCAGGGGGCTACAACCAACAGGGTACATGGCGGCCCCGCCACAACGGACTGGCTACCGTGCTGGATCTTAGGTGCAAAAATGTCCAAGGTCGTCGTCGCAGTTAAACGTAACACTGCAGATTGCAGCATGGTAATCGCACCCAGTGACATATCCCCGCCCGAGAGACGGAAAACGAGCGGGACACCATTGCAATGACGAAAAAGTTGGCTAAAGGTCTCAATGCACGACGGATACAGTGCACCATGTAAGGCGCCCTTCCCCAATTGGCTCGCTCTTCGGAATAATTTAGAAAGATGGAGGTCAAACCCGAGAGGGGACCATCACATAAGGCCGAAACATTTGAGACTCCTTTTAGTTGCCTCTTATGACAGGCAGGAATACCGCGGGCCTATTCTAGCCCCCGAACCCACAGGGAGGGCAAAAATTTTGTCTGAGCTTATCTCCGGCTTTAGTTAGCTTTCACTGTCTATCACGATTTGAGTGTCAGTGCTTTCTATTAGTGCTTGGAGCTCTGGTACTTCCCCAACACACCCATGACAGTTTGCAACTGTTATACCAATGGTTCCTGTATCTACGTTCTTCCTGCGTTCAACCTGCACCCTTCAAGACTGAAGCCCTCTTTGAGTTTCCCCAAGATCCTGTAACAAAAAAAACTGCCCATTCCATGCCACACAGCCCCTGCTACCTTTGTAGCTGCCTTATGTGTCTGGTGGACTCCTGAACAATTCAGCAGAACAGAATCTTTTGACACTGTACCACACAAGCGGCTTGTAGTGAAATTGCATGCTTATGGAATAGTGGACCCACGATTTCCTGTCTGAGGGGTCACACTTTGTAGTAATTTATGGAAAGTCATCGAGTAAAACAGAAGCAATTTCTAGCATTCCCCATGGTAGTGTTATAGGCCCTCTGCTATTCCTTATCTATATAAATGATTTAGGAGGAAATCTGAGCAGACATCTTAGCTTGTTTGCAGATGTTGCTGTCATTTATAGCCTAGTGAAGTCATCAGAAGATCAAAACAAATTGCAAAATGATTTAGAAAAAGACTTCTTTATGGTGCGAAAATTGGCAATTGATGCTAAGTAATGAAAAGTGTGAGGTCCTCCACATCAGTGCTAAAAGAAATCCATTGAACCTCTATTACACAATAAATTAGTCAAATCTAAAGTCCATAAATTCAACTAAATACCTAGAAATTACAATTACATACACCTTAAATTGGAAAGAACACATAGGAAATGTTGTGGGGAAGGCTAACCAAAGACTGTATTTTATTAACAGAATACTTCGAAACTGTAACAGACATTCTAAAGAAATGGCCTACACAATGATTGTCTGTCCTCTTTTGGAGTGCAATGCACTGTGTGAGATCCTAACCAGATAGGATTAACAGAGTACATCGAGGAAGTGCAAAGAAGAGCAACACATTCTGTATTATCATGAAATAGGGGAGAAAATGTCATTGACATGGTACAGGATTTAGGGTGGACACCATTAAAACAAAGGCATCTTTTGTTGTGGTGGAATCTCCTCACGAAATTTCAAACACCAATTTTCTCCTCTGAATGCGAAAATATTTTGTTGACATTGAACTACATAGGGAGAAATGATCATCATAATAAAATAAGTTATAGTTGTTCATTTTTTCCGCACTCTGGTCAAGACTGAAATAATAGAGAATTATTTTAACGGTGGTTTGATGAACCCTCTGCCAGGCACTTAAGGGTGGTTTGCAGAGTATCCATGCAGATGTAGATGTATCAGCTGTACGTAGCCTACAGATCTTGCACTGCAGAACTGGCCTCCAAAGTCACCTTATTCCACTGTATACATAACAGGAAACAAAGAGCTGTCCTAATAGGAGTGAGTGAAACAATAAAATCGGGGCGGAGAACTATTAACTGTGGTGTGCATCTTCATATTTTCATGGTACAAAGATTGTTCCCTAAAATTTTGGGCATGCAGCTAGCTGCATCAATTCGACTTCTTCTTCTAATAATTCAACTGAATACCATCCACCCATCTTCAGATGAGCCAAGGTGACTCACGCTTCAGCACTTGCTCCATCTTTTCAAATCCGTGGACCGCACCTCTGCGCATGCAGCCACAGATAAACAAGGTGCCAGAGATGTCAATTGGCAGCAAAGAGATATGCCATATGCATGGAATCAGATCTATGGCTGTGCGGTTGATCCACATTGTGATATTGATGTATCACTGCGAACTTACTACCTAATAAATCTGCGATGGCAGAGCACTTTATTGATGCTGGGAACTTTGTGGTGTAAAATAGTGTCAACATTTTGGCCCTGACTCAGTAATGAAAGAAGCAATTGAAATTCAGTTGGTGATGAATTTAATTAACAGAGGCAGTGGCTTCAGCTTGGACAAATCATGGAATCTGGCAATTTCTGTTATAAACTTACAAAGATGGTGCAGCTCTCAGTGAAACATAGATATCAGCATGTGGAGTGACTGTGCAGCAGTAAATCTAATTCCATGCATATGTCATACCCCTTTGCTGCCGATCAACACCTTTGGCACCTTGTTTATCTGTGGCTGCATGTGCAGCAGTGCAGTCCGCGGGTTTAAAAGGACGGAGCAAGTGGTGGAGCATCAGTCACCTCGGCTCACTCTGAAGATGGCTGGACAGTATTCAGTTGAAATATTAGAAGAAGAAGAGGTCAAATTTGTGGAGCTGCATGCCCAAAATTTTATGGAACAATTAACCATGGTGTTTGACAAGGCTTGATACTTGGACCGTTGATCTTCTCAGTGTATATTAATGACCTATCAGCATCAGTGAATGACGAGGCAAATACAGGGTGTCCCATTTATCCTGGCCACCCTAAATAACTGTTTGTCCAGATGCAAATTACAAAATGTTTCAAGCAAATGTTCTTTAACCCTCAGCAGGACATCAATCAGCATAATACCCTTCATTGTAGCTCAGTTTTTACAAAGATATGATCAGCGGTATGACTTTTTTAAATGGCACCCTGTATTTTTTATTCAGTAATTCATTTCCTCTCCTAAAGAACTATTCAAAAATGTATCACAGTGTACCATTCACTGAAACACAATGTTATTAATTACATAACACAACACTGACTTTGAGCCCAGGATCAAAACCTTGTCCACTTGCTGGAGTTGTCAGAAAACAAATAAAAAACCAAGTAAAAACATAATACAAAATTGACTTTGACTCTCCTGTGCCACTGCCAAGGAGTAGAACATTCAAAGGTGTTCAGAGTGGTGACCCTGAACACCAATACACAGTTGCACTCGTTGAATGAAAAAATTATTTACTGCTTCCAGTGTTGCCTGCTGAAGAGAATTACAAGCAAGAACGATACGTTCCTGCATGTCCTCTGGAGTTGTTGGAATATCACGATAGACGTCTTTAATGCACCCCCAAAGAAAAAATCCAGAGGATTTAAATCAGGAGACCTAGCAGAATAAATAACTGTTCCTCCTTGACCAATCCATCTGGCAGCATATCTTTGGTTCAGAACACGACGTGCACGCAAGTCATTATGTGCTGGACATCCATCGTGTTGATACCACATAAGCATTCTGGTGTGTAGTGGCACTTCATCCAGAAGACGAGGAAGAATTCGTCTGAGGAAGTTGCCATACACTCTGCCATTTACACTACCATTGATGAAACAAGGGCCAATAATTGCAGTACCAAGCATCCCACACCAGACGTTAACTCTCCATTGACGCTGATGTTCCACCTGTCTAAGCCATCTTGAGTTGTCGCTGGACCAATAATGTATTTCCTTGTATTTACCTGTCATTTGTTTGAGAAGGAACATTCATCGGTAAATAGAACATTGGAGAAGGAGTTCGGGTTGGCGAGGATTTGCTGCTGTGCTCACTGACAGAGCTGTACACGATTCTGGAAATCATTTCCATGCAATTCTTGATGTAGGTGTGCATGGTACGGATGGAGCCAGTGACATGTAAGAATATGATGTACACTGGTTTTAGGAATGCCAATCTTGTGTTCAAGCTGTCGTGTGCTCACATGTGGATTCATAAGAACGGAAGTGAGAACAGTAACTTCGACTTCTTCATCTATGCTTGTGCTACAACGATTGTGTTGTCATGGGTTGAAACTTCCTGTTTCCTGAAGCGTCACAACAAAACAAGGAAACATCCATCGGGAAGGTGGGTTCTTGTCAAGATATCGCTCTCTGCACAGTTCCGCTGTCTACATAGCATTTCACATACCTTCAACAACAACAATAAAAGAAACATTATGTTGATGCAGTTTGTAGGAAGGACAGCCTTTACTGTATGCCTACTCTATGCAACAGTATTTAAAAGGACTAAACTACTGCACTAAATGTACCCGTACATAAGAAAACAGTATTGCAATTACTGTTCTGCTAACTTACATTCCCCATAGATGAGTAGCATTCCTACCTTTTCTTCATTGGTGTACATTCTGCTTACACAACTCTTCAACTGATGATGGTTGACAGAATGATGGGTGTGCATTCCACTTATGTTTACATTTGTCCTCTGTCAACATCAGCACGTGGATTGTTCCATTGCCCCGAGTACCTGCACTAAGTGCTGGAAGTGTCAACATCAATGTTGTGTTATGTAATTAATAACGTTGTGTTTCAGTGAATGGTACACTGTGATACATTTTTGAATAGGTCTTTAGGAGAGGAAATGAATTACCAAATAAAAAATACAGGGTGCCATTTAAAAAGTCATACCGCTGTTCATATCTTCATAAAAAACAGAGCTACAATAAAGGCAATCGTGCTGACTGATGTCCCCCTGACAGCTAAAGAACATTTGCTTGAAACATTTTGTAATTTGCATCTGGACAAACAGTTAATTAGGGTGGCCAAGATAAATGGGACACCCTGTATAGTAACATTTGCTGATGATACAAGTAATTTGATCAAGGGCATCAAATCCTCAGTGCAAATTACAACTAAAACAATAACACGCCAAGTTCATAAATGAAGATTGGTAACTGTTCTAAGTGTCAAATATGACATCTGTCAGGAGAATGAGAAAAATGCTGTATCTCTGCTCATACTTAACTGATTTGAAACCACAGAAATGTGCTACTCACTTTATTACCACAAAAATAATGTGACAAAGTAGAAAATAAATACTTTATTAAGGAAGTTCTAAAGTGCCTTTCCAGGAAGCTGACTGGTTCTATGCCTATAAGTAAGTTTTTTATTAGTTAATTCTTGCAAAGTAGAAAACAACAACTACCCACTGTTAATAACACTATTTATTTACACAAACTGCACCATTACCAGTTTTGAAATGACGGTTCAGATTCAGGAGGCTGTTAATGTTTATATTACATTTGTTGTTTACATTATTTTTTGGCTTTTCCAACAAATAACATATACAACAACTGTAATATAAATATGAAAAGCCATCTGAAGATTAACCTGTCACTACAGAACCAGTAATGGCGATATTTGTGTAAATAAACAGCATTATTAGCAGTGGCTGGTTGTTGCTTCCTTCTCTGCAAGAATTAACTTGTTTTCTGTGCATAGCCAGGGTCTCAAACATGTCAGATTTTGGCAAAATCACAGGAGAAAGTTTTGTCATAATGGAAATGATAGGTTCCGCAAAAGATGCTCAGAATGGTGTGGAATACCATGACACATGGGGCTCATGACAAAGACTGAAGGCACAGTCAAGAACAGAGACAGAAACTATAAGAGTGTGACAGTACAAAGAATTTAACACTCATGCAATGTGAGTGTAGGCTGAGTAAACAAGATCTGGGCTCATGCTAGCATGCAACTGACCTTGGAGTACACGTGTTCGAATCAGGAAAGCTACAATTCCAATGTATGCAACACTAGTGCTGCTTACTATGGAATTGCAGATCACTCTGATTGTTGAATGTGAACAACTCCTCATCTGACATATATGAGTCTGGAGGGAACACAAAACGCAGTATTATATTGTTTGCACTGTTGTTGCTGTTTTTTTACCTTTTTCACCATGTGATATTGTGTTCCTAGACTTATCCTACATTACAGTATAGCATTTGTAGATGAATGTAATTTAATAGGACCAAATGAAAATCAAATAAAATCACTCATATAGGCTGCATGACTTTTATGAATTAAAAAAAAAGGGTGTGTAGAGGACAATGAAACAAACAAATAATTTAATAAAGTTAGGTTAAGACACCAATGGTTTCCCCAATGCAATATATGTCCAGATGATGTCATGCAAATGTTACAACACTGTTAATGTCTAATGCTATGTTTCAAAATAAATACTGCAAGTGAGATATAAATTACAAAGTCATAAACTGTCCTCATTTGATTTTATCACCATTTCAGATTCCCAAGTACTGATAAACAGCATCTCGGTAACAACTGTATTAGTTATGGCTTATTGATACCACGGTCTCCCAAGTTCACTTATAAGAAGCCACAGGACTTTTTTGTGTGAGGATATTAAAAATCTTTGTTGTATTACAGCCCTGTTGATTGTATCCATGAACTCTAGGAATGCACTGTGGATAGTTGTAAATGGATTCAGAACACGCATGGAATTTTTGAACATGTACAGGCATTGATGAGGAGACATGTTAAAGCTTGCCTTCACATGAGTGGTGGCCATGTAGAACGCTTGTGGTAATCAGTTTGTTCTCAAGTGCATATCTGCAGTTTGAATTCTCAGGTACTCTGTTATAAAATGTTAATGCACTCAGTAGTAATACACCATATCAGGGAAACTATTGGTTCATGGACCTATGATTATTAGGGTTATTTGCTTGTTTCATAGTGTCATCCACTTGCCCCTGTTTGATAGATATACAGTAGTTGTGTGACATTGAATGACTCTTTTTGAAATTTCACATATTTTTGTGTTTTTAATATTTATTCAATCTTTAATATAGTGTTGATATATAGTTGAGATTTACTGTTATATGATATTATGATAATCACACCATCTTATTTCTCTAATACATTTTTTTCCTATTTGTAGGCAATGGTCAGAAACACAGTTTATATCAACAATATTATTGTTGCGAGTTCTCAAGGTCTCTCCTTTTTGCTTACAACTTACATTATTAAATATATTGGCAAGAAAATGACTATGGGTGAGTGCCACATGAAGTTATTTTGTAGATACAAAATAATTTACTCCCCCTATGTAAACATGATTAAATAATATCTTGAACTGTCCATGCTGTTTATGAAAACAAAGAGATCTGAAATAGTTTCTGTGTTGTACAAAAACTGACGGAGCTCTTGTAAATTCTTTATAAAATGCATGACTGATTTTTTAATTTAAATTACATAATCAGATCCAAATCTGAATAAGAAAGTGACCGTAAACATTATCATACAAAGGCCATATCATAGCGGTAAGAAGTATCCACAAAACTGAATACTTACACTGTAATGGTCAAGTAACTTTTACAGTCTGATCCCAAATCTTTCTATAAAAATTGGGAAATTTTGTAAAAAGCAACAGTCATGGATTAAAATGCAGCAATGAAACTGTAACCTGTGTACAAGTGGTATGAGATAAGAGATTATAAAAAGCATTTGACAAGGGTTGGGGTGGGAGTGGGGTGGGGGTGGGGGTGGGGGTGGGGGTGGGGGTGGGGGGGTGGGGGGGGGGCAAGGGGTGAGAAGATGAAGTGTAGAGTTAGCAGTACCTCAGCTGAAGCCTCGCTGCGATGGATCACTGCAATTGAAATACACAAACTGACAGGATATCAAAACATACATCCTGACAGCTGTCAATTCATATATGACAGCTGCAGTGTTCCATCCTGGTGAGACTTCAGCTGAGACACTGCTAACTCTATAAGTCGTCTTTCTCTCCCTGCCCCCCGCCTCCTGCACCCCTCTTTCTGGTGCTTTTTCTCTAGTCTATCATCACATTTGTTCATAGATTCCACTTTCATTGCCTGTTTTAATCCATGAACATCACTTTTTTGGAAATTTCCCAAATTTTAAAGAAAGGATATAGATCAGACTGTAAATGTGGCTTAACCACTATAATGCAAGTATTCATTCTTGCATACACATTTTATCGCTGTGGTAAGGTCTTTGTGTAATACTGCTTGCAATCTCTTTCTTATTTCTATTCAGATGCACACTTGATGACATAATTTAAATTATGAAACTGATCATTCCTTTTATAATGGTTTTATAACAGCTGCAGCAGTTATTATTCAATAAGCCAAAGTTTGGCTGTGGATGACCATCCAGTAAATTCTGTCAGCTTTTGTGTATTTTAAACAGTCTGCATTTCGATAGTACAGTATAAGCTATGAATACCAGAACACTTTATATTCCCCAAAACAAAGTCTACAATTACTCTTTCAAACTGAAATATTTAATAATTTTTTCTTTGCAGTGATAGGATACGTTGGAGCAGCCATATGTTCAATGGCAGCTTATTGGACATACAGCACATCAACTGCATTGGCTTGTTTTGCTCTTATTGTGTCATTAACTGGTGTGAGCAACATTGCATGCTTAGCTGTCATTGTGGACATGTTCCCTACAGGTGTCAGGTAGTGTACCAACATTTTCTCTCATAGAATATAAATTCAATTAACATTTCTTACAGCATATAGCTGCAGAAGTTGAATCATTTAATGAGAACATTCTAGGGTATATACAAATAATGGAAAATCCAGGTTGGAATGTAACAATATTATGGAGAGAACAGTTACTACTCACCATATAGTGGAGATGCTGAGCTGCATATAGGCACAACAAAAAGACTCAGACTCACCCACTCACACACACACACACACACACACACACACACACACACACACACACACGACCACAGTCTCTCGCAGCTGAAGCCAGAGACTGTGGTCATTTGTGTGTGACTTGCATCTGTGTGTGTGCATGTGTGTTTCCTCTATTTCTGTCAAAGGCCTTGTTGGCTGAAAGCTTATTTTGTTATAGTCGTTTTGTTGTGCCTATCTCCGACTCAGCATCTCCGCTATATTGTGACTAGGATATAGACAATTTTTTATCACTGGTTTGAGTCTGATGTTCCATTAACTCATAATTACAAGTCATTATAACATAAGTGACAATTTGTAATTTTATCATAGCTAGACATCTTCGTCATTAGAGAGTGTCACAAAGAAGGCCCAATTTCAGTCTGGAGATTGCTTGAAATGAGGCATTGTGATGAGTGCAAATGCGCACATTCCAGCTTAGTGCAACTTTTAATATGGAATGTCTGTAAAAAAGAGTAATTGAGGGGCAAATCAGAATTCAGTTTGATACCAGATGTGAGGCAGGTCAACATGGATCATGAGGTAGAAAGGTGAAAGGTCTCTGGAGTAAGCCAAGTCAGGTGTCAGCATGGGGTCACAGTGACCTGCATGAGGCAGGAGGTGGAGGAACACAGTCATGGTGGAGGCAAATAAAACATGAAATGCAGTATGTATAAGTGGGCATCCATCCACATTTTGGAAAGTGGATTGGTCCAACCAGTACCCTCCAGCAAGGAAACAATAGTTCTTTCAGTAAACAATTAAGGTCAAGTAGCCAGCAGTGGCAAAAATTAGATAAAAGCATAATTCCATAATTCAAGTACTAGAGAGTCAATAAGGGTGAGTTAATCTGAGTAGGTTCATTTTTATGGAAAAGATGGTGGCTGACATCACAGCAGTACAGAGAGAGGGAGGGATGGCAGGAATGCCATTGTTCAACGACTTGGAGTTCAGGCAGCGAACAGGCTGGATGGGTGGCAGCATCACTCCCCCTCATCTCATAAATAAACTTTGCCTTCTCCCTTTTCCTCAGACAGAGCCAGAGTGTGGGCATAAACTTGCACATAGGTTTTGCTCTTTAGATGAATCTAGATCACTTAACAAAGCTTATTCTGCACAACAACACAGATGCCAGTGGACATGATATGTCAGCTGCCGTGCTTGCTCCTGCTGCTGGACTTCTCATTTGTGGTCAAGCAACCATCAATGATAATCTGTTGGTTATGGTCACTACTAATTTGAATAGTGTGATGTTGATTAGGTGGCTCTGTATAATTCCTTCGGAAAAGATACTGGTATTGTGTCGGGAAGACCCAAGTGGCAGAAAGAGTGTTATACTCATGAGAGTGCAATTGGAATTAGCCTAATTGTAACAACACTACCTACATATTTGAACTGGATGGAACATTGCACCAGTGACATAAGCATCACATAGAGAGGCATAACCACACAGCTGCCATCATAATGGGTTCTGAGTTGCACAGTGTGGAAATGGTGTTGTTTGTAACAGTTTGAAGAATGATTTATAGAGGCCAGCACTCCTCATGAATAAATGTAAATTTCACCAGGACCTTATTACTTTCTCTAGTAATGGCAAACCTACATTTCTCAGCATTAGCCTTATGGTTTGGTAGAGATACAGAATTCACAAGGTGGCCAACAACACACAAGTGGTTGCTCTGTAATTAAAGTCCAGTAGATTACAGGTCAAGAAAGTTCGGAGGCTGACTACGCTGCTAAACTGCAGGTAAGTCATAGATAGGATCTCCCATGCACCCCTGTAATACCATCACTTACCCTACCAGACAGCCAAGCTGATAAGGTGTTTTATTACATAGGGATCCCATTCATCACTTCTCCTGTTGGGACACCAATGTTAGTTCTTATCTCATTTTTAGCTGACCTGGAGGAGCAGCGTGCTCCCCTTCAGAGAACAGGCGATGATGGAATGTTCCATGCTTTTCTTTATTTTCAAATAACCAGTTTTGGACCAGCTTCCCATCTTCAGATCTGTTAAACTAAAATTAATTAGTAATTGATTCAAGACTTATGTTTACAAAGCTTGAATATTTGTAAGAAATTAATTATACTGCAAAAAATACATTTATTAGAGTGACAGAGTAACTTGTCAATACTGCTGCAAGTTCACTGTCGTAATTAAACAGGTACTAGACTACTGAGATTTATATTAGAATTTTTGAGGAACCTAATTGGTGCAACGCTTGTAATCCTGGAAAGTGCCCTCTATCTATAGAGAATGGATTGCCACACAAAAAGATCCTATGTATGACATTTAAACAACAATGAACAATATAATATGAAATAATTTAAAAACTTTAAAAGAACTTTTTAAAAAATTAAAGAAATATTCTCTATTTTTTAATTGTGTCTTTCTCTTCTGTTTAATGATTGATGAGGGAGCTTCCCAATGCAATGCTGGACAGAGTGCCAAGCTAAACTTACCTCTGCTACATCCAATTTGCTGCCACCAGAGTGCTGAAAGCTGCCATAGCTGGTGCCTGGCAGAGTATCAAATCCCATCTATAAGTAAGGCTAATACTAATTCCCATGCATAAAATCACTTTGCTCATTAAGCAGTTTTTCTGGGGTTTTTATCTGATGTGCATAATTTCCATTGCCTCCAGTGCATTTAGATAAAAAACTTTTCAGAGCTCTGTGTAGCACCACTATTTGTTTACTTATTGTACTAATCTTCTAACAAGATTGTGAAAGGGAAAGTTGCTACTCACCATTTAGCATAGATGCTGAGTCGCAGATAGGCACAACAAAAAGACAGTCACAAATAATAGCTTTCAGCCACTAAGTCCTTCATCAGAATTAGACAGCAAACACACACATACATGCTCATGCAAATGCAACTCGCACACATGACTGCAGTCTCAGGAAACTGAGGCCTCACTGGAAACTGAGGCCTCACTGCAAGCAGCAGCCCAGTGCATGATGGGAGTGGTGACTGGGTGGGGGTAAGGAGGAGGCTGGGGCATGGAGGGAGAGGGATAATAGAGTAGGAGAGGCAGAAAGTGACATGCTGTTAGGGAGCATGGAGGAATGGGTTTGAAAGAGGGTAGGGCAGTTATGTGCAGTTGGGAGGTGGGTAGGGGATAGCGGAAAAGGGGAGAAGTAAAAAGATTGGGTGTGATGGAAGAATGAGGGCTGTGTAGTACTGGGGAACAGAGAAGGGGCTGGAAAGGAGAGGACAAGGACAAACATAGGTTGAGGCCAGGAGGGTTAAGGGAACATAGGATATAGGATATATTGCACGGAAAGTTCACATCTGCGCAATTCAGAAAAGCTGGTGTTGGTGGGAAGGATTCATATGGCACAGGCTGTCAAGCAGTCATTGAAATGAAGGACGTCATGTTTGGCAGCGTGCTCAGCAACAGGATAGTCCACTTGTTTCTTGGCCACAGTTTGTCGGTGGCCATTCGTGCAGACAGACAGCTTGTCCGTTATCATGCCCACATACAATGCAGCACAGTAGTTGCAGCTTAGGTTGTAGATTACATGACTGGTTTCACAGGTAGCCCTGCCCTTGATGGGATAGGTGATGTTTGTGACCGGACTGGAGTAAGTGGTGGTGGGAGGATGTATAGCACAGTTCTTGCATCTAGGTCTATTACAGGGGTATGAGCGATGAGGTAAGGGTTTGGGAGCAGGGGTTGTGTAGGGATGGACGATTATATTGTGTAGGTTTGGTGCACGGTGGAATACCACTGTGGGAGGGTGGGACGGATAGTGGGCAGGGCATTTCTCATTTCAGGGCAACATGAGACTTAGTCGAAACCCTGTCGGAGAATGTAATTCAGTTGCTCCAGTCCTGGATTGTACTGAGTTATGAGATGAATGCTCCTCTGTGGCCAGCTAGTGGGACTTAGGGAGGTGGTGGGTGACTGGAAAGATAAAGCACAGGAGATTTGTTTCTGTACAAGGTTGGGAGGATAATTATGGTTTGTGAAGGCTTCCGTGAGATCCTCAGTATATTTTAAGAGGGACCACTCATCACTGCAGATGTGACGACCGTGGGTGGCTAGGCTGTATGGAAGGCACTTCTTGGATGGAATGGGTGGCAGCTGTCAAAGTGGAGGTATTGTTGGTGATTAGTAGGTCTGAGACGGATGCAGGTACTGATGTATCCATCTTTGAAGTGGAAGTCAACATCTAGGGAAGTGGCTTCTTTGGTTGAGTAGGACCAGCTGAAGCAAATGGAGGAGAAGTCGTTGAGGTTCCGGAGGAATGTGGATATTTATTTATTTATTTATTTATTTACTTATTTCTTGTTCTGTAGATCCAGTTAGTGAGTCAATCACAAGGATATGGAACGTGTCAAATTGTACAGGTTTCAATTTAAACTTACAATAAATACAAGGGCATTTCAATGGCAAATTGTACATAGTTTAAGTAAGACATACTATAAATACAGTAACAGATACAATGTCAGCTAGATAACATAACTACCATTTGACAGAAAAAGGAGTTTCAAATAAAGGTTAAAGATAAGAGCACAAAGTTAAATCAGATATTAGGCCTACAAGAGTAAATACATGTACAGCCAATCTGTTGTTACAAAAAGTGTGCTAATGCCCAAATGCACAATAAAATCAATTGAACTACTTCTAGACATAATACGTTTAGTGATGGTATACATTTTCTTTCAGGTATTCATCCACAGTATAATAAGATTTCTCTGTCAGGTAATCTTTGAGAACTTGTTTAAATTTTGGCAGTTCTGTATGAACACATTTGATATGTAGTGGTAGAGCATTGAACAGCTTAATGCTGGAGTAGTAAACTCCTTTTTGTACCAGAGTGAGACGTTTCATTTGGGTGTCCTCACCCTCAATCCAAATTGCAAAGATGTCATCAATGAATCTGGGTGTTTAGGAAGGATTCCTCTAGGTGGCCCATGACTAGGTTGGCATAGGGTGGTGCCATGCAGGTGCCCATAGCCATACCGCTGATTTGTTTGTAATTGTAAGTAATGCCTTCAAAGGAGAAGTAATTGTGGGTGAGGATATAGTTGGTCATGGTGACTAGGAAGGAGGTTGTTCAATAGTGGTAAGGCCATGGGAGTTAGGGATGTTAGCGTAAAGGGAGGTGGCATCAAAAGTGCAAGCAGGGCACCGTGAGGTAAAGGGACAGGAATTATGGAGAGTCGGTGGAGGGAATGGTTGGTATCTTTTATATAGGAGGGTAGGTTCCGAGGAATAGGTTGAAGGTGTTGGTCTGCAGGAGCAGAGATTCTCTCAGTGGGGGTACAGTAACCAGCTACAATGGGGCATCCTGGGTGGTTGGGTTTATGGATTTTAGGAAGCATGTAGAAGATGGGAGTGTGGGCAGTGGTAGGGGTGAGTAGAGAGATGGACTCCGGGGAGAGGTTCTGGGCAGGGCCTAAGGATTTTACAAGTGACTGGAGATCCTGCTGGATTTCTGGAATGGGGTCACTGTGGCAAGGTTTGTAGGTGGATGTATCTGACAGCTGTCTGAGTCCTTCTGCCAGATAGTCCTTGCGGTTCAAAACAACAGTGTTTTAGCCTTTCTCCACAGGTAGGATTATAAGATCAGGACCAGTTTTAAGATGGTGGACTGCAGTTCTTTCTGTGCATGTACAGTAAATTTGCATGTTGAGGGATTTGCGGAATGGTGGTGAGGCAAGGTCTGAGATTAGGAAATTCTGGAAAGTTAACAGGAGATTATTTGGGGGAGGTGGGGGTGGATCACAGTTGGATGGAGGAGTGAACTGAATTAGGCAGGGTTCAACATTGGTCTTTGGTTGAGTCTGATTGGTAGAACTGGTGGCAAAAAAGTGTTTCCACTGCAGGGAGTTGGAGAAGGAAAGAAGGCCTTTAAAAAGTCCTGCATGATGGAATTTGGGAGTGGGGCAAAAAGGAAGGCCTTTTGAAAGGACTAATATTTCTGTGGGGCTAAGGCTTCTGGAAGAAAGGTTCATGACTGTGTTTCGGGTCTGTTTAGGTTCTGGATTCTGTGTGGTGGTGGGAGGTAGTTTTGGATTGTGGGGTAAATGTAGGTCTGCGAGACGGGGTTTGTCAGCTATGAGGGAACATGGAGGAGGTTTGGAGGTTGTTGTAGAGGGGTTGGACAGTGGAACTGAGCAGGGTGGAGAGCTTTTTGAGGTGGTATTGTTCATGATTCTCTAGTTCCTGGAGGGCAAGAGTTTTGATGGCAGGAGAATTTTGCAGGTGGAGGATGGTACTGCTATGAGGTTTGGGCTTTATTGATATGGTTTTGCAGAACTATGTTGGTGACCAAAAATGACTGCACTGAGGATTTTTAATTGCTGTTGTTGTGGTCTTCAGTCCAGAGACTGGTTTGATGCAGCTCTCCATGCTACTCTATCCTGTGCAAGCTTCTTCATCTCCCGGTACCTACTGCAACCTACATCTTTCTGAATCTGCTTAGTGTATTCATCTTTTAGTCTCCCTCTACGATTTTTACCCTCCACACTGCCCTCCAATACTAAATTGGTGATTCCTTGATGCCTCAGAACATGTCCTACCAACTGATCCCTTCTTCTAGTCAAGTTGTGCCACAAATTTCTCTTTTCCCCAATTCTATTCAGTATCTCCTCATTAATTATGTGATCTACCCATCTAATCCTCGGCACTCTTCTGTAGCACATCTCGAAAGCTTCTATTCTCTTTTTGTCTAAACTATTTATCATCCATGTTTCACTTCCATAAATGGCTACACTCCATATAAATACCTTCAGAAACGACTTCCTGGCACTTAAATCTATACTCTATGTTATCAAATTTCTCTTCTTTAGAAACGCTTTCCTTGCCATTGCCAGTCTACATTTTATATCCTCTCTCCTTCAACCATCATCAGTTATTTTGCTCCCCAAATAGAAAAACTCATTTACTACTTTAAGTTTCTCATTTCCTAATCTAATTCCCTCAGCATCACCCGGCTTAATTTGACTACATTCCATTATCCTCATTTTGCTTTTGTTGATGTTCATCTTATATCCTCCTTACAAGACACTGTCCATTCCATTCAGCTGCTCTTCCAGCTCCTTTGTTGTCTTTGACAGAATTACAATGTCATCGGTGAACCTCAAAGTTGTTATTTCTTCTCCATGGATTTTAATTCCTACTCTGAATTTTTCTTTTGTTTCCTTTACTGCTTGCTAATTGCTAGATGCTGAAATTCCTGTAAAATTTAAGTAGTGTTTAACTTATACTATTCCATAAGACCAACTACTTGCTAGAATGTACAATTACAGTTAGATTTTTTGTTTGCCAGTTATTATGAAAATATCAGACTGTTGCCACAACATCCTCATCTTAAAATAATAATAATCCTGGATTTCTATGTTAAATTATATTCATTGGGTTGCTGTGAGTGGATGTAGGCCGGAAAAATCTCAAAAAGAATTCTTGCATTAAGAACAATATTCTAAAAATTTAACTGTACATTATAATAAAGTCATATGCTGAGGCTATTTGACATGTATTCCTGCCAATTAGTTTATGTAAAAACTGTGAAATACAGCAGTCATCATCATGGTGAACTGAATGCAATGATTTCCAAAATCAACACAAATAATTCGAAGATCAAAATAAAGAACAGATTAATTTAGTTTAAGAAATGGACTCCAAATATAATTTGCAAGGGTGCAAAGAAGATAAAATAAAAAGAAAGGTGATGATCAAAATAGATCACTGCATGCTCAGGAAAATTTGTTATTTGGGGGGTGTAATGGCCAGTATTTAAGGAGGCATAAAAGTTAGACAGTATCATTTTTAATGCGAAGGTAATTCTAATCAACATCTTCCTCACCTACATCAGCTCAGTGTTTCAAGGAATACTCTTCAACAAAGATACCTATATTTCGATTTTTTGTCTAAGACGATGACAATGGGGCAAAATCTAAGTCTTATAAAAAATAATCTTACCTTGTTCACTGATTTGGGATTGAATTTTCATTGTTTCATGTTCTTGATGTTGCATATATATATATATATATATATATCCATTGGAAAAGACTTAGTTTGTTTTCGGAAAGTTTATGTTTTTGGCTGTTAGCACGGCTGTTCAGAGCACTTTTCCCCATTTTCGAAATACTTATCATTGTGCTGCACCAAGAGCATAATGCATTCATTAGTAATTTGGTGTCACGCATAACCCATGGATAAATTAAGTTATGTGTACTCTGGTATGGAGTTACACTCGGTTTAGGCATCACTGAAAAACACTGCGTTCTGAAAATTTATGAACTGGTTCAACTGCACGGACAATTCACACCATACATCTCCATTACTGACAGTGTCCATTGTGCCCTTCCATCTTAGAAAGATGTAGATGGAACTAGTCTCGGAAGAGTTGTAACAATGGGTTCATTTTAAGCAGCTGCCAGATAGCTACTTTCAAGCACTAAAAAAAACTGGTGATAGTGCGCATGCACAGCTATGATGATGTAGAAATCCGTGTATGATCTTTTCACTGCTTGAATGTTTCTCATCCCATTTTTGATTAGATTTCCATGAGTAGTGGTGGATAAATATCTGATATGTTTACCTTACTATTGACACTGAAGTGTAAACATGAAATAGCCGAATGAGGGAACTGCAATAGCTTCGAAATGATTGAAAAACCCGAGTCATGTGAAGGGTAACTCCACTCTAGTTCACATTTATGTGCATGTGCGAATCTAGCAGCTTGGCAATGCCAGAAAAATTTTTCCTGGTAGATTCTGGCTGGCTAGCTCTCACTGCTTATACACCAAACAGCAACACTCCTATTAGCCAGAGCGGGAGAAGGCAGTGTGCATACATGATTTCAGCTTTGTCCATGTGTGACATGCTGTCTGACAGCATATCCTGTTTAAAATTTGCTGTTGAAGGAATAACTGGCAATCAACATGTTAAAAAATCACTACCAAGACAACATGAAATTGTGTTCAGAATTAACAAGGCCAATGTAAAGTCATCCACAAGAATTATCGTTAATTATTACTAACAAAACATTAATAACAACTTGTACAAAGTTTTAAGTTCAAATTATCAAAATGTTTGCAAGTGTGTGTGTTTCCTGGAAGAGATTTTCCAACACAGAATCAAGCAATAGAAAACTTGTTTGATAAACAGAACTCATCTGGGGCAGTATCTAATATAGGTTTGAATAGGTCATTTATTGAAATGTGAAAATTTAGTGTGGTTAAATAAATAAAACATTTCATTCAAACTGCAATTTCACACAGAATCATGCTCTGATAACTATATAACATTGTGTCTCTCAAACAGAGAGCCATCTCAGGAAAGAAATTATGTCGAGTTGTATGGATGAAGATATTGAGATAAAGACGGAAATACTCACATAATGTTGAAAAGCATAGTCTATTATTTGAATGCTTCTTAAAATGACCATAAATTGATTTAAAAAAAAAATTGCATACAAAAATGAGGTGATGAATATTATTAAAAAATCCAGGTTTCTAGCTGAAATTTGAGGTCTTTTCCAGGATTTTTCAAATTCAAGGTTTTTCCCAGGTTTCAAGGTATGGTGGCCATCTTGTGCCTGACCTCTATAGCATCATTGTCTCACTCTTCCCCCAGTGTTGTCATCTTAATGGTTGACATGTCTGCATTTTGCATTGAGTATCGCTCTCTCTCTCTCCCTCCCTCCAACTCCAGGATGACACCCCCTTTGTTCTCCATGCTCCTCCATGTACACTCGATGGTTGAGCTACCACCCACGTCAGTTTTCTCTGTTCCTTTCAGCTTTGGCATGATGCTGATGAAACAACATCATAGCCTCCATCAACAACAATGATCACCTTTCAATCACTGTCCAGCTCATTGTGCAACCTCCCCCTACAGTGTGGGACCTGATTACTCCTCTTTCTTGAGCGGGCTAACCTGTGTGCCTTGCACAGTGGCTATAGGCCTATATGGTGTCTGGGACCTGAAACATTACACTGCCTCAGTGCTCAAGAAATGGTCCAGTCATGTCTCCCTCATGGGCATGGAATGAAATGGCTGCTTGCACAATCTTGCACACCTCCTCTCTCACCCACTGTCGATCAGCTACCTCTCTACCCTACTGACAGCTGTGCCAGCCCTTCATTTCCTTCCTCGTGGTCCACACTCCTAGGGGGGGGAGGGGGGAGATGACTTTTTGGTGACTATCAGTAGTAGACTGACTATCGAGAGACTGCCCAAAATGCTGTGAAGCTCTGTAATCTCATCTTTGAATCAGTCTGTTTTCTCTCACCATTGTGATCGTCAGTGAATTATGACTTCATATTAGTGCATCATAATAAACATGTTTTGTTTCATAAACTGGTCACGTGTCCTTATATTCAGGATATATAGTGCCACATTCCCAGAAAACTATGAAAAATATTGTCATTGAAGCTACTATCCTCACAGATGCAGCAGCTGATGAGGTCTCTCTCGTACCTCACATACCAATGATATCAACCATTTTCTCATTAATTTTGAGCTGATTAAACTCCCAATCAAAGTCTCGCTTGTAATAACAATAAACAAGGCTCATAGTCAGGGAGAGGATGGAAGAGTAGATGGCCAGAGTGGTGGCGGAAGGGGGGGGGGGGGGGTGGGGTGGAGGAGGAAATGGACATAGACAGGAGGAGGAGATGTATGGAGAGAAAGGGGGGAGGGTATGGAGAGAGACTAGGGGGGAGGAGGGTATGGACACAGATAGGGGGAGGGAGAGGAGATGGACAGAGAGAGGGGTGCAGAGATGGGCAGAGAGAGGGGGCAGAACAAGATTAGGACATATACCATATCCCCAGACATACTTAGCAATTGCGAAGGATTTCCAGGTTCACTAGCTCTAATATAAAGTTGTTGCAGTCTAGTGCCTGTTTAGTCATGACAGTGAACTTGCAGTTCTGTATCGACATGCTACTCTGTCACTGTAATAAATTAATGTTTCTCATTATAATTTCAATTTCTTAAAAATTTTCTAGCTTTGAAGACGTAAGTCTTGAATCAATTGTTATTTAATTTTTGTCTAACAAATCTGAAGACAGGTAGCTGGTCCAAAACCAGATATCTGAAAATAAAGAAAAGCAACCTGCAGACTGAAACTGGACTTTTTTTGTAATTTATATTCACTAGGGTTAATGAGTGATCATCTCATGTCATCTGTAACTGGTATGCACGAAAAACTTTTGCTTTCATAGATCTTGTGGATAATTAAGTTCCATAGTCACAATTAAGTTCCACAGTCACATGAAAAAGACTTGATTAATAAGACTTGATTTTTAGGTGTCCTCAAAGATGAAAGTTATATGAGATCGAATTGGGTTACTATAAAAAGATATCAAATGATGGAGGAACATTTCTAACATGATCAATAGCAAATGCAAGGTGCTGAGTTTGTAACAGTCCTGTCAAAATCATGCTTCCTCTTCAATATTATTTAACCTGTAAAGTACAAATTTCTGAACAGTCATTCTCATTTTCGCAATTGAGAAAAGGATTGCTTTTCAATTATTGAGAGGAGCTTTTCACCTAAGTCTGTTATATCTCTGCAACACCTTTGGTGCTGGGAACTCAGGTACATTATTCTTGGAAAAAAATAATTTTGTCACAGAAAGTCCATGGCAATATTGGAGAATGGCAGTGCCATAATACGTAATAAATGTTGCTGAATAATCCTTCAGAATATGGGAGTTATTTCTACAGAATCTATTAGAGGTATTTCAATTTATTACTCATATTACTAGAAGTTTTAGTAGCAGTGAAACCTCTGAACCATAATGTTTGCATGAATGCACTTAATTCTGAAAACTTGATAAACACTTGTTCATAAATAATGCTACCCCTCCCCCTGCCATCTGAGTACAAACTTAGATAAGCAGTCCATTCATACATGTAAGACCGAGCAAGGTGGCGCAGTGGTTAGCACACTGGACTCGCATTAGGGAGGACGACGGTTCAATCCCGGGTCCAGCCATCCTGATTTAGGTTTTCCATGATTTCCCTAAATCGCTCCAGGCAAATGCTGGGATGGTTCCTTTGAAAGGACATGGCTGACTTCCTTCCCCATCCTTCTCTAAACTGATGAGACCGATGACCTCGCTGTTTGGTCTCTTCCCCCAAACAACCCAACCCAACCCCCATACATGTAATGCCTGGATAAAATATGTTTGAATAATGATGTTATGTTAGTGGTAGAATAAGTATTCATTGCCTACTGACAGATTTTATATATTTCTGTTGTCATGAAATTCATTTTTTCTCTTTGAGGTAGTCTCACTACCCAGTCATTCTTGATTTCTTGAAGTAATAATAAAATCATGTCTGCTTTTTCAAAACACTTATATATTTTAAATTTATTAAATTTTATTGTTGCAGGTCAATGGCAATGGGTCTCAATTCAATGACGGGCCAGTTTGGAACATTTACTGGAAATCTGGCATTCCCATACTTATTAGCAATTGACTGTGTAGCTCCATTCTCACTGATAACTATTCTAACACTTGGTATGTAATATTCTGTAGTTTGCATTTTAGTAGCATACATTTATTGTTTCCCTTTGCTAGAAAGGAAAAGGTGACACAAGGGACTGAAGTATAGCCACTCCAGTGGCCTCAGTCATAATCACAGAACAAGCAAAGAGATAATGCTGATCTATATATATTAATAACCTTTCCCTAGATACACATAATTGTTCAAATTTAATTGTGACCATACTTTGTCTGCTGCCCATAATTCAACTGCAAACCTTCCAGCCAAAATATTAGCAGCAGACAAAGTATGGTTATGTATGAATTCCCATAATCTTATGGATCAATTAATGCACTGTGAGAGCAAGAAAATTCAAACCTTTCCATTGTTTGGGCCAAAATGAACAAAATGGACAATGCTGATTTGCATATGTTAGGGACCATTTCTTTGTTTGAGTGCAAGATTTTCTTACTCTACCTCAATATATACCTCTATACTCTACAGACATGAGAACATTATGGCAGAGGATAATTCCCACTATATGATGTTTTAGGATTTTTCCCATTTGATTTGCTACAAGAAAGTAGGAAGAATGACTGCTTAAACGATTCTAGGCATGCTATAATAGTCTTACCGTATTTACTCGAATCTAAGCCGCACTCGAATCTAAGCCGCACCTGCAAAATGAGACTCGAAATAAAGGGAAAAAAAATTTCCCGAATCTAAGCCGCACCTGAAATTTGAGACTCGAAATTCAAGGGGAGAGAAAAGTTTTAGGCCGTACCTCCAAATCGAAACAAAGTTGGTCCATTGTAATATGAGACACAATTTAGGTCGAATGAATGACGATACAGCTACAGTAGTTTGGTTCGAGTCGTAAGCTTAGCAGTTAAGCTTTACCAGGTAGCCATTGCTATGCGTCAGGCACTCCGTCCGTATTTATACGGGTACCCTTCCTTTTTCACGTGCTTCGTCTGGTTTGAATCGATTGCTTATTTTGCTTTGATCTGATAAGTGCCGTTTTCTTTGTTATAGGTGTTTACGTCACTCTAAGCTGAAAATGCATTACTGTACTGTGTCATGCATTGTTTGACGCATTTTGATAGTGCGTGTTTATGGCCTGCCGCGGCTCGCGGCATGACTTGCTTTTGTGCGCGCTACCGCCGCTTAAAAAAAAAAAAAAGAGGAATCGTCTCATTAACGAAACAATGGCAAGAGACTGCTATTTGTTGTTACTTACACTGCTGCTTTCTTTGATAATGATCAACAAGAACCAAATAATAGACTGCGTATGATAGAACATGTTCTGAACGAGAGTATAGCGAAAATTTTTCTCCTTTTGAAAATCTTTGCGGCCGCTTCTTTAGTACATCAAATTCTGCACAGAAATTAGTCATCTTACATTTAAAATCTAGTCAGTTGCCGTGCTTCATTTCTGACTATCACTATTAGGCATAAGAATAATACGAATATAAACATGACACGATACTTATATTCTTCCGCGTTTGCTGTTGTCTCACTCTAGTTTCGTAGTTTATTAGGCAGACAGGATTTAAATGAGATAGCAGCAAACACGAAAGAATACATGACAAAATGTTTGTATTCGTATTATTCTTATGGTGAAGATAATACTGCATGTGATTCACATTTCATCAGGTTCCTATTAGCAACCATCTCTTCTCACAGGTAGGAAAAAACTCGGAACGTAGAGTTGGCCATATTGACAAACATCCCTAACAGTCTTGCCAGTCGGATTTTCGTAGTACATTGAAATTCTGCTGCATTCGAAGATGAACAATACGGAATTTGTATTTACTTCGTCCGATAATGTATGAAAATGCAGTGGTCGAAACTCGGGGCGGAGAAAAAAAAAGCTCGTCTTCTACCTTTTTTTTTAAATTGTTTTACTGATGCAGAGGTTTTGGTGCCAGTATTTATCTTTGTGCCCACAAAGTATGCTTGTGTAGCGCTACATATATTCGACGGCAGAAGTTAGTTGTGGCGGCACCTACCAACATTTTTCAGAACTTCCGCTTGCTTTGCACTCGATTCTAAGCCGCAGGCGGTTTTTTGGATTACAAAAACCGGAAAAAAAGTGCGGCTTAGATTCGAGTAAATACGGTATATCATACTGGTAACCCCTACACAAGTGAACATAGGGGATTGTAGTATATTCCTAAGTTCAAAATCTCTTGTTAGTCTATTTGGTATGGGCTGTATTTACAGTGTGTTGGGATACCAAACAAATAAAACAATGTTATGCAAAGAGCACAATTGAAATGTACGTACCGTACATGAAGAGAGACTCAGCTATAATGCTGTGCAGCAGCAAGAAAATGTGCCTCCATTCAGGCTCACTGGATGTTGCCATTGCACATCGTTTTACATGATTTCAGAGAAGTACATTCGTTATACTCAGGTATATAAACACTTAGTTCACATTTCGTAAAAGGAATTGTAGAAGATAAAACAGAAATGTTTGTTCTTCATGTCATATAATAAATGTAATGGGAAAGGAGGCTCTAATAAAACAAACATCTATTACAGAAAGAATTACAGCTCACTAATGCAAACATTACCAAAGATGGACAATCTGCTCATGCAACACACCCACCAGACTGGAATTCACAATAAATCGCAGGTACATGAGTACAACAAAATAAAAATGTCATTGGACATTACAGCACCACTGTCACATGTCATCCACATAAAAACAATAATTATAAAGTAACAATATGTTACAATATGACTCGAGATTCACCTCCATAAGTTATCAAACCTGATGACATCCTAATGCTGCCTTGAGGCACCATTATCCAAGCCCTAACCCATCCACCCCTCCTCATCAACCCCTCATGGCACCCAGACTAGCTGACCTTTTCCACTTGCCACATCCCTCATAGCTCCCATTCAGCACTCCTCTAAATCCAGAGCCGAAACAATCACAGAACACTGTTGTTAACCTTCCCAGCAAAATCCTCAACAACATAGAAGTTTCAGTCATATCCAAAGGTCTCATCTTCAGCCTTACACCCAAGTATAACCATGTTGGACATGTCAAAGACCTACTCTCCTTTTCCCAGTCATTGCAACAGAAACACTTCTTTGCCATTAATCCCTCCAACAAAACCAAGCTAATCCAACCAATGAACACTGCCTCTCCCATTTTGTACCGCCATCCAACCATCACAAACCCCCTCCCACTCTTACCGTACATCTAATCACTCCATGATCACCTTCGAGGAATTCTTTACCTCCAACTTGTGCTCCGCATCATTTCCCATGTCCCTTCATAAAAAAAACCATACTTTCAGTGAGAGAAAGGACACCCATGCACAGCCTCAAAACAGATTCTGACCTAATGACCCTATCTGCAGGCAAAGGTTCCATCACTGTCACCACGAATTGCAGTGACTACTTGGTGGAAGGCCTCCACCAACTGACTGACTCCTCCACTTATAAACTCTCCCAGACTGATCCCATTTCAGTAGTCCAACCTAACATCCAATCACTGCTTATAGCCTTAGCCCCTTCTTGCTAGAACCTCTCCCCAAATTCATTTCGCACCTCACTCCCATCACACCCCACACACTCACCTTCCACATGCTCCCCAACAACCACAAGCTCAACAATCTTGGATGCTCCCGTGTAGCTGGTTCTTGTGCTCCCACTGAAAGAATTTTGGCCCTCATTGACCAACACATCCAACCAATTGCCCAAAGCCTAGCCTCCACATCAGACACACCAACCATTTCCCTTCCAGGCTCTCCACCATCCCCATCCCTTTCCCTCTTGGTCCCTATTCATCACTGTTGATGCATCTTCCCTATACATAAACATCCCTCATGCCCATGGTTTTGCTGCTGTCTGACGCTACCTCTTGCAATGTACTTAAAGCTCAAAACCCACTACCTCATTCTTCATACACCTTACCATCTATATCCAAAACACAACTTCTTCTCCTTCGAAGGAAAGGTATACAAACAAATCTGCAGTGCAGACATAGGCATCTGCATGGCACGCTCCTGTGCCACCCTGTTTATGGGCCATCTAGAGGAAACCTTCCTGGCCTCCCAAAACCCCAAATCCCCGATCTGGTTCAGATTCATTGGTAATATCTTCATGATCTGGACTCAGGGCCAGGACATCCTATCCTCATTCCTTCACAACCTCAACAACTTCTCTCCCATCAACTTCACTTGGTCCTTCTCAGCCCAGCATGCCATCTACCTGGATGTTGACCTCCACCTCTCTGAGGGCTCCATCCACACCTCTGTCCATATTAAACCCACCAATCACCAAGATCACCTGCATTTCAAAAGCTGGCATCCCTTCCACACCAGAAAAATCCCCCCATACACCTGACCACCTGGGGATGGGATATCTGCAGTGACAGTGACCATGGTTAAATAACAAAATTCGGAAAATGCTGAGGAAGCAGATGCTGTTGCACTCTCGGTTTGAAAGAGAACACACAAATGATGACAAGCAAAGTTTAGTAGAGATTAGTGCATCTGTGAAAAGACCTATGTGTGAAGCATACAGCTACTACCACCATTATACCTTAGCAAAAAATCTGGCAGAGAACCTGGCCAAAATCTGGTCCTGTGTAAAATCATTAAGTGGGTCTAAGGCTTCCATCCAGTCACTTGTTGACCAGTCAGGTGTGGTAGTTCAAGATAGCAAAATGAAAGCCAAAGTTTAAAATTTCGTTTTCAAGAAATCATTCAGATGGGAGAATTATACAAACATACAATCATTTGACCATTGGACAGACTTCAGTGTGGACGACATAGTAATAGTCATCCCTTGTGCAGAGAAACAGCTGAAAGATATGAATGCAGACAAGTCACCATCGGAGGGAATACAAATTTGGTTTTACAAAGAGTACACTATGGCATTGGCCCCTTACCTAGCTCGCATTTATCATGTATCCCTCACAAAGTCCCAAGTGTCTGGAAAAAAGCACACGTGAAGGGTACATCAACAGATCTGCAAAACTACAGACCAATATCCCTAACTTCAGTTTGCTGCAGAATCCGTGAACTTATTCTCAGTTAGAATACAATAAATTTTCTTGAGACTAAAAAGCTTATGTTCTTTTATCAGCACAGTTTTAGAAAGCATCACTTGTGTAAAACTCAGCATGCCCATTTCTCATATGATATACTGTGAACTATGGATGAAAAGCAATAGGAACATTCCATACTTCTATATTTCTTGACACAGTGCCCCATTGGAGGCTGCTAATGAAAGTGCAAGCATATGGAATAGATTCACAGTTATGTGAGTGGCTTGAAGACTTTTCAGATCACAGAATTCAGATGTTGCCCTCTATGGCGAGTGTTCATCAAAGACATTGGCAGAAGTGCTCCCAAGAAGTGGTATATACATAAATGATTTGGCAGAGAGGGTGAGCAGCAGTCTGACACCATTGTTTGCTGGTGATTAGATTAGATTAGATTTACTTTCATTCCAATTGATCCGTAGTGAGGAGGTCCTCCAGGATGTGGAACATGTCAGAAAAACAACAATACATGACAAATATTTACAACTAAAACAAATAAGCTAATGTACCATTCCACAGGTCCCAAGTGGAATGATAGTCATTTTTTAATGAACACTAAGAGACATTTTACAAATACTAATGCACTGAATTTAAAATAACAAAGTTTTTTATTTATTTATAAGGTAATACAACTACTGTAATACTTATTTACAATGAACACATTACTGCACTGAAATGGTGCAGAAGTTAGATTATACTAAAACACACACACACACACACACACACACACACACACACACACACACACACACACAAATTTTCAATGAACACATTACTGTACTGAAATTGTGCAGAAGTTATGTTGTACTTATATACAAATCAGTTGGTTTTACTAAAAAATTCATCAATGGAGTAGAAGGAGTTGGCCACCAGTAAATCCTTTAGGCTTCTCTTAAACTGAATGTGATGTATGGGAAGGTATTGGTGAGTGACTGTAGAAGGATACAAGATGATTTAGACAAAATTTCTAATTGGTGCAGTGAATGGTAGCTAGCTCTAAATGTGGAAAAAGTTAATGTGGATGAGTAGAAAAAACAAACCCGTAATGTTTGGATAGAGCATTAATAGTGTCCTTATGACACACTCACATCATTTAAACATCCGCGCGTAATGTTGGAATGTGATATGAAATGGAATGAGCGTGTCAGAACTGTGGTCAGGAATGCAAATGGCCAACTTCAGTTTATGGGAACAATTTTAGAAAAATGTGGTTCATCTACAAAGGAGACTGCATATGGAATGCTGGTGTGACATATTCTTGAGAACTGCCTGAGGGTTTGGAATCTATACCAGGTCTGATTAAAAGAAGACATCAAAGCAGTTCAGAGGCATGCTTTTAGATTTGTTACCAGTAAGTTTGAACAACCCATAAGTGTTACTGAATGCTTCGGGAACTCAGATGGGAATCCATGGAAGGAATGTGGTGTTGTTTTTGAGGAACACTATTAAAAAGAAAATTCAGAGACCCAGCATTTGCATCTGACAGCCGAATGAGTCTACTGTCACCAACATACAGTGTGTGTAAGGGCCATGAAGATCAGATACAAGAAATTAGGGCTCATATGGAGGTACACTAGACTCTCACTAATCCAGCCATTCCTGGCACATATGGCTGCTGGATTAGTGGAATTGCCGGATTATTGAGTGTCTGAAATTTATTTTATTCATTTATTTTGTTTTTTATTTATTTTGAAAACACAGGGGATATAGTGTACTGTACTTTATTAAACCAAAATATATAATTTTAAAACATTTTAAATCCAAAAATACATTAATTTTCAAAGGAAACTAAGTCCTTGAGTGTATACTGTACATAATTATACAGTCGTATCACTCACTATGAAACATATCCCTAATTTTTAACTGTCGTAATGATGATATGCGACAGTGGCATGCTTTATCATGCAACTGCTTTTCAAGCATTACGTCAGTACTGCATGTATCTGGTTATTGCATAATGTGCTCCAGGAAGACCTCGGCAGCTTTAGCATCATCAGTGTGAGAAATCTTCATGCTCTCTCCTCGTGTGTTCTCTTCTTCATCACGTTCATCATTACTTTCTTGCACACTTTTGATTTTTTCTTCATCTGTTAAAGTTTGGTCTGTATCACAGTTTTCTCATTCAGCCACTTAGTAACATCTTCATAATCCATTTCTTCTCCTCCTGGAAGGTTGCAGAACATATCAGTGTACAAAGTAATTGATAATTCCGAATTGGGCCACAATTTTCTCCAGCTCTTCATTATGGTAGCACTCTCCCATGTGATATCCCATGCCTCGGCGCTTGGGAAACAACATCAGTCGTTTTCACTTTCTTTCAGCAAGGAGATGAGAAGTGACTGTCGATAATGACATTTAATTAATTCCAAAATTCCCTGGTCCATGAGCTGAATTAGGGTTGCCACATTGGTCGGGAGACCGAGCGCTTGTATATGTATACCATCGGGCTTTAGAGAAACATCTGAAGGATGACTGGGAGCATTGTCAATTATAGATAACTTTCAGTGGAAGATTTTTCTTCTTTAGCTCTTTTCTCATTACTGGTACAAACGTTTCATGGAACCACCAAGAGAATATTTGTCTGTCTATCCACGCTTTCTTCTGAGCACAATATTGCACTGGTAGAATATTTATGTCAGTGTGTTGAAAACAATGTGGATGTTGAGATTTTCCAATCACCATAAGCAGTAGTTTATGACTCCCATTTGCATTACAACATGCCATTAATGTTACACGCTGTTTCTGTTGCTTGTAACCACAAGTTTCCTTCTTGTTCTTGGCAGCTAATGTTTTTGAAGGAAGCATCTTGTAAAAGAGTCATGTTTCATCAGCATTATACAAGGCATCAGCAGTTAAATCTTATTCCTCTGTTACCTTCTGTATCTTGCTTACAAACTCATCAGCATCCTTATCATTAGCTGAGCAACTTTCCCCAGTGACTGTCATCTGCTGAATGCTATGTCATTTTTTCCAGTTCGATAGCCAACCTTCATTTGCTGCAAACAATTTACTACTGCCAAGTTCTTTGTTACATGCAGCTGCTTTTTAGTGAGAGTCTAGTGTATACTGCACTTGAAATCCACACTGTGCAGTGGTTAGTAAATTGTGAGACTCAGGCCACCATACCAGCCAGGCATGAATCATGTGTTCTATCAGTTTTCGTTGGTCTGTCGTCCGACTCGTCCTGTGTTTACCCAGTGGTGCGTGCTCCACCGCCGGCGGCTTCCCCGCCTGGCGGCTCCAATCCACAGCCCAAGGCGTTCCTGCAGTTGGTTGTGGTTACTACAGAGACGACAATGCTACTATGACACTGGGCGAATTCACAACCTCAGTGCTGAATTTGAGGTCACACATCTGCATGGCCATGTCCTTCACGGAGGGAGATCTAGCAAGAACAGTACTGTAGGTGCCAGATGGTAGAATGCAGGGTTTTGCAACTATCCAACAACTTATGAGTGACCGGGTAGGCACTTTTTCCTTTACCCGCATCTCTTGGACAGCCCGCTCATCAAGATAGATGGGACAATTTCGAGAGGAGGCGGTAGTCGCAACTGCAGTTGATACAGATGGTAGAAGGAGCCAGGCAATTGCCCTCACGCGCATCCCTACCATAAGTAATACATTTGGCCGGATGTTGACAAGGCATTCGAGTGTGGTTGAAACGATGACACTGGTAGCTGGTTCAGAGTGTACTGTCAGACTATCATAACTTAATAGCCTGCTTTGATCTTGAATGGAAGCACCACTCTATCAAAGGTGAGAAAAAGAGTGCATGTGGACTCTAAGGATGCATCTACCTTTTTGATCTCCCGATGAATGACAACAACACCACAGAGAGGTATGTTTGAATTTCTGCCTCGGTCAGACCATTGAGCAGCCTAGTGTAAATAACATCATGGGAAGAATTCAGAGTTCTGTGGGCCTCAACACAAACAGGATAGCTGTGGAGAAGCAAAGCTGCAAGCAACACAGTTGTTGTGCTTGATAATCAGAAGTAGCCTCCAAAAACAAAGTGCCATTGCGTAAACAAGAGCAAGGTTTCACAGGGCCAGCAATTGCATTAACACCTTTCTGAATTAGAAATGGATTTACTGTTGCAAAGGATTGACTGTCTTCATTGTGTGAAAACACAAGGAACTGTGGTGCAGCTGGGAGGGTCTTTGAATCGGAAGCTTCATTCAGTTTATGTTTTGTAGATGTGGACTGGAAAGATGATGATTGGCCCATTGTGAAAAAAATCCCCCATGGTTGTCAGAATCTCTGATGGCATGCTCCTTCTAACTGGGGGCGCCCCTCACAGGGGGGGTAACTGCCTTAGATGATTTTTCACAGCTCCGTAACACCTGACTGAGAGACCAATTGGCAATTTGGGAAGTTAGCAGCTTACACAGTCAGCCCTCTCTCGGCCTTGGCTGTGTCAGGGGGTACTGGCGAACCCTATCTGTCAACCCAGGGCTGAAAATTATGCGTTACCTAGTCACCTGTTACACATCAGGTGTGTGGACCAGCCTTCAGGAGGACACAGGGAGGAAGAAGGAAAAGAGGAGCCTCAAATGCTGAAGGGGAGGAAGCATAGGAGAAGGTGAATGAAGAAAGGAAAAAAAAGAAATGAAAAACAGTGGTGAGACTGTTCTTATGTCAGCTACGGAAAATGGAGAACATTCCCGAAAACACCCCAGACATATTCCCCAAGGGAGGGGAAAAAGAATAGCAAGAGGATAGACAAGCAGCACGAGAGGGAAAAGATGCTGCAGGCTGGTGCCCCAGGGTATCCAAGCACAAACAAATCCACCAAAGAGCAGTGAGCCTCCTGGAGGGGGGGGGGGGGGGGGTTACTGAATGTGTAACCATCTTTCTTTGTGCCTGTCTGCAACTCAAAATGTCATTTTCAGGGTGAGTAGCAATCTATCCTTTCCACAATTGTTGAGCATTCCTTTTCATATCTCTACAAATTGTTACACGTAGGTATTTGCAGGAGTTGACTAATTCAAATGCTTAACTATGTTTTCAATGTTCTTTTACAAAGGAAAACCCAGGAGAATTCCCCCAATTTAATCCTTGTACCACTGAAAAGGTGAGTGAAATCAGTATTAGTGTCAGTCATGCTGAGCAACAGTTGATATTGTTAAAATTGAACAAAGCTCCAGGGCACAAAGGAATACCTATAAGATTCTATACTGGATCTTTGGCTCAGTTAGCCACTCTTCTACCTATAATTGATTGTAGATCTCTCACTAAAAAAAAATTCGCCCAGTAGTTGGAAGAAAGAGTGGGACACACCCATCTACAAGAAGGGGAAGAAGTGATCTACAAAAGTACCGCGCACTATCCTTGACATCGATTTGTTGTACAGTCTTAGAACATATACTGAGCCCATACATAATGAGGTGTCTCGAAGAGAGTGACCTCCTCGACACCAGCCAGCATGGGTTCCTAAAACATCTATCATGTGAAACCTAACTCACACTTTTCTCACATGACACACTGAAAACATTGGATCAAGGCAGTCAGGTACATGCTGCATTTCTTGAATCCTGAGTCAGAGCTTGACAAGATTTCAAAGTGGTGCAAAAAGATTGGCAACTTGCTTTAAATGTCCAGAAATGTAAAATTATGTACTTCACAAAATGAGAAAATGTAGTATCCTTTGACTAAAATATCAGTGAGTCATAGACAGAACTGAACATCTCATACAAATACCTGGGTGTAACAATTTGTAGGTATATGAAATGAAATGCTCACATAGGCTCAGGTGTGGGCAAAGCAGGTGGCAGACTTTGGTTTATTGGTAGAATACTTGTGAAGTGAAATCAGTCCACAAAGAAGACTGCTTACAAATCACTTGTGTGACCCATTGTAGAATATTAACTGTGTAGGATCTGTACTAGATAGGACTAACAGGGGATATTGAATGTGTACAGAGAAGGTGGCATGAATGGTCATAGGTTTGTCTGACCCTTGGAAGAGTGTTACCAATATTTTGAAGAAACTGAACTGGCAGACTCCTGAAAATAAGTGTAAGCTAACCTGAGAAAGTCTACTAACCAAGTTTCAAGAACCTACTTTAAATGACAACTCCAGGAATAAACTACAAACCACTAAATATAACTCACATAGGGCTCATGAGTGCAAGATTAGAATAATTAAAGCATGTACAGAGGCATTCAAGCAATCATTCTTCCCGTGCTTCATACTTGAATGTAATGGTAAGAAACCCTACTAATTGGTACCACTTCACAGTGGTCTGCAGAATGTAGATGTCAGAGAATGTGGATGATAATTTTGTGGATCACCTCTGCTACCCTCCTTGTAGGCAGGAGTGACTTGTTTTCTTCCAACTATTAGCAACATCTTGTCCTCAGAGCAGGTGGTTCCCTCTCAGTCTGGGGTCTGAGGGATGTGCAATTCCTTTCTAATCTTCCCCAACCTCTCCCTCTTCCCTATCTGAGGAAGGAATAGTAAGTTCTGATGAATAGGAAAGTGTCACATATTTTATATGTGCCTATGAGTACTATTTTTATTTTGCCTCCTGAAGGTAAGCTCTGGCTGGCAATTCTATCACACAATGTTGTTGTTTTCTTGAGTGCATTTTTACTTTTATTTTTATTTTATTTTATTTTTATTTAGTAGGATATTTGTTAGATGACTGATCAGGTTGTTAAATGTTTCACAGACAATATTCATAATAAAGTCACCATTTAATATTTTCTGCATTAAGTACTGTATTCAGTTAAATTATGCAATTAATTTACTACTCCATTTATCTTTTCAATTAAATAAGGCTTTTAATTTAATACTTAGTCTATAAAATGTTGAGAATCTGATGAAAACAGAATTTCAGTTATAATATATCCACTTCTATGAATTGTTAATTAATTTGTTGCAGTGGGTGCTGGTGTCACACTGCTGCTCCCTGATACAGATAAAGCATCACTGCAATAGTACCTCAAGACTGACGATCTTAATGGTAGTTCACAGCAAATCTCCAACAGACACGAATCTGCTACATTATTTACCAGAAATCTGTGTGTGAAATGAAACAAACAACAACCAGCAGTTTCAAGGAGTTTTCTCTACCAATTTAAAAAATTTATTGTTTTCATTGTTAGAAAAATTTGAGAAAACTAATGTGAAAATATTAGAATGAATTTGTATTAGCAAGAAAGTAAATCTGAATTATATTTTTACACTGCTGTGGACTGCAGAGTAATATGAACCTGCCTAACACATTAAAACTATGTGGTGCCAATCCATAATTTGAAAATTCATCCTTATCTTTCATAGGTCTAATATTAGTCTGGCACACAGTTTAAATCTCCAAGGAGTGTGCAAGAAAGAAAAACAGTTTTGTACACTTTTGGTCACCCGATACATCATTTCCCCAATTATCCTCTCGTTCTTATTCTGTTTCACACTGAATTTGTCACCATCAAATAGCATTTATTCATATTTTGACAATAACTTTCATTCAGGATGAATTTTTCACTCTGCAGTGGAGTTTGCACTGATATGAAAATTTGTGGCAGATTAGAACTGTGTGCCAGACAGGAACAAAAACCCAGGACCTTTGCCTTTTGTGGGCAAGTGCTCTACTGACTACGCTACCCAAGCTCTTTACTTCGGCCAGTACCTCATATACATCTACGTGATTACTGTGCCTGACAGGGGGTTCAATGAATCACCTTCAAGCTGTCTCTCTACCGTTCCACTCATGAACGGCTCACAGGAAAAACGAGCACTTAAATTTTTCTGTGTTAGCCCTGATTTCTCTTATTTTATCATGATGATCATTTCTCCATATGTAGGTGGGTGGCAACAGAATGTTTTCGCAATCGGATGAGAAAACTGGTGATTGAAATTTCATGAGAAGATCCTGTCGCAACAAAAAACACCTTTGTTTTAATGATTGCCATTCCAATTCACATATCATGTCTGTAACACTATCTCCCCTATTTCGCAATAATACAAAACGAGCTGCCCTTCTTTGTACTTTTTCGATGTCATCCGTCAGTCCCACCTGATGCGGATCCCACATCGCACAGGAATACTCCAGAAAAGGGCAGACAAGCATGGTGTAAGCAGTCTCTTTAGTAGATCAGTTGCACCTTCTAAGTGTTCTGCCAATGAATCGTAGTCTTTGGTTTGCTCTACCCGCAATATTGTCTATGTGATCATTCCTACCTTAACAGAAGTTCTACATAACTCGTAGTACTCACAATGTTGGAAGAAAGCGTATTGTGTAGATGTAGCTTAGTGACAGCCAGGGAGATGTTTTTTCACTCTAACTTTTATGTTGTTATTTATAAGAAAGCTGTGAGTTATATGCCACAAAACTTGTGAATGTGTCTATATTTTCTTGAATCATATAACAATGAAATTTTACACAAATAATGAGTATTTAAAGTCATAGCAGTCTGGAACTAAATAAGAAAATTCTTTCAAACAATTGAAAATCCAGGATGGAATAATATCATGAATAGGATAGATTGTTTCTCACCATATAGAGGAGGTATTGAGTTCTAGACGAGCACAACAGAAAGGCTGCTATACATGTGAACTTTTAGCCAAAAGGCCTTTATCTAACATAGAAAACACGCACACATTCAACATACACACTCGACCACAGTCTCTTGCAAACTGTGACTGGACTGCGGGCAACTGTCTGCTAGAAGACGCAATCTGGGTGTTGAGGGTAAGGAGGCGGCTATTATGGGAGGGGAGTGGGTAGCAGAGTAGGGGTGGGGGAGGATGTAGTGCTGATTGTGGGAGTGCATACACGGAAGTGGCAGAGACAGGGTAGGGCTGCTAAGTGCAGTCAGCAGGTTTGAGGGGGAGTGGAAAAAGAGAGAAGTACAGGAGGGGAAATAAAGGGGGAGACTAGTAGGTGCATTGGTGGAATAGGAATCTGTGTAATACTGGAGTGGGAGCAGGAAAGGGAACAGGTTTACTTCATCTGGTGTTCTTCAACCCAACAACCCACATTCCTCAATGTTGACCTCCACCTCAAAGATGGCTACATCAGCACCTCCATCCATATAAAACATACCAACCACCAGCAATACCTCCACTTCGACAGCTGCCACCCATTCCATACCAAGAAGTCTCTTCCATACAGCCTAGCCACCCATGGCCGCTGCATCTGTAGTGACGAGCAGTCCTTCTCCAAATGTACCAAAGACCTCACTGAGGCCTCCACAGACTGAAATTACCCTCTAAACATTTTACAGAAACAGATCTCTCATACTTTGCCTTTCCAGTCGCTGACCACCTCTCACATTACCACCATCAGGGCACAAAGAAGCACTCCCCTCATGAGTCAGTACCGCCAAGAGCGGAGCAGCTGAATCACATTCTCTGTTAGGATTTCAACTACCTCTCATTGTGCCCTGTAATAAGGAATATCCTATCCACTACCCTTCCCACACTCCAACTGTGATATTCTGCCACCCGCTAAACCTACACAATATACCCTTCTCAGTCCCTACTCCACTCTTAATTCCAGTCTCTTGACTTGTAGCTCATATCCATGTAATAGACCTAGATACAACACCTGTCCCATATATCCTGCCACTACCACTTACTCCAGACTGGTCACAATCATCACCTATCCCAGCAAAGGCAGGGCTACCTGTGAAACCAGTCATGTGATCTACAAGCTAAGCTGCAACCACTGTGCTGCATTCTATGTGGGCATGACAACTAACAAGCTGTCTGTGTGCATAAATGGCCACTGACAAACTGTGGCCAAGAAATAAGTGGACCACCCCATAGTTGAGAACACCATCCAACACAACATTCTTCATTTCAATGACTGCTTCACAGCCTGAGCCATAGGGAACCTTCCTATCATCACCTACCAAACTGCACAGCTGGGAACTCTCCCTGCAATATATCCTACAATCTTGTAACTCCCCATGGCCCCAATCGTTCCTGTCCTTCACCCACCTGTTCCCATTCCAGCACTACACTGACTTCTATTCCACCCATGCACCCACTAGTCCCTCTCTTTTTTTCCCCTCCACTACTTCTCTCCTTTTCCAGTCCACTTCCTCTCTCCCTCCCCTCAAACCTCCCGACTGCACCTAGCAGCCCTGCCCATTCCCCACCACGTCCCTGAATGCTCCCACAAACAGCACTACATTCTCCCCCCACCCACACCCTCCTAGCCCTCTCCTTCCCCACCACAGCTTCCTCCTTACTCTCCAAATCCAGATTGCTACTTTCATCAGGCACAGTTGCTTGCAGTCTCATTTCGTGGGCCAGAGACAGTGGTTATGTGTGTGTGTGTGTGTGTGTGTGTGTGTGTGTGTGTTGTATTTCTGTGGATGTGCATGGTTGCTTGTTTTGTGGGATTAAAGGGACCAGACTGCTACGGTCATTGGTCCCTTTTTCCAAAACTTAAAAACACCCACACAGAATAAAAGCGAACAAGGAAAAGATAACAGATGACACAGGACAAGAGAAACTTAAACAAAGACCAGACAAAACGAATTAAAATCACACAGAGTGTGACGGTGGTTGGCCGACCAGAGAGAAAAAAAAAATGAAAAGCCAACCACCGAGAAACATATTAAAAACTCAGTCTTAAACTGTAGGCCAAAAGCCAGACTCAACACTAAATAAAGATAAACACTTAGAGCAAATGATAAAAGCCCCCTGCCCAAATAAAACGCAAAACTAAACCTGCCATAGCAGAGTCATCAGTTAAAAGGGCAGGAAGCGTCTCAGGCAGCGCAAACTTCTGCCTGAGCACAGTTAAAAGTGGACAGGCCAACAAAATGTGGACCACTGTCAGAGCCGACCCGCAGCGACATAGAGGCGGGTCCGCATGGCACAGTAAATGGCTGTGTGTCAAGTGGCTGTGGCCAAAGCAGAGCCGACAAAGGACTACCGAGTCCGTGCGAGTGGCTCGCATGAGCGACCGCCACATATCCGTCGTCTCCTTGATAGGACGGAGTTTGTTAGGTGTGGTCAACGTGCGCCATTCAGTGTCCCATAGTTCGAAAATTTTGCGGCATAAGATTGCCCACAAATCAGTCGCCGGGAGGCCAATATCCAGAGATGGTTTACTGGTGGCCTCTTTCGCCAGGCAGTCTACATGTTCATTGCCGGGTATCCCACCATAGCCTGGGGTCCACACAAAGACCACAGAGCGGCCACAAGAGCATGGAGGGACTCCTGGGCAGCCATCCACAGACGAGAGTGAGGGAAACACTGGTCGATAGCTCGTAAATTGCTCAGGGAGTCGCTACAGATAATGAAGGACTTACCTGAGCAGGAGCGAATATACTCCAGGGCACGAAAGATGGTGACCAGCTCAGCAGTGAAAACGCTGCAGCCAGCCGGCAAGGATCGTTGTTCGTAATGGTCTCCTAGAGTTAGAGCATAACCGACACGACCAGCAACCATCGAACCGTCAGTGTAAAACACGCCAGAGCTCTGATACGTGGCTAGGATGGAATAAAAGTGGCGGTGGAAGGCCTCCGGAGGGACTGAGTCCTTCCGGCCCTTTGCCAATTCGCGCCGAAGGCAATGGCAGGGCACACACCACAGAGGTGTACGCAGAGGGGCCCAGAAAGGAGTTGGAAGAAGGAATACCCCAAGCCCGTAGAGAAGCTCTCTGACACAGACCGCGATCATACAACCCAACCGGAGCCGACGTTCTGGGAGATGGATGACCAATCGTGGGAACAGAAGACGATAGTTAGGATGCCCGGGCAAGCTACAAACATGCGTAGCATAAGCGGCCAGTAAACGTTGGCGCCGTAACCGCAGTGGAGGGACACCTGCCTCCACAAGTATGCTGTCCACAGGGCTGGTCCAGAAAGCACCAGTGGCAAGTCGGATCCCGCTGTGAAGAATTGGGACCAGCACCCGAAATGCAGATGGGGATGCGGAACCATAAGCCAGGCTCCCATAATCCAGACGGGACTGGATTAATGCCTGGTAGAGCCGTAAGTGGGTAGAGTGGTCTGCCCCCCAGCTGGTGTGGCTCAAGCATCGCAGGGCATTAAGATGCCGCCAGCACATCTGCTTAAGCTGCCAAATATGTGGGAGCCAAGTCTACCGGGCATCAAAAACCACACCCAAAAGCGATGTGTCCCCACCACAGCAAGAAGTTCGCTGGCAAGATAAAGTGGGGCTCAGGGTGAACTGTTCGTCGCTGGCAGAAATGCACAACGCAAGTCTTGGCAGCCGAAAACTGGAAGCCAAGCGCGACAGCCCAAGACTGCGCCTTACGGATACCGCCCTGTAGCTGACATTCAGCAGCTGCAATGCCAATGGAGCTATAGTAGAGGCAGAAGTCGTCAGCATACAAGGACACTGAGACAGACGTTTCCACCGCCGCAGCGAGCCCGTTAATTGCAATTACAAACAGGCAGACACTTAAAACAGATCCCTGAGGCACCCCGTTCTCCTGTACTCGGGAGGAACTATGGGAGGCTGCGACTTTCATGCGGAATGTTCGATGTGACAGAAAATTTCGGATGAAAATCGGCAGTGGACCCCGAAGACCCCATCCATGAAGCGTAGAGAGGATGTGATGGCGCCATGTCGTGTCGTACGCTTTCCGCATGTCGAAAAAGACAGCGACGAGGTGCTGACGGTGGGCAAAGGCCGTACGGATGGCTGACTCCAGGCTCACCAGATTGTCGGCAGCAGAGCGGCCTTTACGGAACCCACCCTGAGACGGAGCTAGAAGGCCCCAAGACTCGAGTACCCAACTCAACCGCTGGCTCACCATGCGTTCGAACATCTTGGACAGAACGTTGGTGAGGCTAATGGGGTGGTAGCTGTCCACCTCCAATGGGTTTTTTCCAGGTTTCAAAATGGGGATAACAATACTTTCCCGCCATTGTGACAGAAACTCCCCCTCGATCCAAATATGGTTGTAAAGGTCAAGGAGGCGTTGCTGGCAGTCCACTGAGAGGTGTTTCAATATCTGACAGTGGATGCAATCTGGCCTGGGAGCTGTATCAAGGCAAGCGGCTAGGGCACTGTGGAATTCCCACTCAGTGAATGGGACATTGTAGGATTCAGGATGGCGCATGTGAAATGAAAGGCTCCGATGTTCTAACTGCTCTTTAATGGAGCGGAAAGCCAGTGGGTAATTCACAGATGCGGAACTGAGAAAAAAATGGTCTACTAAGCGGTTGGCAATTATGCCGGAGTCAGTACAAATTGCCCCATTCAGTGAGAGCGCAGGGACGCTGATAGGGGTCCAATAGCCATAGAGGCATCTAATCTTTTCCCAGACCTGCGATGGAGAGACATGGAGGCCAATGGTGGAAAAATACCGCTCCCAGCACTCCTGATTGTGTTGGCAAATGATGCGCCGGGCCCGCGCACGGAGCCATTTAAAGGCAATGAGGTTTTCGAAAGATGGATGCTGCTTGTGACGCTGGAGTGCCCGCCTGCGATCTTTAATCGCCTCGGCGATCGCTGGCGACCACCAAGGCACAGTCCTGTGCCAAGGGGACCCAGAAGAACTGGGAATGGCAGATTCTGTGGCAGTAACGATGCCGGTGGTGACTGAGTGAACCACCGCATCAATGGCTTCATGAGAAACAGGTTCAATAGCGGCAGTGGAGGAGAACAAGTCCCAGTCGGCCTTATCCATAGCCCACCTGCAAGGGTGCCCAGAAGATTGATGCTGCGGCAGTGACAGAAAGATCGGAGAGTGGTCACTACCACACAGGTCATCATGCACACTCCATTGGACAGACGGTAAGGGGCTAGGGCTGCAGATCGAAAGGTCGATGGCGGAGTACGTGCCATGCGCCACACTGAAATGTGTGGAGGCACAATCATTTAAAATGGACAGCTCGATCTGTGCCAATACATGCTTAACGGTGGCGCCTCGACCTGTTGCCACTGACTCAGCCCACAGAGGGTTATGGGCATTGAAGTCGCCCAGTAACAAGAAAGGTGGCAGCAGTTGGGCTATCAGCGCAGCCAGGACGCGCTGTGGGACATCACAATCCGGTGGAAGATACAGACTGCAGTCAGTAACAGCCTGTGACGTCCACACCCGAACAGCAACAGCCTCTAAAGGTGTTCGTAGAGGGACAGACTCGCTGTGAAGAGAGTGAAGGACACCGATGCAGACGCCACCAGATACCCTTTCATAAGCTGCCCGGTTCTTATAATAACCCCGATAGCCACAGAGGGTGGGGGTTCACATCACTGGAAACCAAGTTTCCTGAAGAGCAGTGCAGAAGAAAGGGTGAAGGCTGATAAGTTGTCGGAGCTCAGCTAGATGATGGAAGAAACCGCTGCAGTTCCACTGGAGGATGTTATTGTCCATGGCTGAGAAAGGCGTGAAGGGACTGAGGAGGCAGATTACACCGCTGGGTCACTTGCTGCCACCGATTCAGTACCCGCGCGAATGACATCCATTGCATCCGAGGGTCCAGTGAGATCCAGGTCTTCAGCAGACGCCAGAATCTCGACCTCATCCTCAGAAGCGGAGCTTGTAGGAAGCTGAGGGACGGGTGCCACTGCACTGTCGTGATTCTTGGGAAACCTCTTTTTCTGCTTCTTGCGCGGTGCCTTCGGCGGTTCAGGCTGGGAGGGCTTCACTGGGTCAGTCTCAGGGATGGACGACGACCGTGAGACCCTACAACCAGTGACTGGTGGTTGTTTCAGCCACTTGTGGGTGTCCACTTTTCCGCTGGTCAGAACTTGCGAAAGGGAGGTCCCCAAGGGACCCCTTCCTGGCAAGAGTAGTGGGAACAGATGTCCCTGATGGTTGGGGAGGGGGGGTGGGGGTTGCTCCTGAAGTAGATGGAGCAGGAGCAACAGGGAGTGAAGAGCCCCCCCACAATCAAGGGGGCCGGTGGATTCTGACTGATCTTAGAGCCAACCGTACGTGACGATGGGAGAACCGTTGTTGCAGCAGCGGCGTAGGTGGACGTCATTGGCACAGGATGAAGCCTCTCATATTTCCGCTTAGCCTCGGTGTAGGTCAGGCGGTCCAGGGTCTTATATTCCATTATCTTCCACGCTTTCTGGAAAATCCTACAGTCCGGCAAGCAGGGGGAATGGTGTTCTCCGCACTTAACACAGATAGGAGGCGGGGCACATGGAGTATTGGGATGCGAAGGATGTCCACAATCTCGACACGTGATGCTGGAAGTACCTCGGGATGACATATGCCCAAACTTCCAGCATTTAAAACACCGCATCGGAGGAGGGATATATGGCTTTACATCACAGCGGTAAACCATCACCTTGACCCTCTCGGGTAAGACATCACCCTCGAAGGCCAAGATGAAGGCACTGGTGGCTACCTGCTTATCCCTCGGACCCCGATGGACGCGCCGGATGAAGTGAACACCTCGTCGTTCGAGGTTGGCGCGTAGTTCATCGTCAGACTGCAGAAGAAGTTCCCTGTGCAAGATAATACCCTCGACCATGTTGAGACTCTTATGGGGCGTGATGCTAACTGAAACATCCCCCAACTTCTCACAAGCAAGCAACCGCCGTGCCTGGGCAGAAGATGCTATTTTGATGAGAACTGAACCAGAGCACATTTTGGACAAGCCCTCCACTTCCCTGAACTTGTCCTCTATATGCTCCACAAAAAACTGAGGCTTGGCCGGCATAAATGATTCACCATCAACTCACGTACAGATGACGTACCGGGGTGAATAATCTCCACTGCCTTCTTTAGCCATACGTTCCTCCCATGGAGTGGCCAGGGAGAGAAATGATCTTGGATCGTATTGCTTGCCATTGAGGTTAGACCTTGATCGCTTAGAGACTGCTGGTGGAGGCCCACCAGCGAGAGATGATGTACCACGCTTCATTGCGGATTGTCTGCCCTGATGCCACCCATTCCAACCAGGGGCTCTCCTCACGGGCACCACTCAGCCACAGCAAAGACCACCTGGCAGGATGGCCTTTGCTGGGAGTCCTGATGCCCCAGAGGGATAGGCATCTACACCTCGGCATACGTGGGGAGGTAGCAGCTCAGGCATCAGCAGTGTGATCCCTGTGTAGTCAGGGGACCACCACCAAGAGGGTACATGATGACCCCACCACAGTGGACTGGCTACCGTGCTGGATGTCGGGTGTCGAATATCCATGTATATCACGAGGGCAAAGATGGAAGTGCACAATGGAGGGAATGTATGCTACACGGAACACACTGCAGCTGATGTGGCCGGAAGCTCAAACTCCATGACAATATCTAGTGTGCCAGATCTTACAGCAAGATGGATATAGAATGCACCACGTAAGGCGTCCTTCCCCGAATGGTACGCACTAACAGAAAATTTTGAAATGGAGTGGTCAAACCCCTTAGGGGACCATCATATTAAAGGCCAAAACAGTTGAGACTCCTTTTAGTCGCCTCTTACGACAAGCAGGAGAACCGCGGGCCTATTCTTACTCCCGAACCCGCAGGGGGTGATGTGCATGTGTTTTCATGTTAGAAGAAGGCATTTTACCTTAAAGCTCACATGTATTGCAGAAAATTCTTTTATTTTTATATTAAAATGTTACCTCAAACCTACTTTTACTTCAGCAAATCAACTGTGCATATGTCATGTTTGAGAGTCTTCCAACCCATCTGTGAACTGTCAAAGAGAAAAAAATGAGAAGTCAGGCTGGCTGATTAAGTTATTTAATGCAAATGTACATATTAGCTTCGCGAATGTTACCTTTGCTACCTCACTGCAGTGTTGTGGTGATGTCAATATTTAAACTTGACTATGTGAATGTTGTTTTCGAATCAACGTAGCAAAATTACAAAACCCATCCTCGTATGATTAAAATCGAGGAATAATTATTTTGTGTAGCACAAATCTGAATCAAGTAAGGGAATTCCTGCTCATAAGGGAATTCCTGCTCATAGTACTGTAAATTGTGGTGATATTTGAAGTCTGGTTTACACCAGAGCAAGTACAAGTCAATGATTATCATCAGATTCTGCAGCCACATTTAGATCACAAAAGATATTTGTGAATAATTTATTGAATACACAGAATAAATGGCGAACAATTCTTTAGAATAACTGATCCTAAGTGTATTTTCCAGGTCTACAAAAGAAAAAAAATCATGACATCTTGGGTTGTCGGGTGTTCTGCCGGATATCAGCGTCGTACTTGCACGCAAAAAAAATCATAATTAACACATCTTCGATTACCGTGTCGGAATGATGAGTATGTGTGGCTGAAACCAATTATGTTGCCAAAATTGATCACAGTCTGCCAAAGTAGAACTTAATAGCAGTAAGTGGTTGTTACTATACTCAGAACACAAGAAGGTCAAGTCATTGTGAACAAATAACACGATCAGTCGAAAGAGTATACAGATATAACAGATGTGATACAGAGTAGTAAACACTTCAGTCAGCCATGGAGAGAAACACATTAACTGTCAAACAGAAGTATAGAGGACCTGTGACCACTTAGAGTTTATTGGCTCACGTTGCCTGCTGGTCGGAGACAGTGTGCTACACACCACTCGCAGCACAATGAAGGGTACTGATAGCAGGGCACCACCCATCAATATGTTCCTCGCCCCCTCCCCGTGAATAAGTATGTAGGGCTGAAAATGACTGGTGCAGAAGCAAGCTGGTGTTGACCGAAGTCCGGGCTAGCACCTCCATAGCACTGATACCCTGGCCTAGGAGAGGAGATGATGAAGCAGGAGCTGGCTGTTCAGGCTGGGTTGCTGAAAACAATGGTGACTCCACCAGAGGGGGGCAGGCAGTATGGGGCCTCCAATGACAGGCATAAAGGAGATGGAAGAACCAAATGCCCACTGTCCATGGAAGATGTTGGAGATCCTGGAGCACAGATGGCTGCTGCTGTTATTAGCTCTTCAGATGGCAGAGACTTCTGACTGATATGTTGTAAATGCAACTACCAAAACCAATTGACAGCCTTGTTGTACTGAGATCACAACCCAGATCCAAGCTTGGATCTGACCAAAGATACATCCCCATACAGGAGTGTCCAAATAAGAAGGTAATTCTTCTTCAAGCTGGGGTGAGCTGTGTTCAATACAGCCACCCTTGTGCCATCTCCAGTGGAGTGTGGTCACAGATAGTGTCCCCTTTAAAAAGCTAGGATTTATTTATTTATTTAGCGTATGGCAAGTACAAATCACGTATGAAAAATCTAAAAGTACATAACACACAAAACAGTTACAATATCACAAACAAACATCTAGGTTAGAAATATAATCGATTGCACTGTTAGTCGCATCCATGAAGTCCCTTGTTCGCCCAGGGTAGGCCCTCAGAGGGCATTCTACCACGATATGGTGAATTGTCTGCCTGTCAGCGCCACAGTCGCACTGTGGTGATGGCACTATGCTCCATTTGTACAAGGAGTCCGCACAACGGCCGTGGCTCGTCCTGATCCTGTTAAGGGTAGACCAGATTTTGCGGGGCAAGTCAAAGCCCCGAGGTCTGTTAGATGTTCCCAATAAGGTGTTAACCTGAGGCGGTGTCTTTTCCTCCCATTCTTCTCTCCAGCGGTCCTCAAGAATAAAAGTGTTCTTTACCAGATCTTTGGCACTTGCGAGAGGGGGGTGTCTGAATTTCAATCTATTTTACTCAATTCCATTACCCAGGGTGTGGATAGGAAGATCTGGGCTATTTTGAATTTTTCGACACTCCCTGACAAGTGCGTGTTCTCTGCGCAAATGTGGCGGCGGGATATGGCTCAATACAGGCAGCCATTGGACAGGAGTTGACCTGATCGTTCCAGAGATAATCCTCATCGTTTGGTTCAAGACTGCATCCACCTTCTTGATGTGAGCACTATTTAACCATATTGGGGAACAGTACTCTGCTGCAGAATAGACAAGTCCTAGTGCAGAGCTACGCAGAACGGAGGCAGTGGACCCCCAACTAGTGCCACAAAGCTTTTGGACAATGTTGTTTCTAGTTCTGACTTTTTCAGCAGTGTTTACAAGGTGTTGTTTATAGCTCAATGTTCTATCAAGTGTCACGCCCAGATACTTTGGTGTTCTATTATATGGAAGAATGCTGCCATCAAAGCGGATCTTGAGCTCTTTGTTTGCTAATTTGTTATTCAGGTGGAAACAAGTGGCCTCTGTTTTGGATGGGCTGGGTTGGAGCCTCCAGTCACGGAAGTATTTTCCTAGAGTGGTCAAATCGCTGGATAGTGTGATCTCAGTTTCCTCCATCACTCGGTGTTGTGTGGCCAAGGCCCAGTCGTCCGCATATCCGAACATTTTGGATCTCATCCTAGGCATATCGGCTATATACATGCTGAAAAGCAGTGGAGCCAGTACTGAACCTTGGGGCAGGCCATTATTAAGTTTCATGAATTTACTTCTGTTGTTACCGATGACAACCTGGAATGGTCTATTGCAGAGCATTTCGTTGATAAGGTTAGCCGTTTTTAGACATGGCACGATGCGGAGGAGCTTATAAATCAGGCCCTGTCTCCAGACAGTGTCGAACGCCGCCGTCAGGTCAACAAATACCACTGATGTTTTTTGCTGTCTTTGGAAGCCCGCCTCGATGTAGGTTGTTAGAGCGAGAACCTGATCTGTGCAGCTTCTTTTCGGCCGGAAGACCGCCTGTTCTACCGGTACAGCCTCCAGGATGAATCCGCTCATTCTGTTGTACATAAGTCTCTCCAATAATTTATAGATCATGCTGAGTAAGGCGATTGGGCGGTAGCTCTGAGGTTGGTCACTCGGTTTGCCCGGTTTTAATATGGCAACAATTTTAGCCTTTTTGAGAGTGTGCGGAATTTTTTCAGTTTGCAACACATTAGAGAAGAATTGCGCAAGCCATAATCTTGCAAATTTACCACAGTGGAGCAGAAATTCTGGGTGAATCCCATCAAACCCTGGGGACTTTCCTGGTTTTATATCGTTCAGGGCCATATTTAACTCTTCGACTGAAAAGGGTTGGGAATAAGATGTATTGTTCTCTGCTGTCGATTTTAGCTCTTTAAGTTCCTTTTTAATTTTTATAGTATGGGCTCGTTCCTTTGGGGCCCTGGACGTCTTGCTGATGTGAACCGCAACCGTATTTGGGGACATAGCACTGGTCATTCGCAGATTTTTACCTCCACCTCCAAGTCTCCGAAGCAAAGACCACGCCCTTCTGCTTGATCTTGTAAAATCCATTTGTTCCACGATCTCCATCCACTTAGCACGCCTGGCCGCGTCTAGGCTATGTAATAGGTCGTCTGCAATTTCTTTATCCCCATTGTCCAGAAACTGTCTATAAAGCCGTTCACTTTCCTCGCTCCATCCTGGCACATATTCGTTTCTGAATCCTCTGGGCATACTAACTTTAGCTGAGCTGATGACGGCTCCAACAAATCTTTCGTAGTTCTTATACGTTGGGGGTATCCATCCAAGGCATTTATCAAGTTTCTCCGAGAAAGCAGCCCAATCTGCCCTCCCAAAGTTCCATCTAGGACAAGGATAAGAGGATATCAGGGGAATAGTAAGACCCATTTCTAAGAGCACTGGACGATGCTGAGAGTGGGGGAAATCCTCAAGTACCCTGCAAGAGACCGGCAGGGGTTTGTTGTTCTTGTCAGTTGTAACATAACTGAGGTCAGGGCAGGTCTCAGTTAGCCAAGCGGCTGATTTAAATGTACCTCGGTCTTTGGCGTCAAAGATTAGTTGAGTATTATGATCTTCTGTCCATTTCACCAGGTCTTCGCCGTTTTGGTCAGATATTCAATATTTCCACGGTTCAAGGTGGCTATTAAAGTCACCCACGTATATTGCTGGGTGAGGCAGGATTTGAAGGGCTTGTGGGGGCCACGATTGCCCTGGAGGCTTGTATATATTATTTATTGTGACTTCACCCACTTTTATAATGACTTCGTGAATCTCGTTTGTGGTAGATGTTGATACGAGAGCCACTTCTTTGATATTTCTCCTGGCGTATGTTGCCGTGCCATAATGTCTGTGGTGTGTGGCGCCTATTAGGTCATAGCCAGATATTATGCCCCTTGATCTTAGCTGCTCGTCATCTTCAGTACGGGTCTCCTGAATTGCGACTACGTCAATGTCGTTCTTTGTTAAAACTTTATGCAAGTACATGCATTTGGCTCTACTTATGCCTTCAATATTCAGGTGGCAGACTCGAATCAGCGATCCGAGTTCTCTAGTCAAAGGGTTCGTTTTGCTAGAATTCATCGTGATTTGCCGTGACCAGGAGATCAACTAAGGATTATCTGGTCGCCTGTACTTTGCTAGTTCATTTAGCGTTACCCAGGGTGCACGTGTAGTATTCTACTACGGACGCGAACTAGCTTTACACCCCAAAAGCTAGGAGAGCAATGAAAACTGGCTGTACTCATAGCCCTTGACATTTGGGTGTTAAAGCTGTTGCAGGACGGATGAAACAGAGGAGTTGTAAAGTGCTTGATGCCATTATGGGTACAGAATTGCAACAAGGCAACTGCAGTAAGCTGTGCTCCATTATCTGTGACAAAAGTGTGAGGGGGACCCTTCAATAGAAAAAATTCTCTCGAGGGCTGTGGTGGTAGTGGTGGTGGTGGTGGTGGTGGTGGTGGTGGTACTGATAGTGGTAGTAGTAGTCATCATTGTTGTCTGCTGCAACCTGAAAACAAAAGGAAAGTGGGAAGAAGAATTGACAAGAATGAGTTACAAGAAAGGAGCAGCAAATTCTGCATACACACAGCCCCATTGCTGAGTGTATTCCAGCAGGGGGGAACATGGTTCTGGTGGTGCTGGCTGGTGTGCCAGACAGGCCAAACAACTGGACACCACCCATGTGACATCATTATCCATTTGAGGCCAGTGCACTTACTGGTGACTGAGTTGTTTGTGCATGAGATCACCAAGTAAGACTGACGGGGAAGTTGCAGCACCCACTGCCACAAAACTGCAGGCACCATCATGTGACCAATTCTGCCATCTTGCATTTGCAGTAAAATGTACTGGTGAATCAGGATTTGGTGGCATCACATAAAAAAACAGCAGAGACCCAACAGTGCCAATGAAGCCCCAATGCCACGAGGAAGAGCATCTGTTGTCAATACCAAAGGTGTGCTGATAAGTTATTAAACAAGAGCTAACCTAAGCAAGTTTTCAAAGTTTGTAATGTTTGCTGACAAGCCACTGCCCACTGGAAAGGGACACCCTTGTTGTGCAATGATTCATAGCTTAGGCATTGGAAGCTGCCCAAGGAATAAACCAGGCATAATAGGTAATATTGCTTGAAAACACTTAGAGGTCCTTCACAGATTTTGAATTCAAGAAAACTTTGATAGCCGCAGCCTGTGTGTGTGCCATAACCCCTTTGTACAAAGGACATGTCCTTGGTAAGTGCCAGAAGGTTGAAAAAAATGAACACTCTTAAGATCCTTTTCGACACAGCTGTGACAATTCAATGCAAATTGCATAGCTGTTCATCATTTTTAAGACCTAAAACCAGGATTTATTCAAGATAACATACTAAAAAAAACTTGTAATGTAGCAGTTTCACTTACAAGCCCAAATACTGCCTATTACTTGTAAATGCAAAAGATTTAATACAAAGATTTTATTCACCTCACTGGCCTGCGTATCGCCCGCAACTGTGCTGCCACAGGCCGCTCCCTCGGACAATGGACTCACTAACGCTTCCTGAGCTCTATCGAGCTCACCTGACCACGGTGCCACTGCTTCAGGCCGGCAGCCTTCTTCTCACTCTGACTCCTGGGACACTTCACAGCCTCAGCTCCCGTTGTATCCACCGAGTGGCTAAGAACACCACATCCATGCCTCACCTGCCCCGTCCGCCACACATTGTAAATAAACCACCTCCCGTGCCGGCGGCAACATTTCCATCATCACCAACAGCACGGTTCACAAGCTTCGCCTCACACCAGGACCCCTGATCTCCAGTAAACTACGTCGACTTTGTCCCGAGCACCTCTCCGACCTTAAAAAGCAGATTTCTGAACTTCTAAGCTCTGGCGTCATTGAATCCTCTGCCAGTAGCTGGTCTATACCCATCCATATGACACCCAAGAAAGACGGTTCTTGGCGCATGTGCGGAGACTACCGTCGACTAATGCATGAACAATTATGGACACCTACCCCATACCCAACATTGTCGACCTTACCAGTTCCCTTGCAGGTGTGACCATGTTCTCTGTCATTGATTGCAAACGGGCCTACCACCAGATCCTCATGGCTACTGAAGACATCGAGAAGACAGCAATCACCACCCCAATCGGGTTATTTCAGTTTCGATTCATGCCCTTCGGTCTGAAAAACGCAACCCAGACCTGGCAACACTTCATCAACAAAGTGCTATTCGAACTAAAATTCTTCTTTGCATATCTTGTGTTCAGCTCCTCCAACGAGGACAACATTCGACATGTACAAACTGTTATGAACACTCTAACGGCAGCAGGCATCAAGACCAACCAGGACAAATTGCAGCTACATCAACCCACTGTCACTCTTCTTGGTTTTCTGGTCTCTGCCGACGGCATTTCACCGCCCCCTGAGAAAGTACAAACAATACTACACCTACCCAGACCTTCGTCATTCAAAGAGCTCCGGCACTTTCTGGGGACGGTTAATTATTATCGCCGACATCTACCTCGGGCTGCAGAGATTCAGGCTCCACTGACGGACGCCTTAGCAGGCACCAAGACTTCTTGATCTCGGCCTGTTCCATGCACCCCTGCTATGACTGCATCTTTCACTGCCCTCAAAAATCTTCTTGCCCAGGCCTGCACCATCGTGCATTCTAATCCCAATGCGCAGCTTTTCATCACCACAGACGCGAGCAATACTGCCATTGGCACTGTCCTTAGCCAGACAGTCGCCGGCCAAACTTCGCCTCTGCGGTTCTTCTCGCGCAAGCTCACCAATGCACAACGGAAATATTCCGCGTTTGACAGGGAGTTCCTCGCGGTCTACGAAGCGATCAAGCATCTTAAGACTGACGTTGAGGGACGCCCTTTCTATGTTTTAACAGACCACAAACCCCTGGCTCCAGCCATTACAAACCTGCCAGCTGACCCGCCTCCTCGCCGCTTCAGATACATGGACTTCATATCTCAGTTCACCACCAATGTCAGACACATAGAGGGTGCTGACCATATAGCTGCTGATTTCCTTTCACGAGTCAATGCCGTACATTCGCTGTTAGACCTCTCTGAACTGCCTAACCTCCAACCCGCCAACGAGGACACCTGACTTCAGACTATACCTCTTCACTACACTTCGTCCATACCACTTCCCTGGTATTTCTGGTGAGATCTGGTGCAACGACAGTACGGGCACATTACGCCCCCTCATCCCAACCACGCTCCGTTGAGCTGTCTTCAACACACTGCATAATTTAGCCCACCCCGGTGTTCGTGCATCTGCCCGCCTCGTAGCAGACCATTTTGTGTGGAGAAATGGCAACAAGGACTGCCAGCAATGGGAATGCTCCTGCATCGCGTGCCAACACTGCAAAGTACACAAGCACACTTAACCCCCCCCCCCCCCCCCCTCGGCACCTTTTCGATCCCTCCTGGGAGTTTCCAGCATATTCATATTGACATTATCAGCCCTCTCCCCCCTCTAACGGCTTTCGTAATGTTCTCTCGTCTATCGACCAAACAACTCGCTGGGTCAAGGCTGTCCCCCTCTCCAATATCACTGCAGAAACTGTTGCTCGAGCTTTCGTCAGTCATAGTTATCGCGTTTCGGATGTCCAGCAATCATCACGACTGACCAGGAGAGACAATTTGAGTTGGCTCTGTTCAACGAGATTTTTAACATTTGCGGCATCCAGCGCATCCATACCACAGCATATCACCCGCAAAGTAACAGGCTAATTGAGTGCTGGCACCGCTCTTTCCAAGCGGCTCTTCGATGCCACAACTCTCTATGGATGGAGGCCCTTCCCCTTCTGCTACTCGGCATTTGTGCGATCTATAAGGAAGTCCTCAAAGGCACAATAGCCGAGTTCGTATACGGCCAGAACATTGTTCTCCATGGCGAACTTGTGAGCCCTTCTGCTTCTCTCCCTCAGTCTGACTTACCTTCCTTCATGGACCACGTCAGACGCCACTTCATCAACCTCCACATCCCTCCACCTGCCAGCCATTCCTGCCCTAAGGTTCACATCCCGATGAGATCTACACCAGTATCGATCTGAGTATCGTCTTTGAACTAAGCTTAACATTATCTTTGTCCAGTTCCGCCATGTTAGTTCTGTGTAAGCCTTGCTTGTGTAAAGAGGTGAATAAATGAACTACTGTAAAATGGGAGTGTCGTTTGGTGTAACCGACCGGAACTTCCTCCTCAATTGTAATAATTTTCCTGGACAGTAAATAAATATGAATATGCATCTTTTACACTAATTAAAATTAAAAGGGAGGGTCATTCTAGTGGCTTACATTCAGTTTTCATTCCATAGACCCAAAAATGAGATAATTCTCATGGGTGTGGAACATGTCAAAAAGTAAAATTGCCTGCTTGCAATTACATCACTGAAGTACCAATGTCACTCTTATTGTAGATTTAGAGAGTTATGATGTAGTAACCAAATAAATAAAAACTGTTGTCCCGCGATCATGCTGTCTCCCCTCTAGGTGACTATATTGCAGTATCCTCTGGGACAGTTTGTATGTATATTTCATTCATCATACTTTCTTGTAGGTATAGTCAAATCTTGGCTGCCTCAGCTAGTATAGATGGAAAGCTATTTATGGATACACAACTTTACAGGAATGATGTTCAGATTATGTGCCACAGGACTTGCATTGATAATAGTGTTAATATCATGACTTGTGGTTAGGTGCCAGTACTGATATGGTGGTGCAGGGTTGACGCACAAAAATCAGTGTGCATTACCGTTACAGACAGTCAACATGGCTCTGGACAACCCTCTGAGCAGGGCGTTACTTGTAAAGCTGTTTTATAAGAACAACAGCAATAGTGCTGTTACTCTTCACAAATACTGACACATCAAAGAAAAATGGAGAGGTCCTCTTTCCACACTGGGGTTGAAGAACAGGATTCAGAAGTTCCAATTAACTAGTAATTTGGAAACTGCACCATAAATTGTTGACTGAATTACTGTTGCCTTGGTTGAGAATGCTGGACGCAATGTGTGCTCTTCATGCTGTTCACAAGATATGACACAACAGCTGAATATTCCACAGTTCACAGTTGTTCTAGGTAGCAGTAGAGTAATTTTTAGTGCATTTCCAAACTTTTTCGGATGCAGATGGTCATCACACTGAACGACATTTATAACCCGGAAAGTAAACATGATACACAATTAACAAATGTTATCCTCTCATGTTTCCACAGAGTTTAATTTTCCTACAGTCACTCATTTGTCATGGGGGCTTTCTCAAGTAGCGAAAGTGTAATTGTAAGCATCCTGTACATTAATAAAATCCTTGAGTGGTTGACATGTCACTGCAGACACCAGGAATTAATCTGCTGCACAGCAGCTACTGAAACGTGAAAAAAGTTATTAACATCTTGAGACTCCAGTCACTAAGAACTAGTGCGTAAATATTCCTCAGGTTTTGTTGATAGCCAATAACCAGTGTTCTGCTTTTAAATTTCCTCCTCAATTTTAATGAGAACCCAGAGAAAAGTTTCAACCAACATACGTGGAAAGTTTTGGAATAATGATAAGGAAGGCTCGAGCTGCAGTTCAGTGTTAAGCACAGCACCTCTGTCTCATGCTTGCATTTAAATTCAGACACCTACATGGTTTCTCTCCCCCTATGCTATATTATTTGCTTCATCAAAAACAGTGTGCTTGCCATGCAAAATAATTAGATCTGAACATCACAGATGTGTGAAAAAAGTGTAATATGCAAAAGATTCCGTGTCTATTGTGATCTGAAATTTATTGTGTGTAATAGTGTCACTTAAGAAGCGAAAGAAAATGGTTCCTGAGCAGGAATTGCGTGATGTTTCTCAGAACGAAAATACAGCCATTCGAGGTAAAAATACGCCGTGTACTAAATTTGTAGCTGATATTGAGCATCTAAAAGAATGTATCGTAAATATGCAATCAGCAATTCATTCTTTAAACAGTGATATAATAAAACTTCGAAAGAAAAATACTGAACTGCTAAGTTACCTGAAATTCCAAGGGTCATCCTAAACAAAACCTACAAAAACTGTAAATAGTGAAAAAGAAATGCAGAATGAAGGGTTCAGAAGCCTAAATACGGCAGCAATAGACTCGAGTGTGTGTGTTATGGAGTGTGTTGATATAAGCAACAGTGCAAATAAAGGTGAACATTATAAAAAAAAGCGACAGACCAGAACACAAATACAATACAAATGGACACATTGGATTTCAAGGAGAAATACTTATTCTTGCTGACAGTCATGGACAAAAAATAGCAGAAATGTTGAAAGAACTACAAACTAATGCAACAGGTGTAGTTAAGCCAGGTGCCCCAATGAATGAAGTCACACATGACTGCAAAACACTAGCAGGCCCACTAACTAAACAGGACGTTGTTTTAATATTTGGTGGTGCAAATTATGTCAACCAAAACAATGCCAGAGAAGCCATCAGATCTGCTAGAAGGGCCCTGAATAAATTAAAAAATCTAAATGTAGTGTTATCAAGCATACCACTCAGAAAAGATCTAGTTCCAAGTTTATCACGAACAGAAAACTGGTAAAGATTACCAAAGCCTTCCTGAGTGCATTATACCAGACATGGTATGCATTTGAATTACATGGGAAAGAGGATGATCCTATTATATTACAAATGGAAGCAGAAGACCCAACACAGTGCTCTAATATGTGTATAGATACGAAGGTAACAACCACGGCACCTTCTCTAACTATGAAAGCTGTGCCTAAAGGACTAGTCCAAACCAAATTATGTACTCCAACAGCTTCAAGAACCAATGTAATAACAAATTCAGTACAGCTCACTCCTGCTGGAACAAGCACAGAAGTCTGAAAGCAAGATCAATAATTCAGGGAAACACTCCACTATTCCAAGTAGTTGCAAGAATATAGAAAAACAAGATCAGTGCAGCCTATAGTGACAACTGACACACCAAAGAATGGAAAAATGAGCTTAAGACCAAAACGACCTTCAAGAATGAACCAGGATTTTTTCTACCCCGGAACAGGAAAAGTTGCAGTATAGAACTTTCAACAAATGTGCAGACAACCAACTTCTCTACGACCAGTTCGATAAAACAAACTGTAAGTGTAACTAAATCTAGGCTCCAATCAAATTCTTTTCAAGTTATGAATCTAAATATTCAGTCTCTAAGAAATAAATACCTTGAACTAGAAGTTGCTTTAGATGAGTTTAACATTGAGTTCTTGTGTCTTTTGAAGAATTGGTGTAAAGAATATGAATTAAACAACATCATTATACACCCTTTTAGACTAGCTATCTCTTACCGTAGGGAAAATGCCAGAAGTGGTGGTGTCTGTATTTATACAAAAACAGGGATAAAATTTAAACAAGATGTGACATTGAGAAATGTAGAAAAGCATTTTGAAGCAGCTGCTATTGAGTTGTATGGTAAGCAAACGAAAATGATAGTAATGATTGTGTACAGGTCACCATGTGGAGATGTAGATAAAATTTTTTCAAAACTAGAAATTATGTTAAACATTGGGTACAATGAAAGAGCTACTATGCTTCTTTGTGGGGATTTCAACATAAATCTTATGTGCACTAATACGGTTAAAGAGAAATTTCTGAATATTTTACAGAGTTTTAACATGTTACCCCATGTAATAGGTCCTACCCGAATAACACACACATCACAGACCCTCAGAGATAATATATTCTCAAACATAGATTCCAATGAAGTGGAGGTAAATAACACTGACCTTGGTTTATCTGATCACAATGCTCTTGTGCTTACCATTCCCCCAATGCCTGTAAAAAAAAAAAATCTTGCCACACTTATAAAAGAATTTTTTCTAAAGAAAACTGCACACATTTTGTTAACTGTCTAACCAATGAAAGCTGGACAGATGTGAGATCAGAATCAAGTGCAAATAATGCATATAATACCTTTTCTTCTATATTCATGTCACAATTTGAAATGTGTTTCCCTAAGAAGTCAGTGAGGTCCAAGTCTTCAGAACAAAAAGCACACAAACCTTGGATAACTACAGGCATTAGGACTTCCAGTGTAACCATGAAAAGACTGAACCAAGAAATTAAAACTTGCTCAGAGCCACAGTTTGTAGAATATGTAAAAACATCAGAAAAATATACCAAAAGGCAATAGCAAAGGCAAAGTTGCTACATAATGACAATTTAGTCAGTAACTCAGACAACAAACCACAAACTATATGGGACATTGTGAGGAATGAAACTACTACCTTGGGAGAAGAGGAAGAAATAATACTCAAAAGCAGTGAAAATTGCAATATAGAAAAGAAGGAAATGGCAAACTATATTAATAACTATTTTTTAAATGTACCACATTCATTCACTAAACTTAAACTTCACAAAACAAAAAATAATACATGCTCCAAGGGTTGTCTGCAGCATGAATATTCCTTCAACAAATGAACAGGAAGTAATTAGAGTGATTAGAAGCTTAAAACCAAAAATGGCAGCAGGTGTTGATGAAGTACCAGTTTCAATCATAATAAGGACTGCAGCGCAGATCGCAAAACCTTTAGCACATATTGAAAATTTATCCTTTAGTGAAGGTGTGTTTCCTCAGCGACTGAAGATCTCAAAAGTGAGGCCACTATTTAAAAATGGAGACAGACATAAAAAAGAAAACTACTGTCCCATATCACTTCTTCCTGCTTCCTCCAAAATATTAGAGAAACTGATGAAATTGAGAGTCACTAATTACCTAGACAATAATAAACTTTGGAATAGTAATCAACATGGTTTTCGTGCAAAACAAAGCACAGAAACTGCAGTCATAGACTACACCCAAGAAATAATTAAAAATTTGGAGAAAAACAAAAGTGTAGTAGGAATCAATTTAGATCTATCTAAAGCTTTCGATACGGTCTGCCATGAAATCCTCCTTGACAAGCTGGAAGCAGTAAATATTAGAGGAAGAGTTAAAATGTGGTTTGAGTCATAACTCAAAAACAGATCTCAGATTGTAGAGCTCACCACTGTAAACTCAAATCAAAAAATAAGGTTAGTTTCAGAAGCAAAATAAATTCTTTTGGGAGTACAACAGGGCAGCATCTTAGGGCCACTACTCTTTCTCATATATGTCAATGATTTAAAGTTAGAATATGACACAGCCAAAATTGTACAATATGCAGATGTCACAAGTCTGATAGTGTCTGACTTTTAAAAACTCACCACAGCCAACTACTGACAAAATCCTAAAAAGTATTGAGACTTGGTTCAGTGCAAATAAACTTACACTCAGTGCAAAGAAAACAAATTACATACAGTTTGGCAAAATGATTCAGGATGAAGACATTAATCTAGAACTGGATGGCAGACTAATAGAGAGAGTGCATTTTGCAAAAGTGTTAGGAATGCATATAGATGAAGCTATGAATTGGAAACTCCATGTAAAATTTCTTACACACAGACTTAACTCAGCCTGCTTTGCACTGTGAGTTATTGCAAATGTTTGCACTCTAGAAGGCATCAACATGGCATAATTTGGATACTTTCATTCTGTTGCCTCATTTGGAATAGTGTTCTGGGCCAGCTCAAAATCTAATTTGAAAGACATTTTTATTTTACGAAAACGAGCTGTTCGAATAATTACCCACAGTCCGACACAAGCTCACTGCAGACCTCTTTTCAAAAAGTTAGGAATACTTACTCTGCCATCAGTCTATATACTTAAATGTGTATGCTTAATCTAAGCAATCTCCACACACCTGCAGACTGTCACAACTATAACACAAGCAAGAAGAATGATCTCCACATAGAACAAGTAAGAAGAACACGAACCCAGAAGCATGTAAGCCACATTGGCATTAAGCTCTATAATGCACTGTCTCAGTACATTAAAAATTTAAAGGACAATACAAATTTTAAATTGGAAATTAGAAAAATTTTAATTGATAAATGTTGCTACTCAATAAATGAATATTTTGAAGACCAAGAAAATGACTTTACAAACTAACCTCCAAAATTTTCTATCTTCGTTTGTTTCAGCTTTTATTATACTTTACCATCTATAGTACTAGTTACATATTATTACTGAGAAACAAATTACTATAAACCATTTATGTGGAAAGAAACTGTAGGTTTGCTGTCATTTATTATAGACAGTTTCGTTTTGTACATTCTATATTTTAATTTCTGTGTATGACAAATCCAATTGTAGACAATTTCATTTTGTATATTCTATATTGTTAATTTCTATGTATGACAAGTCCAATATCGCTTGTACGATGATACGGATGCTAAATAAATAAATAAAAATAAATCTGCATAGTGATAGTAAAGAATACAAAAGGTCTTCGGGTATATGGCACAGCATTTGTGATACATAACTCATTTTCTACTAAGGTACTAGAATTTAAATCTAAATCACCAAGAATATCATTGATAACATTCAGAAATAAAAATAAAAAGTACACACTTATAAATGCCCATGCACCAATAAATAAAGACAACCAACAAAATCCAGAGAAAGTGCAGACATTTTGGGAGGAACTGGAAGAAACAATAGGGAAGATCCCTGAGCAACACACTACAATTCTGTTAGGAGACTTTAATGCACAAATTGGAAGAAACGAATTATCAAAAAGCACAGGGAGGTTTACAGCACACACTAAAACTAACATGAATGGCCAGAGATTAGTAGAGTTTTGTGAGAAATTCAAATTGAACATTATGACAACTAAATTCCAGAAGAATCCCAAAAAACAAACAACATGGAAATCACCGAACAAATTACTTGGCGAGTTCCAGATTGATCACGTGGCAATAAGTTATGATAATTCAAGGGACATTCAAGATGTACAGGTGGTGAAAGGGGCCAACTTTGATTCTGACCATTATCTGACCAAAATTAAGATGAAATTAACACCAGAAAGAAGTCACAAGAGTGACGAAACAAAAATAGCCAAATACAGAGTACAGGACTTAATGCTCAATCAGCAAGTCTTAGACGACTACAAGGAAAAGACAGATAAAATCAAAAGTCACAAATGGGAAGAAATTGCAACCTCAATACGAGACGCAGCAGAACAAACAATTTTACTAACCAAAAAGAAAAAGCATCCCTGGTGGAATGAGGTCTGTGAGAAAGCACTACAGAAAAGAGCCAGAACTTGGGAGAAATACAACTCAACCAAAAGGCCAACTGACTGGGAGCAGTTCAAAACGCAAAGACGTGAAACGACGAAAATCATTAAAAGTGAACGAAGGAAATATGACACACAACAAATACAGAAAATACAAGATGAATTTTCTAAGAATAATACATGCAGTTTCTTTCAAACATTCAGAACTACAATAACAAGATATAAACCACCGACACTCTGCTTCAAAGATGAAAAAGGAAATCTGATCACCAGCGTGGAACAAAATTGCCAACACCTAGCGAACTACTTTGAAACGCTGCTAAGCTGCAAAAGACCTGATGAAACCTTGACATTTGAGAAGCCTAAGAATAAGCTACCAGACTCTGAACCACCTAATAAAGAAGAAATTAAAGAGATCTTGAAAGGATTGAAAAACAATAAAGCATCTGGTAAAGATTCGTTAGTCGCGGAACTACTGAAATACGCAGGAGAAAACTTAATAAATAATTTCGAGGCGCTGTTTGAAGAGATTTGGAATACAGAGAAGATTCCGGAGGAATGGAAGACAGCATTGATTCATCCGTTACATAAGAAAGGTGCCAAGACAAATGCAAATAACTACAGAGGTATCTCATTGTTATCAGTGGCCTATAAGATCCTATCCAAGGCACTACAAAACAGGATTGAAAATCAGGTAGAGAAAGAACTGGGTGAATATCAGGCTGGGTTTAGAAAAGGAAGATCATGCAGTGAACAGATATTCAGTCTACTCTCCATAATACAACTTCGCGCACGCACATCGAAAAATCTAGTAATTACATTCATAGACTTCAAAAAAGCATATGATTCTATTGATAGACCAACTCTGATTAACACATTAGAAGAATTTGGGATTGATGATAAAAGCAAAAGTCTAATCCAGGAAACCCTTACGGGAACAAAATCGCAAGTGAAGTTTTTGGGTAGATTGTCACAACCGTTTGTAATTGGAACAGGTGTTAGACAAGGGGATGGGCTCTCCCCGCTGTTGTTTAACATTGTCCTTGAAAAAGTGGTCAGGGAATGGAGAAAGAAGATGGCAGAAGCTGGAGTGAAAAATGGGATAACGTTAGGAAGAAATAAAACAAAAATTGAATGTCTGGCATTTGCTGATGACATGGCAATATTGGCAGATGACATCGAAACAGCAAAGATTCAGATAGAAATGCTGCATGAGATCGCTGAGAAGACAGGTCTACAAATATCGTATGAAAAGACAGAACTGATGATACAGGACAAAACAGACCCAACACAGACATTGCAAACTAAATATGGAATAATTAAGAGAGTTCATAAATTTAAGTATCTAGGGGAATGGATTACACCGACAGGGTTACCAAATGTTTCACTACAGGAAAGAGCAATAAAGATGGAAACGGCATACCAGCTATGCCGAAATGTATACAATAAAAAGTCGATCTCCATCAATGCCAAGCTCAGGCACTACAATGCGGTAATAAAACCAGAAAGTTTGTATGCGATTGAATGCATCCCACTGAACAGAAAACGTCTGTTGGAGAAATTGGAAATAAAAGAGAGAAAAATACTGAGAAAGATCTTAGGACCTAAAAAGGATGGACAGGATTATAAATTGCGATCCAATAAAGAGTTATACGAGAAAATTGAAAAACTGACAACATCCTTTAAAAAGAGAAGACTGAGTTTCTATGGGCATGTCAAAAGAATGGCACCAGAAAGAACGGCAAAGAAAATCCTGGAATACATGGAAAGCAGAAAGACACAAATTAACTGGCTGAAAGAAGTAAAAGAAGACATTGCAGAAATGAACATTATACCAGAGACAGTTTACAACAGAATGGAATATAGGAATGCCATCAACAAAATACAGGGATTCAAAGACCGAACGCACTCAAAGAAGACGGGAACAACCTGGTCGCAAGAACGTAAAGAAGCCCACTCAGAAAAAATGAAGAAGTACTGGGAAGAACGCAAGAAAAAGCACAAGAAATGACTGATGCTTAGCGTAGTCCAAAGTTGACTGTAACGAATAATAATAATAATAATAAAATCTGCATAGTGGTGCTGTATCGATAGAAATCTGTGCCATGATTATTAGCACCTAAGGGACAATACTGCAGTGTGTGTAAGGTTAGCATGCTATATCCATTTTTTGTCACCTTCTGTTCCATCTACTGCAAATGCTTGATCAGAGGTAGAAGCAAATGGAAGTGAACACCAGCAACTCATCTGCGACGGTTTGTCTGCTCGTGTTTGGTGTAGGTGAGGCATCAACTAGCAGCACAAAAATACATAAATGTAACATTCCTTACTATTTATGGATATGGTGCACATAGATGCTCTCAGTTCACAGGTCACTTACATAGAAGACATTCATTCTGAAAAATATTGTGACAGTAGTGTGAGAAGACTAATAACACCAGCCTTTGGGTTAAGGATTTAATGTCACTATTCCAAAGGTCTGAGAAATACATATTAAAAAGAGCCCCCAAAATATTGAGTATTTTAATGTTATGCCACATCTGGTTACAGGAAAATTACTCCCCTTCTCCAAACTCAAAGCTGAAGAGTGATTAGTAATATGTTGCGTGCCAGAGGTAACTAACCAGAGGAGGCAAATGTAACATTAATTACAAAGGATCATGCCCATGGCCACAAAAACTTTTTCAACTGTAGGATAAATTATAAAATTACCATTTTTATATTCAGTGAATCTGAAAAATGCACTGTGCCCCATGCACTAATTTTCACAGGCGTCACACAAAACTAATTGTAGCTCAGATGATCGATAACTACCCAATTAATACTTTTAAGGTGAACTGCTTTTATATCTAAAAGGTACGCATATTTCAATACTGTGTGTACGCTTTTGGTACTATTAATATGAATGTGGATGCTACCTTTTTTATTTAACAAAGCAAATTTATATTATCATATGATTACATCTATGGTAACCAATGGGTTATGAAATGCAGGTAATAACAATTCAGAAATATTTATTATATTCCTATATTGCCAGCCTGACATTGCAATTACAAATTGGGAATATAAAAATTCAGAGCATTTGAGTAAATCCTGCTGAATATTAACAAAATGAACCAACAAAAAACGCCACTTAAGTGTTCCATGAAGTGAGGAAACAGATATGAAACTTTAAAAACCACTTATTCAACTTTGATGTCATCTATAGCACTTACTTTCCATTATCACATTAATACATTTATTGCATAATTACAAAGCAATATTTTGGGTTGGCTGGTGGGGAACTCCCAAAACTACCCTGAAATCAGCCAGTAGAATAGAATTATAACAGCCTAGGATTCAACTGAGAAAGTCCTCATCTCTTCAGTTTGTCACATTATTGTAGTCAGACCTAATTGGGCTCCAAAGTTCATAGCTCAATGACTGCATGTGGTGCTTTGTTGCACCCCACAGAGTTTGAGAATGTTAGAATCCCTGGAGATGACATCTTTTGGATCTTTGTATCTAACACTTTATTCCTCTCATATACCACATAAAACAGAATTATCTTGTTTTTGAATGATTTTATTAGCTTGCATTAGGCATAAATTTTGCATATACACTACAGCATGTCTGCATTGTTCAGGGAGCATTACAATAGCTCTGCTATTTAATACTGCATATTTAGAAACCCATGACAGCTCATCATGTTCCACTGAAAACTGTAAACTATTGTTCCGATTCCGTTGGGCAGCAAACGAAGGGGGTAGCCATTTGGGAAATGGGGGATGGGTAATGGGCTTGTACACTGTGCCCACACATTTCTATTAGTCTGGGGATTGGTGTCAGAATCTGCACACCATGGACTCTGCAGTTCGATGGGAGCAGTTATGAGGAAGTGACAGAGAAAGGATTGAGGACACCATTTTGGTACTGTTCTGTAAAGTTTTGCATCTACCTCGACTGCAGAACGGTGCTGTATGTGGGAATCATCACAATTTTCTGTGAACAAATCTGTAACCAAATAAATTTAAGTCACAGTTGTTCCTGTTGGGCTCAGCAGTGATAAACCTGCACTTCAGCAGAGTCACTGATAATCACTGTAAGCAATGTGAGAGAATTCTGCAATGACTAAAGTGCCTTACCCAGATTCTAGTCACACTCATCCCCTCTTGACTCTCCCCCAACCCTCTTGCAGATGTCTGTAGTCACACTATACCCTTATAAAAACAGAATTTTCATTAGTATAATGAGCACAGAAAGTACCATTATAGCCAGATCATAAGCACTCACAGACAAGTTGGGGCAGCGGGAGTGGAGGGAATGGGGGCGCAAAAGGGTACACTGCTGCCTTCTTGGATTTCCAGGGGTACGGACTTCCATTTACTAATTAGAACTTCTCATGCACTTTCATAATGATTTCCGGTGATTCTTCTAAACTGTAGCTTAGCAATGACAAACTTTGGCAATCACTATATAACATGGTCTTGTTGGTTTGTCACACTCTACACAGGAAATTATGCCATGTCTTTGGCACAGTTCTGGTCTTGGTGCTGTTTTCAGTCAAGATGGATGCAAACTTTTACAAAATAGAACAAATGTAGAGTTGCCAATCTTTTCTCTGTGACTTCTTTGCACAGTAACCATTCCCAGCATACATCCACCCCCTGTTCCCTGAAAGATGCACTGTCTCATTATTGCCCAACGTTCCCAGAATAGTAGTTATCCAGTTTTTTGGGCACAAAGAAGACTAGCGAAGGTTTCCTGAGTCAACATTCAGCTTTATATGCCAGATTTCTTATGAATATTGCTATACTACTGCAATGTCTGAGTGTGTATTTACACAATTACAGAGCCAAATTGTGTCAGTTAAGAGGAATTGATAAAAGGTATGAAATTTCAAGAAAAATGTTGTGTCCAGGACCTAGAATCCCCGCAAATCTCTACATCTACACCTTACGGAGTGCAGTGAAGGGTGCTTCCTGCATCACTCCCCCCCCCCCCCAATTACTGTTCCAACAACAAACGGAGTGTGAGAAGAACATCTGTTGGTAAAGCTCTGTATGACATCTAATTTCTCTTGTTTTCTCGTCATGATCATTTCACCACGAGAAGTATGTGGGAGGAAATAATATGTTGTCCAACTTTTCTTGGAATGTACACTCACAGCAAACCTCTCCATTATTTATGAGGCCACTCACAGTGTCTGCCACTGAAATTCGTTGCGCATCCCCATAATGCTCTCTCGTGCTTAGGAAAAAATTCGTAACAAAATGCACTGTTGTTCATTGTATTTTCTTTATGGCTTCTACTTATCCTACTGGCAGGAGTCCCAGACAGATGAGCAATATTATAGAATTTTTTAAGTGACTTCTTCCATGGGTGAGTTACATATTGTCAAGGGTCTCCCAATGAACCTCAGTCTGGTATCTGCATTTCCTACTATTTGTTTTATGTTGTCATTCCACTTTAGGCCACTCCAGATGGTTTCTCCTATGCATGTTATGGTAGTTACTGCTTCTAGTGATTATTCATCAACTGTTGTTCTCTTTATCAGTTTGTGCACAATATGTTACACTTAATTATGCTGGGGGGTCAACTGCCTGCAACTGTAAGCTCCTCATCATGCACCTCCTAAACCACATACAACTTCAGCTGTTAGGAGACTGCATCAGTCGTCGATCATCTGCAGGTGTTTCTGCATTTCACTACTACAAGTTTCTGGTGTTGCAGAGTTCCTACAGACAACAGCATTGTCTGCAAATTGCCTCAAAGAGCTTCCAACGTTATCCACGAGAATATTACTACAGATTGTAAATAGTAATGATCCTGTAACACTCCCTTGTGTTACTTGTGAAATTACCTTTACATTTGTTAATTTTGTTCCATTAAGAACAACATATTTAGTTCTGTCTGCAAGAAAGTCCTGTATCCAGTCACAAATTGATGTAGTATTCAGTAAACTGGCATTTTGTGAATTAAACAACTGTATCGAATACCTAACAAAAAGCAACAAACATGGCATGAGCCTGATCACATTTGTCTAAACAGACAAACAGAGTGAGCCGAGTTTCACAAGATCTGTGTTTGCAGAATCCGTGTTGATTTTTATAGAGGAGATTTTCATTCTTTAAAGCTACTGTAAAATGTGATCCTAAAACATTCCATATTCTACAATATACTGACACCAGTGATTTACGCCTACCATTACGCATCTCTTTCTGACAATCTGTTGGTTGGTCGGTTGGTTGATTTGAGGGAGGGACCAAACTCCAAGGTCATCAGATTAGGGAAGCAAGTCGACTGTGGCCTTTCAAACGAACCATCCTGGCATTTGCCTGAAGGGATTTACTTAAATCATGTGAAACCTAAATCAGGATGGCTGGACACAGGTTTGAACCATAATCCTCCCCAATGCGAGTCCAGTGTGCTAACCACTGCGCCACCTCACTCAGTAGCTGACAAACTGCCTTGAAAACAGGATTTTTTTTTCCAATCACTAGTTACCCTCTGTTGCTTCAGAGACCTACGGTAAACTGTTGTTACGGGGAGATTTTTTTTTCCCCTCCAAAGCTCTGTAGAATGTCAAGGATTTCTCATTTCATACTGTTAAGCAGTTTTATCTGATTTTCTATTCCAGGATCATATATATCTCAAAATGAGGGATTTCAGCATGCGTGCAATGCTTGAAAGGAGGAACCGCATTAGGATTTTTCATGGGGTATGGGATGAAACACAGTGTCACATGTACAGGTTCAATTCTAGGTTGGCAAAACTGAGGATAGGTTCTGGTGGGTTTCCCACATTTGTGTAGGCCCCTAGTTGATTTCTGGGCCTGAGTTACAGTTTCCTGAAACAACCCAAGAAATGTGATTTTCAAAACATATTTTGTTCAAGTTTAAATTGCTAGTCAACATGAAATGAAGGAAAGCATAGAAACAATGCAGTAAATCCATAAAAATGATTAGATGTGAAGTTCTGCAGAGACTGTTTTGGATGCAAGGATATTTAAAAACTTTAATTGCTGTTCACACATTTTGAGCAGTAATAATATGGAGGTTTTTTGCTCAATATCTTTTTCGTTATCCAACAGGACTTTCCCAGTATGCAGTTCTTTTATTGTCTTTCTGAACTTCAATTTATACAGTCAATCTAATATTATTGGCACATGAATAAAAAAAAATTCTGTGGAAAATTCCTGGGACACCCTCAGTTTAGTCATAAGAAGGATGCAATTTCAGTAAATTGAATTGAAAAGATGGCATTTATATTCATATTAATATAAAAATATGTGTGGTTCATGGTGTGGGTGCCTGTAGTCATGTCCTAGTTCATGAACCACGGGCAACGTATGAGTGGCCAAGTAAGTGGTCCCGACAGTCAGGATACCAGTTACTTTGGAATAAGGCTGGGCATCTCGGACATATTCTGAGTCGTGGTCACCTTTGTGCTCATACGGCAAAGACTACCAAAACCACCGGTTAGTCCCTCAGCCGTTAGGGGTAAAACCCAATGGGACTCGGGGCAAGTAAGGCTAGCAACCTGCTTCCCTGGTACTTTAAATATGATGCTGGCAACAATCAGAGCAAAATGCCTCGGACCTTTGGAGGTGACGGAGTCCAACCTCTATCTGACAAACCAGGGACTCCTAAAATACGACTTGGCAAACAAATGGTAATGAGATGGGGAGCTATTAATATCAATGGGGGCTACTCTGGGAAGAAGGTAGAGCTGGCAGAGGCTGCAAGTAAGATAGGGCTGGCCGTTTTAGCTGTTAGTGACATTCAGGTAAGGGGTGTGAAAGAAGAGGAAGTGGGAGAATACAAGGTCTACCTGTCAGGAGTCAAAGCAGGAATAGCACAATGGGGTGTAGGGCTTTACATCAGGAAAGAAATAGAACCCAGCGTAGTTGCAATAAGGTATGTAAACGAACGACTGATGTGGATAGATTTGACAGTGTCTAGCAAGAAAATTAGGATTGTGTCAGTATATTCGCATTGTGAAGGGACAGATCAAGATAAGACGGATAGTTTTTATGAGGCACTCAGTGATGTAGTTGTTAGAGTAAAGGACAAGGACAGTGTTCTGCTCATGGGTGATTTTAACGCCAGGATTGAAAATCGAACAGAAGGGTATGAAAAGGTTATGGGTAAATTTGGAGAGGATATGGAGGCCAACAGGAACGGGAAACAACTCTTGGATTTCTGTGCCAGTATGGGCTTAGTAATCACAAACTCCTTTTTTAAACATAAGAACATTCACCGGTATACTTGGGAAGGCAGGGGAACCAGATCTGTCATTGACTATATAATAACAGATCAGGAATTCAGGAAGGCTGTGAGGGACACACGTGTATTCAGGGGATTCTTTGATGACACTGATCATTATTTAATCTGCAGTGAAATTGGGATTGTGAGGCCGAAAGCGCAGGAGGTCAGGTCCATATGTAGGAGGATAAGAGTGGAGAAACTTCAGGATAAGGAAACCAGGCACAATTACATAACAGCGATCTCAGAAAGGTACCAGTTAGTTGAATGTAGTCAATTACAGTCATTGGAAAAGGAATGGACAAGGTACAGGGACACAGTACTAGAAGTGGCTAAAGAATGTCTTGGAGCAGTAGTGTGTAAAAGTAGGATGAAGCAAATAGCTTGGTGGAATGACACAGTCAAGGCAACCTGTAAAAGGAAAAAGAAGGCGTATCAAAAATGGCTACATACCAGAACCCAGGTAGACAGAGAAAGTTATGTTGAAGAAAGAAACAAAGCCAAACAGATAATTGCAGCATCCAAGAAGAAATCGTGGGAAGACTTTGGAAACAGGTTGGAGACTATGGGTCAAGCTGCTGGAAAACCATTCTGGAGTGTAATTAGCAGTCTTCGAAAGGGAGGTAAGAAGGAAATGACAAGTATTTTGGACAGGTCAGGAAAACTGCTGGTGAATCCTTTGGTTGCCTTGGGCAGATGGAAGGAATATTTTGAAGAGTTGTTCAATGTAGGTGAAAATGCGATCAGTAATGTTTCAGATTTCGAGGTAGAATGGGATAGGAATGATGATGGAAATAGGATCACATTTGACGAAGTGGAAAACATGGTCAATAGATTGCAGTGCAATAAAGCGGCTGGGGTGGATGAAATTAAGTCGGAACTCATAAAATACAGTGGAATGTCAGGTCTTAAATGGCTACACAGGATAATTGAAATGGCCTGGGAGTCGGGACAGGTTCCATCAGACTGGACAAAAGCAGTAATCACACCAATCTTTAAACATGGAAACAGAAAAGATTGTAACAACTACAGAGGTATCTCTTTAATCAGCGTTGTGGGTAAAATCTTCTCAGGTATTGTTGAAAGGAAAGTGCGAGTACTAGCTGAGGACAAATTGGATGAAAATCAGTGTGGGTTTAGGCCTCTTAGAGGTTGTCAGGACCAGATCTTTAGCTTGCGGCAAATAATGGAAAAGTGTTATGAGTGGAACAGGGAATTGTATCTATGCTTTATAGATCTAGAAAAGGCATATGACCGGGTTCCTAGGAGGAAGTTATTGTCTGTGCTACAAGATTATGGAATAGGAGGCAAACTTTTGCAAGCAATTAAAGGTCTTTACTTGGATAGTCAGGCAGCAGTTAGAGTTGACGGTAAATTGAGTTCATGGTTCAGAGTAGTTTCAGGGGTAAGACAAGGCTGCAACCTGTCTCCACTGTAGTTCATATTATTTATGGATCATATGTTGAAAACAATAGACTGGCTGGGTGAGATTAAGATATGTGAACACAAAATAAGCAGTCTTGCATATGCGGATGACTTAGTTGTGATGGCAGATTCGACTGAAAGTTTGCAAAGTAATATTTCAGAGCTAGATCAGAAATGTAAGAACTATGGTATGAAGATTAGCATCTCCAAAACGAAAGTAATGTCAGTGGGAAAGAAATATAAACCGTTTGAGTGGCAAATAGGAGGAACAAAGTTAGAACAGGTGGACGGTGCATATTCTCACAGGATGGCAACATAGTGAAAGAACTGGAAGCGAGGTGTAGCAAAGCTAATGCAGTGAGCGCTCAGCTATGATCTACTCTCTTCTGCAAGAAGGAAGTCAGTACCAAGACAAAGTTATCTGTGCACCGTTCAATCTTTCGACCAACTTTGTTGTATGGGAGCAAAAGCTGGGTGGATTCAGGTTACCTTATCAACAAGGTTGAGGTTACGGATATGAAAGTAGCTAGGATGATTGCAGGTACTAGTAGATGGGGACAATGGCAGGAGGGTGTCCACAATGAGGAAATCAAAGAAAAACTGGGAATGAAGTCTATAGATGTAGCAGTCAGGGCGAACAGGCTTAGATGGTGGGGTCATGTTACACGCATGGGAGAAGCAAGGTTACCCAAGAGACTCATGGATTCAGCAGTAGAGGGTAGGAGGAGTCGGGGCAGACCGAGGAGAAGGTACCCGGATTCGGTTAAGAATGATTTTGAAGTAATAGGTTTAACATCAGAAGAGGCACCAATGGTAGCACTGAATAGGGGATCATGGAGGAACTGTATAAGGGGGGCTATGCTCCAGACTGAACGCTGAAAGGCATAATCAGTTTTAAATGATGATGATGATGATAAAAATATGTACCTTGCGTGAAGTGTTGAAATATGTTTAACATTTATGTATCAAAGAAATTTTCGTTAAAAACGTTAGTGTCAATAGCTATTAATAATGGGAGACATTACATTACATCAGTCATATTCCATGGGTTCCACAGAGAGGGTCTCAGGGACGTAAAACGAAGTCAAGGCTGAGCACCTTATTTTATTTAATTGCAACAGACCTACAGCTGTGAGGACACTCACTATCACATACATCACTGACGGGCTGTGAGTGCAATACCCGTGACTTGACAGAGACTGGTTCGATCTTAGTGTCCATGTGTACTCTAATGTTACTCCAACTGCAGTTCTGGGTGAAATACTTCTCACTACGTGAAGTTCTTCAGGGTAAGAGAGTGATGTAGTTGTTGCAGTGGAATACTTGGCTTTGGGCCGTCGGATCTCCTCCGCCAATAAATTCCATTAGCCTATGTATGAGCATATTGCTGATTTTCTTTTATTTCGGACGTGATGAAAACCTGGATGTTAAAATAATATTTTCCAACACACTGATGAATCCTTTGAACTAGGCATTTACAAAGATGTTGACAATACACTGTCTTCTACCAACATGACTGAAAAAACAGCAATTGAAGTGGATCTTGCACGTTCAATAATGTTGTCAAACTGTCAATTTATTGACCGAATGAAGGCGCCTATTGACACATGGTGAATATTAGAAGTATTGATGAGCAATAGTGACGGTTCTCAAAATATTCTCGGTGTTGTCAAAACATACTGAACGTATGGGGTCAAATATTGACAGTCTGACAATATTCCCCAACCAGTTGTTGACAGACCTTCGGGAACCAGCCACGTGGCGTTAGTGTGCAGTGTTTATTGTTTCAATTCGCCATTGTGCATATCACACCTCAGATTAATTCTAAAGCAGTCTTTTAACGTAAAAGAATTCCAGTAAGCCTATGCAGGGGTAATCATTGTATATGCCTCTTTAGTGTGGTTAACGGGGTATTATCTGCGACATTGCTAAAATATAATGCAGACTGTTGTATTAGTTTTGAAAAACGCTCCCATCTCGAAAAATGCGTCATATATCTACAATGACTAGCATGAAGTCTGCGAAATGCATGTCAGTTTCACTGAATTGCCAAAAAGCGTAAAAAAAAGTTTTAGGTTAATTGCTTGAATAGGTCATAGCCCGGCAGGTACAATTGCTTCATCTGTTTCCATGGAATTTCACTAATTGTGCTTTCCGTATTACAGAATTAAACTTCGAGCATTAGAATGACCTGTGCGTCGTCAGACATTTAAGAATTACTCAAAGTCTCGAAGAATGCGACTGCTTCTTTCATTAATATATTTTGGTTCTCTAAAATATCAACACTAATAACAGTCTCTGACCCATTTCCTCTTTTTTGTCGTTTTCAATTTCCCCATCAGGAAATTTTCATCTATTTCTGAAAAATTTGGACTCCTTGTTGTGCTATCTGTCAGACAGGGGGAAGCAAATTATTATTTGAGGGGACTTCAATGTAGATTCTCTGAAAGAGGGTAATAGGAAAAATGACCTTGAAGTATTACTCGGTTCTTTCAATTTGACACCCGTTATTGATTTTCCTACTCGGGTGGTAAAGGATAGCAGCTCACTGATAGATAACTTCTTTATAGACCAAGATAAGTTTAACCAGATAAATGCTCAGCCTGTTGAGAATGGTCTTTCTGATTATGGTGCACAGCTAGTTACAATATATGACATAGCTCCATTCAGCAACACTAAACAGTCCTCCAAAGTAGTACGTTCAGTCAACGATTTAACAATTGCAAATTTCAGGAAAAGCCTACAGCAGTTAGACTGGGATGAGGTGTACCGTGAACCTGATGCCAATTTAAAATATAATTTATTTCATGACATTTTTGTAAATGCATTTGAAAACTGCTTCCCCAAGAAAATAGTTAAATATACTCAAGAAACCTTGTAACAAACCATGGCTTACTAAGGGTATAAAAATATCTTGTAACCGGAAAAGGGAACTGTATCTGACAGCAAGAAAGAGTAGTGACCCAGAAACTATCAAAAATTATAAAAACTACTGTGTTATATTAAGAAAAGTTATTAAAAAATCCAGGAGTATGTGTATCATGTCTGAAATCAGCAACTCTGATAATAAAATTAAAACAATTTGGAATATCATTAAAAGAGAAACAGATCAACCAAGAGCAGAGGAAGACAGCATTACCATCAAATTGAATGAAAGCTTTACGAACAAAAAGTCAGAAGTTGAAAATATTTTTAATAATCATTTTCTAAATGTTGTGGATATAGTAGGATCCAGGTGTTCATTAGAAGACGCTAGGCTGTTAATGGAAGAGGCCATACCTATGCAATTTGATACAATTGAAATCTCACCCACTTCTCCCTCTGAAATTAGGAAAATAATAAACTTGCTTAAAAGCAAAAACTCACATGGAATTGATGGCATTTCCAGCAAAATACTAAAAGCTTGTTCTCAACAGGTAAGTAACATTCTCAGCCACCTGTGTAATAGCTCTCTGGAACAGGGCATTTTCCCTGATAGACTGAAATATGCTATTGTTATACCTTTGCATAAAAAGGGGGATAGATCTGATGTCAACAATTACCGTCCAATCTCCCTTCTAACAGCTTTATCCAAAATTTTTGAGAAAGTAATGTATTCAAGAGTAGCTTCACATATCTGTAAAAATGAAGTACTAACAAAATGTCAGTTTGGTTTCCAGAAAGGTTTTTCAACAGAAAATGCCATATATGCTTTCACCAGTCAAATTTTGAATGATCTGAATAACCGAACAACACCCATTGGGATTTTTTGTGATCTCTCAAAGGCTTTTGATTGTGTAAATCATGAAATTCTGCTACACAAGCTCAAGTATTGTGGCATGAGTGGGACAGTGCACAAATGGTTTAATTCGTACCTAACTGGATGAGTGCAGAAAGTTGAAATAAGCAGTTCTCGTAACATGCAAAGATCAGCACATTCCTCAAACTGGGGAACTATCAAGAATGGGGTTCCACAAGGGTCAGTCTTGGGTCCTTTGTTGTTCTTATTAAATATTAATGACTTGCCATTCTATATTCACGAAGAGGCAAAGTTAGTTCTCTTTGCTGATGATACAAGTATAGTAATCACACCTGAGAAACAAGAATTAACTGATGAAATTGTCAATACTGTCTTTCAGAAAATTACTAAGTGGTTCCTTGTAAACGGACTCTCACTGAATTTTGATAAGACACAGTACATACAGTTCCGTACAGTGAATGGTATGACACCATTAATAAATATAGACCTTAATCAGAAGCATATAGCTAAGGTAGAATATTCCAAATTTTTAGGTATGTCTATTGATGAGAGATTAAATTGGAAGAAACACATTGATGATCTGCTGAAACGTTTGAGTTCAGCTACTTATGCAATAAGGGTCATTGCAAATTTTGGTGATAAACATCTTAGTAAATTAGCTTGCTACGCCTATTTTCACTCATTGCTTTCATATGGCATCATATTTTGGGGGAATTCATCACTGAGGAATAAAGTATTTATTGCACAAAAGCGTGTAATCAGAATAATAGCTGGAGTCCACCCAAGATCATCCTGCAGACATTTATTTAAGGATCTAGGGATATTCACAGTAGCTTCTCAGTATATATACTCTCTTATGAAATTTGTTATTAACAACCAAACCTAATTCAAAAGTAATAGCAGTGTGCATAACTACAATACTAGGAGAAAGGACGATCTTCACTATTCAAGATTAAATCTAACTTTGGCACAGAAAGGGGTGAATTATACTGGCACTAAAGTCTTTGGTCACTTACCAAATAGTATCAAAAGTCTGACAGATAACCAACAAGTATTTAAGAAGAAATTAAAAGAATTTCTGAATGACAACTCCTTCTACTCCATAGAGGAATTTTTAGATTAAAAATAAAAAAAATAAAAATAAAAAATAAAGAAAAACAAAAAACACAAAAAAATAAAGTTGTTATATCAACTTAAGTATGTTGTTAAATTAACCTAATTATGTCATGTATTGGAAAATTCGACTCGTTCCACATCATTACGAAATATCGTATTCATGATCCATGGAACTAGTATTAATCTAATCTAATCTAATAGATAATACAATTGCAGCAAACGCTTCCATTTGGCTGTTCGACATCTTAACCTTCTACAATCGCGCTGTCAGCTGACAATTATTGTGATTGTTATTGATAGTGTGAGGTTGTTTCAATACATTGAAGGTTTGCAAACTAGTATTGTCAATAAGGAACGTGTGTTGATGAAAGACTTTGAGTCATTATATTGCCCAAACTGCGATTGACTTAATACGCTTTACACCGTTCAATACACAGGGTGATCCACGAAGATATGCTATAGTTTTAATATGTTATTCTACAAGTAAAACTAAAGAAAAAAGTTCATATAAACGTAAGTCCGCAAATGTTTACTTACGGAGTTACGGCTAATAGAAGATTTTGCCTGCAATTTAACAACTTCGCTAATATGAAGCCATCGCAAAACTGGAAGACGTTAAAATAACGCACGATTTCCATTTATTAAGTTGTTATTGGTCTAGTGAATCTAATAAAACATGTCTCAGGCGTGTACCTGCAGTAGTTTTCCAGAACATCCAGAGAAGCAAAGATTGTTTTACAAGTAAATTTGTTTACTTTCCATTAAGAATGTAGAATTTTTTCATTGGCTTCTAGCACACAATCTATTTAGCGATCACAAATAAATGCACTGACACACTTAACAAGGCAACATAAGAATGTAGAAATATTTATGTGATTGTTGGCAACCGTTAGTGAATTGTTTCTGTCGTTTACTAACCATGAAATGAGTTTACTGTATGTCTATATTGTTCAGTGAAAGAACGTAATAACAATGTTTTTAAGTGAAACCACATAGTAACTGTTGTAGTTTGTAGAAAATTTATGAAATAGGTATGCCTTTCAAATTTACGAGAGAGGAATACACCCATATGGTGTTTATTTTTGGCAAATGTGATGGTAACACAGTCTTAACATAACAATAGCGACACTTCGCCTCAATTTTGTTGGTTACTGCGCCAGCAGCGTGCCAAGCGGCCAGTAAATTAAACTGTTGAGTTCGGCGTGGTCGTGAAAACGAAAGCGAATACTAGTTGTTTATTTTGGTTTGTACAATAGTTTTTACAAATGGGAACGTAGCGTAGTGCAATAAATTGCAACAACAGCAAGAAGAAGATACTACATCTGTCGTTTTTTAGGTTTTTCTAAGGGCCCTGACCGTACAAACCATCATGTTACTGAACTGTATCGTCAGGATTCGCTTACAAACTATGTGTATGATGATGATTAATCTTTCGTTGTAGGAGTTGAAAATGGATAGTGAATAGCAGACACTGTTTAACTTTATAATAATGTTAAGTTTTGTCCGATAGACGTCGAACAAAACCAGTTCATGATTGCAGACAATAATAAACTCGTGTAAAATGCAGTTAACCACATTGCTTGACATTCCAAATAAGCCACCACAACTGACGATGAAGAAGAAACTGCCACAAAGGTTTAACAATCCGTCTAACGCTGTGAAACATTCATATGGCACAGAAGCAGCCAGTTCAACTCTCCATATATCAGTGCCAGATTCATCTGAATCGTCAACTCAGACATGCATTGACGATGAAGTGGTAAAATAAGTGCAGTTATTTGTGTCTAGAAAAAGCGTGTGGAGTATCAGAATGAGCAGACCGCAAGACTTTTGCAAAACTGTTATAGGACAAGGAAAGTGCTATCATTTTAAGTACAAACGTCAACAGAAACTGTATCAGAAGGATGAAGTGAAGAACGACAAACAAATTTTGAAGACTATGGGATCCCGATTTAAAAAAAAAAAAGATGCCCTTGACTTGTTGTTAAGCAAGATAACCATGCAATCTGGAAGATGGACAAGACAAATATAAGCTATTTGATGTTTTATGTTTCCATCAGTGCACACGTTATAGAGGTATGTGGAAGGCATACGAATGAGATGTGGGACAAGTGACAATAAGTTCCACCTTTTAATGCAGAGGGTATAGCATTTCTCCAATACTGATAAACTGGTGCATATGTTATTGAATGAAAAGTATCTATTGGCAGATTTAACATATGACAGCACTTCTGACAGTGTTATTCACTTTGAGGACTTGGGGTTTACACTCATAGTATATTTCTCCCACCATTTTGCAGTTGCTTGTCCCACTTAGAATTACATAAAGATGAAGGTCGCACTTGTGGCAACAGACAACAGTGACTAAAACACAGTAGGCCTGTGGAACAACAAATGGGGTGTCGATCTCTTCTATATATAGAGGTACATATCTGTGCTTCTTATGTGTGAATCTATGCGTTTATTTATTCCGCTGATATCAACATGATAAGCTGCAGTTCTATTCAATGCCACAGGTGCTTCTTCACGAATCTGTTGGAACTTGCCAATGGATTCATGAATTTTATCCGCACTTGTGCTTATTTTAGAATCATTTTTAGAAACATCTATGTCTTCTAATAATACATAATCTCCTGGATTCAACAAAATAATTCAAATATTTCGTAAATGAAGTAGTAAACGGATGCAAAACAAACATTATGCTTATGGCGCATCTGAAGTTCTCCTCACAGAACAAGAAAAAAGAGAAACGCAACTCCCATGTTAAAAGTGGGAAAAACAGACCGACAGCAGCGCCTCAAGTGGTATGACAATGAACTAAAATATGAAAACATTGGTGGTTGCATCCCCCCCCCCCAGTTTACTTACGTAGTATGTTTTTATTGTTATTCTAATTCTATTACCTCATTTTTCTGGGCGTGCTATGTAATTATTTTGGCTGGCATCATAATAAAATAATTGAAACACAGCTGTAGCATACTGTACTACAGCAGAGAGAAACCTATTCAGTAATATTTTCAGTCTATTTTTGACGTTTGTTAGGAGCAGCGACTGTCAGACGCAAACATCAAAAATAGACTTTTAAATTGACATGCTTGTATTATTATCTATCAACATGTAAAAGCTCCAGCATGTTTTATGGCTCATAAGAACTAGATGCAACACTTGAAACTGAGAGTAAGTCGAAACAAGCTTGTAGTGTAAATAATTGAAGCAAAAGAAAAATAACGTTGTAGCAGCTAAATTGGACTACAAATATACCTGAATAATGTCAAACTTTTTACGTCATACAAGCTGCTGGATCACTGGAGGAAAAGAAGCCTATTATTAAGAGAATAAGCAGCAGTTAAAGAGGTTCAATTAATAAATATTTATCACAGTATTAATTAATGAAGAATTCTAAAATTTATTACAACTATGTTTCAGGACTATAAGTTCTGCGTAACTGCCCAGCAAACTTGGACTACTGACCATTAATTTCTTAAAAAGGTTCCTACATCTTACTACTGTAAGTGCTTCAACACAAAAAAGGAAACATCAATACCAGGTAACAAAAGCAGGAAAGGTGGATAAAAACAGTGGAATGAAAACAAAACTTACTTTTTATTTCTCAAGCACACAAGAAAAATTTTCTTTTAACTGTTATAAAGCTTTAAAATGTTTACTGAATTTGTCTTTAACAATATCAAGTCTTTTATTACTGATGATGTGTTTGCAATCTTTCACATACTTGTAAATCAATAGAGCTACACATTGTCTTAAAATATACTGTTCAGAAAAATGGGCCTTCCAAAATGTTATTTCCTCTGGAAACTAAAACAGTGAATAGAAAGTATTCTCCAGTTGTTCCTGGTGTCCACATTTATCTAAGAATGCATACAACTGACTATGAACATTTGCTACAAAGGACATTAGGCTGTCACTAGCATACAATAATTTTGGGTTTAAAGCATCATATTCTTTGAAACTTGTAAATAAATGATGCTCTGTGGGTGTTGGTGAGAAGAGAGTTGTTTTACAGTCACTACAGTTGGTTTCAGGTGTTACACCCATCTTTCGTAGAATGTAACCAGCTACTTATGCTAGTGCTTGTCTGTCATTTCTTACATCAGCCCCACCAATACCAGCAGTAGGTTCATTATCAGCAAGGGCACAATACAAAGCACTTTGCTCCATAATGGAATGGTTTGTCGTGGAGTCAAGAAAGTTGTCATCACTAGCTCCCAAAAATTGCCTTAAATTGCTTAATGGTGTGCATCTGTCATCCTCACAATTATCTAGTGACTTTGTAGGTAAGGACATGTTACTGACTATAACTGTTTTCAATGCTGCTTTGAACTGAAAGCAAGTTGGGTTGGTGTTTGCAACACCATGCTGCCTCACACAACAAAATACATTATCCACTGGGTTTTGATTGAAAGCCCTCATGCTTAAAAAATTAAAGCCATTTTTTTAAAATCTGTTCCAAATGAACATCAGTAATCTTATTGTAGTTTGCCACCCACTTATGAAATTAAACATATTTGTCTTATCTCTCCGTGTGCCTAGCTCCAGCACTTTCCAATTTTCCTTTAACAGAATGTACCACATTTCAACATGTGAGGACTCTGCAGAGAGGGCACACTTATAAGACTCGCCATCTTGTGGATATCAATAGGAACTGTTCAGTGAATCAAATAAACAATCCATCTTTTCAACAAATTCTACAGTGTATATTGCCTCAGCAGGTAAGATATTAAATGCCACATAAGTTTCAATAACTGCAGCAACTGTATGACTAAGCTGGGCTGCAGCTATCTCAACTTTCATTTTAGTAAAAGAATCCTTTAATTCAAAATGATTCCTATGTAGTTTTGGCAATGTCTTAAACATCTCCTGCTGATCCAGAAGAAAAGCCCTGTGAATATATTCAAAACTGCCCTCTCTTTTAAACCCAAACAGTATTTTATTTCCTAGGAGAGCATTTCTAGTATTTTTTAATAATTGTAGGACATCATAAATGACTACAATAGGTTCATCTCTGACTACAAAATGAAATGGACTGGACTCAGTAGATTTCTCACAGCAGAGTTCCTTCGGTGCTCTCTGGCTGGTTGCACCCTGGTCACAAACTGTACAAACTACCTTTAGCCCTATTTCTTGCAATTGTCTTATGACATGGGTAATAAGACTTTTTAAAGTGATACTTGAAACTGAGTTGTGAGTGAAATAATACGCAACAACCTGCTTCCAGCTTTTATGTATGCCTCTAACCATGAAAACCAATGAATGATTTGCATGAACATTTGACCTCCCTAATGCCCTAAGTCTTGAAACCCTGAAATTTCTTGTTTGTTTGCATTGTAATACAACCCTCTTTCTAAAGACATTTCATCAAACAACGAAGCACAATATTTGTCACTTTTGTTCATTACTTCAACTTCTGCTTTCATTACATTCACAACCAAAGTATTCAATCCTTGTTCAAAAGGTATAGAAGACAACAGACATTTCAGATACCTCACAGAAGGAATATAAAAATGAACTAACAAATATTTATATAGGTGGAGACTTCGTTTGTATAAGGATAAAGCAAATACTTTGTCCTCAAGTGTCCATCACCTTGCATTTGCTGATCGATGAGCATTTCATAATTGGCTGTTTGTGAAATCTTTGGCAACAGAGTTTAAATTAGATTCTATGACAGAGAAAGTATTGCTGTCATATAAATCTTTAAGTGCTTTCGGTTCTGATTTTTCATGGTGTAGCTTTGCTTTGAGTTTTGATAGCCTTGTTAAAGTATTCCTATGAATCTTGTACATTTTTGATTTTGTTGGAGTTAAGTCTGCTTTTGAAACCCCTGTACCTAAAACCCCACTTTCCACATTACAAAATGTTTCAGATAAGAATGTGTACTCACTATCTGCAGATTTATTTTGAGGGGAGATAAAAAATTTAAGAGGTGCATCACTCAATGAATTACTATGCTCAGCACAACTAGTTTCACCTGTGGTATAGGCAATTGTATAATAAAGATTTTCCATGGTACCACTAGTGCTTGGTAAGTCTAATTCGCTATTAACACCAGTTTCACCTGATCCACCTACATGAGAACTACTTGCCACAGCACAACTGTCTTTGTAGTTCATTAACACCAGTTTCACTTCTGGTATTAGCACCTGTAAAATGAACAGTTGCCATAGCACCACTAATGCATGGGAGGCCCAATTCGCTATTAACAACAGTGTCACCTGATTCACTACCGATTTTGGCAATTTCACAAGGAACACCTGTCACATGTTTTGGAAACACACCCCTGTTTAGCCTATGCCTACTTTTATTCATAAAATCTTCTTCGAAAAAATGATCTACACAAACAAAATAAGAAGCACAGTTCACATCTGGTGACAGTTTACAAACACTCTTCTGCTTTAGAAGCAACTCTTGAGGTTGTTTTGGAAACGTGTAGAAATGCTTGTTGCAAATTTCCTCCGTTGAACCCACGTAATAGCCAGATGAACATCCAGGGAACTTGAAAGAGTATTTCAACGTCAATCTGTTGTGTTGAATATTCTGAAAAAAACATAAACGTCTTCATTAAACAAAACTACTACATACATATCAAAGTTATTTAAATAAACAAATGGAAACCACACTGCTTAATTCACGACAGAATACATTTCATTTATAAACTATGAGATTATTTAATGAAAAATTAAATGTCTTACTTTACAATTAATTGTGGACATTTTTCAGCAGGAAATTTCTTCAATTCCACCGTGAGCTTTATGAATTTAAAGTAAAAACTCTGTTTGTAATGAAGATGAGTAGTATCTAAATATGAAACAAATACAAAGACAACTGTAACCAAGGACCACAGACTTTGGTGCAGAGCAAAACGATAGAATATTTCGAAACAACCACCAATGGAGTTTAGACAGCTCTCATTGGTCAATTCCAGCTTTGTTTGACCCCTAGCGCCTCTAGTGGTCTGGAATGGAACTACGTGGCTGTTTGCCTCTTCGCCCAATTAGCTTTCACCCCCGTAGTTCTCCTTTCTCGTCGCTTGGAGCGCTGTTGTCGCTCCAACTGTCACAAGTCATGTTAAATGCATCAAAGGACTGATAAATGTTCAGAAGTCTGGATTTAGGTAATTTGAAATTTACAAATTTTGCTAATTATTTGTTGGTTTAATTATGACATAGGTATTTCTCCTAACATTTCTATGGGAATGTAATAATAACATCACGTGAATGAAATTATAAATTTTGCTGAAATTTAGGACAGTGTGTTAATTCACAACATGAAGTTTCTACCTGATTACAACTTCCTGTTAAAAACAGTTAATTAACCTGAAATAATGTTAATGATGTTGATTTGGTATATAAGTGAACCATAGAGTTTAAGGGGCTCCGGAACGCCCTATGCTTGCAATGTTAAAATAACGCTTATAAATTACATCTTTCCTCACAAAGTATTTGAGGTAGGAAGTCGAACTTTTTACAGATTATTTATTGGAATATGGGCTACAACTTAACACAGGGATTTTACAAAATTTTAGTTCAGTTATTAAAGTTGATTTTTTTTCAATTGTAATGAAAATTCACAACATTTTTTTGCAATTTTTTATTTATATATTCAAAAATATACAGTTTTTTGGAAAAAGGCTGTGTTAAATTATGCAGAAGGTACTGTGTAACATTTACTGAAAGTTTGAAACAAATATGTTTGGAAGATCCTTAGAAAACATGTAATTAGTATGAGAAAATAAAAGTTTTCGGAATCGAGCGACAAAGATTGGATTAACTTTTTAGTGCATTCCAGGTCCATAGGATGGATTATCTTCATCCTCTGCAAACTCCTCCTCCAGCTTCCTCTTGTTCCTCCTTCTGTTTACTCTTGCTTGTATTTCTAGACTCTTTACAGCCCTGTCTGCAGCCCGAAGGCGTTCCTTGTCTAAAGCAAGCATTGCTCGTTGTTGTGTTTGGAGATTTTGCTACCATTTTCTTCAGTTGCAGTTACTGCAACACTGTTCCAAAAGGTGGTCATGTATGAACACTTATCACATTTCAGTTGTATTTCACTAGCAAGTCCTACGTGCTTCATTATGGAGAGTTCCAGACCAACTTCACTACAATGAATACATCTTACACAGTTTGAAAAAATTCCTTTGAGAACCGACATATCAAATATTTCATTCACATCCGATTCGCCCATAAAACATTCATAGTTTTCACTCATTAAACCAAGCTTCTTCTGTGAAGTATTTTCTCTCCCACTTTGACTGCTATGGGCAGGTGTACTTGAGAGGTTAGGTTCACTCACTTGGTTATCGTCTTTATTGTTTACAGTAATAACACATATCTTTGGCTTTCCAACATTTCTCCTTTTCTTAAAATCCTTCAGAGGATTTCTAATAACTTTACTTTTACTCATTATTATACTTCAACAAAACAGAGACTCAAGAAACAGAATTAATTACGAATATTTTCGAGATAAACAGGCGTCTAAAGCTAGCGAAATGAGGGATGCTCAACTACCGGACCTACCGATAGATGGCTCTAGCGCGTGCCGGCAAGAGATTATATCACTGAGTGTCCGCCATATCTGAATTTGGCAAAAAAACGGAGTGTCAAAACACCGATGAAAATGTTTTTCGTTCTGCGCCCTCATAAGTATTTTATATTGGATGTTCTAGATATCTACACATCAACATAATGAAGTGTTTCTAATCTAGCGAGAAAAAACAGTGACAGTTCTGCTATGAAATTCCTAAATTCGAGTGTGTTTTGAAAGTTTGACAAGCTGACCTATAAATTGTATACTATTTTATGAGTGCTTTACTTATTTGCCCTTTTTAAAACACTATTTAAGATTCAATGGAGGTCAACAAATTACCTTACTTGCCGAAGCTTTTAACTACTGGTATAATTCGGAAAATCAAGTGTGGACAACAGTGAAGACGTCTCTTGAAAAAAGTTGACATCGTGTGCTTAGGGGTATCTTTACTGACAACAGAAATTACAACTGAACTATTAAAGTATTACTTTCGTATAAACAGAAAAAATCGTTATTTTTTCTTTATGTGAAGTGATGCATTACCGATCTGCAAATATGCTGACACTGTAATTGCAACATGCACTTACGAATTTCGCACTCTCTTTGATCAGTAATTTAAATGCCATGGTTTTATTAACGCCTGTACATGACACGGTGTATTTAAGCTGAGTGATATGGTAGAAGCACCAGTTTTTAACAGTGCTACAGTCTTTGATACGAGACAAGAAATACATTTAAATGAGATAAACACAAAGCCCAACGATAAGGCTCCTCTTAAATGCTTGACTTGTATCATTTGGAAGTTAAGTCTAGTAATAATATTATATTGGACTGATACATGATGATGTAGGAAGTGAAGGAACTTGTTGAAAATAACCTCGATCACAGCTGTTAATTTTAAGGTTGGGGTGTCTTAAAACTGTAATTTTCCAGTCTGACACCCAAACAATTTTAAAATTGAATTCAAAACATGTCAGTGAGCAAAATTAATTACACTCTGAATTACAACCATAGAATTCTATTTCTGTGAATCTTGGTTCCAGTCTTTGACATGGTGTCAATCACTGCAATGACTGGTTGTCAGTATATGGCCCAAGCAAAAAACAAACCTGAAAGTGAAAGCTGCAGAAGCTGGCCAGACAGGCACCCCAATGGCTGCTACAATCTGTGTGAGACAAGGGTGACATTATATTGCAAATTTAGTGTAAAAAGTTCCATATTGTCTGAATTTGTCCTATACTGACAGGACAATCTAGTCCAGTCGATTTTCTTATCTGCAAAAGTACACTAGCCAATACCAGTAGCACAAAGGTAGTGCCACATTACAAACTATCTGGTAATAACAGAAGTATTGGTGGACAATGTACAGTAAATAATATGTAATAACCTGAGAAATTCAAAATTGGTTTGAAGAAATAGGACAGTATTTGGAAAGAGAGTAACATTTTGAAAATAACAAATGACGCAAGTAGAGTTTTCAGTTATGAAAGCTCGCTTAAATTTTTTTTTTCCCCCTCTCTCTTTTCGATTATCAAGGGAAAAAATGTGATAACATAAAAGTGCAAGAAAGTTGTGTACAATGTTGGAAATGATGAAAAAGAAAATCTCACTATGCTTCCTCCTCCATGTGAAGAGTATTCCTGTAATAATAGCTAATAGCATACCAAGAACATAAGGGTGTCACAGTGGAGATTTGTTTTCTGGTACAGACATCTGATACAACTATTCCACAACAAAACGTACTTTCAATAGGTGTGGTACCAGTGCACTCCCATGGGATAACAGAATATTATGTCCTCCAGGAATCACATTGGGTACACCACATACAGCATAAACTGTACAGCAACTACAATGCTTTGTGAGCAAGTAATGACAGCCAGTATCTTTAATTTTAACATAACTCTTGACTCCCATAATTATCCGCTTATACGTGTGCTTGTACTACAGGTTATTGGTAAAGCAAATACTAGGTGAGTACGTCTTCACACTTTTAATACTTAGCAGAAATTCTGAAAAAAGTAAATTGTTTTATTACTGTATCACCTCTATGGCGAATTAAGAGGTACTGACTGGTTTCTTCGAACATTTAATAGAAGCCTTCTTTTTTACCTGCTATTGATAAAGAGCCATTCCGAGTTCTGTACAGAACAATCTCTCGCATTTTTCATGAGGTTTGTTATTCTGTACACTAATATTTCTTCTTCTAAATGGAAAATAATGCATTCAGACAGTGCTGGTATTAAAGGTAATTCATGAAATAAATTATATTTAAACCAGAAAATTAAAGGTTCCACATGGCACATGAAAAGTACTTTGCTACACACATGTATGTACAGATTCCAAAATGTCTGTGAATTTGAGTGTTACAAACTTTTTTAAATAGAAATATGAAGATCACAATACTTTGGGTCTGCAATCACTCAAAGGTAAAATACTTTAGTTCCCTATGGGAAACTTTGTGCTTTACGTGACTCGTGCAACTGCTTTCACTCTTAATGGAAAACTAAATGGTTTATGTTAAAGTTAACTAGCAAAAAGTGTAACCATTGTTACATAATTTCTGTGAAGTAAGATTCCTTAATGTTATTTCCTTCCTTTGTCGTCATAACTCGATAATTTCAGTTCCGTATGGGACATATGAACTAACAAAATGAAATGCTGTTATTACTATGACCAAACAAAATCTTTTTAACATGTAGTACACAGTTCAAATCAGCAAAAAGTGTAACCGTATAATTAAGGTAAATGTTAATGAAAATTAGGCATGTAACATGAATACTGAAATTTCCTAGATTTCCACGTGTACCTGTAATCACTGTATTCTGCACTTTGTACTGCTAGAAAGATAATTCTATACGATTATTTTCATTCTCTTCTCCCCCCCCCCCCCCTCAACACAGGAAAATATAATAGAAAGACATCCTAGCAAAATAAAGACAAAATTCAGAAAATTAGGTATTGCCTGACTCAGGTCCCCTTATTCTAGAATGGTTATAAAGTAATAAGAATGCTTATGATCAACTGTAACATTGTGTTCATTATAGGAAGTATTAAAACAAGAATTAACAGAGTAACAATTTTATTGCTCTTATGTTGCAGAGTATCCACAAACATTACTGTTTTAAACATAGGGCCACTGCATACTTCATTAGATCACACCCATCCTGTGATTAAACTGTTTTCTTAAAGTGAAAAATTCAAGTTAACATAGTTATTGAGGGACATATTTTCTCACACTGAAAGCCATCTGTCAAATAAGTCTCAGAACATTTTTTTTTCATTAATTTCACACAAATCACCCGTTTTTAATGCAAGTGCATATTTTGTAACACCAAACATCTTAAAATAAGCTTGTATAATAAACAATTATAATTTTGTTACAATATCTACACAGGATGTAAAGACTTAATTTTACTTCAATGTGATTCATCTTTTGAAGTTCATCATTACACAACAACAAGTCTATGGACAAAATAGTTTTAAAAAATTTGTCAAAATGTCACACCCATATGCATGGAATGTCCCATTACGTAATTTTTCCAATTTGAGCACTATACATGATTAAACAATATGAGTTTATTTAACTTCTGCCTTATACTTGATTTGTTGTTTAAAACTTTCTCAGCAGGCTTTTTTTCCACATTTTTAAGCGTATGCAGGAGTATAGGGATGCAATCTTACAAACAAGTTGAGTCTGATGTAAGTCCTCAATCCTAATTTCATAACGGTAATCATGACCAAGAGCAGGAAATGGGTAATCTACAAAGTTATTTTTAACACAATGCAAAATCTTGGCCTGTATATATTTCTGTCACATATCCCCAGCAGTCACAAACATCTAAAACAGTTTCTGAGTATTCTACAACAGAGTATACGCAGTCACTTGTTTTAACCAGTTTTCCCCAGTTAACAAAATTTACAAATGCATTTTTATTGGCCATATTGGGAAAAGCATAGAGAGAATCACATTCTAATGCAGATTTAACTACTGGTGGCTTCAGTATGTGAAGACAGTCTTTGCATGTGATCTGCCTTGAAAGGCGCAATGACACATACCCTGCAATATAATAGAGTATGTTTTACTTGTGAAATGAGAACTTAATCTTATCTTCAAGAAGTGCACACCACTCCTCTACTTCATTTTCTGCAGCACTTTCATCACTACTACATGCTTTCTTGCAAGACTGCTCAGTGAAAAAAATCAGTGGAACTTTAGACAAACTCAACATGCAAGACGACTTTTTAACTGAAACTGTTATGCCACTGGACTTTCATGCAGAAAGCAATGATGACCAAAACACACATTCAAAGGAGGTTACAGCAGAATTAGCCGCCATCCCAGGCTATCCCAATAGCAAAAACGATGAAAACTCAACACTAGTAGAAGTAAGAGTAACATCAACAAAAATAGAGGCAGAAACACCAGCACAACTGCCACCAGTGTCACTAAAAGCAGCAGTACCAGAAACAGCAGACACAGCACCGTCAGCAGCAGCACAATCAACAGAAGCAGTACAGACAACAGGAGCAGCAGCAGTTCCAACATCAGCAGTGGCAGAAAAGTACACAACCTCACATGGAGCAACAAGCAGACGGAAGAGAGTGCCTCCCTCCCATCTGCAAGATTTTTTAGTCACAAGCATGATGAAAAAGAAACCTCCAAGATAAGTAACATTAAATCTCTAACAGTGCTTCACCAAAACATTCAGAGTATAAAAAGCAAAGTGCAACAGCTAGAAGTTGAGTTACAATCCTTAGACAGTCCAGTTATCTGCATCACAGAGCACTGGTGCAAAGTCAATGAAATTCAATACATAAATTTGCCCTCATATGTACTAGCTTGTTCTTATTGCAGAAACTCAATGAAAGGTGGAGGATCATGTATTTTTGTTAAGAGTGGTATTTCATTTAAAGTCAGGAATGATATTATCCTACTAAGTGTAGACAAGCATTTTGAAGTGTCAGCAGTAGAGATACCAGCTGTAGATATGCCCAAAAAACTAATTGTACTATGTGTATACCGTTCTCCCAGTGGTGATTTAGAAACATTCTTTTCAAAACTTATGCAAAGCCTAGAACAAGTGTCATCCCTGAAAAGTAATATACTCTTGTGTGGTGACTTAAACATTAACACAGCTAAGGCAGATGAAACCAGTAACACTTTTCTGAATAGTTTTGGCATGTCCTCTTTAGTTAATTGTGCAACAAGAATAACCAAACACTCAACATCTACCATTGACCATGTAGCTACAGATATAGGTGGGGAAAACTGTGTCATAACTGTCAAAAATCTTGGACTGTCAGATTATTTATGCCAAATCATAAAAGTAAAAGCTTCTGTAGAAAAACCAGTAAACCTCCACATGTTTAAAAGAGTCTACTCAGACGCAGCAATACAAAAATTTTGCTTACAATTAAGACATGAAAGATGGGAAGAAGTATATTCAGAAAATAATGTGAATCAGAAATTCTCCAAATTCATGTCGGAGTTTAAGATAATATTCGAAGAAGCCTTCCCCAAAGCACTAAGTTCTACTGGAACATCCACCAAAAATAAGTGGATTACCACAGGAATTAGAAAATCTGCCCAAACTTTTAAATACCTAAACTCTATAAAAAACAACAACAGTGATCCAGATTTTCTTCATTACTACAGAAACTACAAAAAAATCTATAGGAAGGTGCTCAATGTTGCAAAAAAAAAGGCCAATGATAGACTAATAAATCTAGCTAAAAATAAAAGTAAAGCTACATGGACTATAGTGAAACAAGAGACAGGAACAGCAACACAAAGGCAAATAAATACCCAAATCAGGAACAAAGAAAACCTAACAAGTACCCCAAAAGAACTAGCAAACTTTGTTAATTCTTACTTTAGTAGTATAGCTACAAAGTTAAAGGAAAATTTTTCAAAATCTCATAATCCACGAACACGGGAATATACATCAAATTCAATGGTATTGCTACCCACTACTGAGGAAGAAGTATGTAATGTGGTAAGGAAATTAAAGAGCAAAAATTCAGCAGGTTTAGATGAAATTCCAATGTCTGTGCTGAAAAAATGCATAAATAGTATCAAAGCCCCCCTAACCAATATCATAAATGAATCTTTCAAAGCCGGTTGTTTCCCTGATTATCTGAAACATGCAAAAATTTTACTTCTACACAAAAAAGATGATGTAGAAAACATTGAGAACTACAGGCCAATTGCCCTACTGTCATCATTTTCCAAAATAATAGAGTCCATAATGAAGAACAGACTTATGAGCTATCTAAACAAATACAACCTTCTTTCAAATGACCAATTTGGTTTCAGACCAGGCAGAGATACAGAAATGGCAATAGCACATTTCACTAAAGTGGTTCTAGAAGCACTGGATGAAGGCAACTATGTATCTGGCATATTCCTTGACCTGTCAAAGGCCTTTGATACAGTTGACCACCAGAATCTATTACTTAAGTTAGAAGCACTAGGAGTAAGAGGGGTAATCAACAAATGGTTCCATTCATACCTTAAAAATAGAGTACAGTGGGTAGAGATCTCGCATGTCTCCAGTAGATCAAAGTTCATAGAAAAACACCTGTCAGATCCACAGCATATTAATATTGGGGTCCCTCAGGGAAGTGTGCTGGGTCCGGTGTTGTTCTTGATTTATATAAATGACTTTCCACAATATATCCGACATGGAGAGAAGATATTGTTTGCCGATGACAGCAATATTATAATCACCAGTGAGACATCAGCACAAATGTTGGAAAATTGTAATGAATCACTGAAAGATGTCTACAAATGGTCTACAGAGAATAAAGTGACCTTAAATATTAAGAAAACAAATAGCATACGCTTTAGAATAAACAGAAAAAACAGTCCCCTAAAGTTAAAGCTACATAACACCTCTGTAGACGAAGTGCCCACCACAAAATTCCTAGGGTTGCATATTGACAGCCAGCTTAGGTGGAGAGAACATGTTAAAAAACTCACAAAAAAGATATCTACAACGTGTTACGCACTTAGAGTTCTCTCCTCAGTATGCAGCGATGAATGTCTAAGAACTGTATATTTTAGCTATGTACATTCAGTCATAAGCTATGGGATAATTTTCTGGGGAAATAATGTACTCAACTTACAAACAGTTTTTAAAGTGCAGAAGAGAGCAGTGAGAATTATAACTAAAAGCAGTAAGTGGGCTCACTGCAGAGAACTATTCAAAATACTTGGTATTCTAACTGTTCCCTGTTTATTTATGTTCCACACTATAGTATATATAAAGAAAAATATAGTGAATTATAGTACAAACAGCATTTTACACAGCTATAGCACAAGAACAAGCCACTGCCTTCATCTAGATAGGAGAAACAAGCATAAGACCCAAAAAAGTTTCTTGTATCAGGGTGTAAAATTGTATAACAAGCTGCCACAGGAAATCAAAGATATTAACAGCATGTACTGTTTCAGAAAAACTCTTAAACTGTATTTTCAGGAACACTGTTTTTACACAGTAAGTGAATATTTAAATGTTTGAATGTAATTTAAGTGACATAATGACATTGTATTGTATATTCTGTAAATGTATAACAAGCTGCACAGGACATCAAAGAAATTAACAACATGTACTGTTACAGAAAACCCTTAAACTATATTTTCAGGAACACTGTTTCTAAACAATAAGTGAATATTTAATTGTTTGAATGTAATTTAAGTGATAAATGTCATTGTATTTGTATATTCTGTAAATGCATATAAAAGTGTCAATGTATCTGCAAAAATCACTGTATCCAAACTGACAACATCCATACATTGCAAAATGTCTACGGATGGCTAATCAAATAAATAAATAAATAAATAAATGAAAATCATAAACAGGTGGCAAACAACACACATTAAAATTTGAGCAATTCCCATTCATTGCAGTGACACTGTTACCCAAGAGCAACTTTCTCGTGGCACATTTGAACTGGTATGCATTTGGATTGTTGTTCCAACCACATCTGGACCGAATGCAGGGGAAAAAAAGCTCTATGTGGTCTTGTGACAGTTTATATGTTAGCAAATGCTTCAAAGGAGATTCAACACGAAGCATACATGTCAGAGCTATGTGCCTTACTGATTGCATATTGAAAATTATCCCAAAAGCAAAAGTACTTCTTGCATGGAGCAGCAATGGAACACCAATGATTTTTAAGCTTTTGATATAATTTTCAGTGTGTCTGAAAATACCAATGTGTTGACTGGGTGTTGTGTGATGTCCTCAGGTTAGTTAGGTTTAAGTAGTTCTAAGTTCTAGGGGACTGATGTTCATAGATGCTAAGTTCCATAGTGCTCAGAGCCATTTTTTTTAATTTAATTTTTTTTTTTAAATACCAAGCCAATAATATTTGTTGTCAAGTCTCAGGGGGCTCTTATACCCTTTACCTAATGGATTTCTGGAGTTCAGAATATCAAAAATCCTATCAATATTATACAAAAATTCTACTGTTGCTTCACTTCCTTTAATATTTGGATCACCAACCCTCCTCAAAAACTCTATACTATCTGCCACACTAGAACTCAAAGTCTGTGGAGCTAATGAAACATTCATTTTCTATTTACATAACTTATATGTTGTCCTGATAGTTTGTTGGCAAATGTCATATCTTCTTCTTGTTGTACCTTGTTCAATTGCTCAATGAAATGCCATCTAATAATGCCAGTTGGAGACTCAATAGCAGATACTTCTGCTAGAGCATTTCTGGCAAACTTCATCATATGACATGTCCAACATACAATAAACATTGTAGCTCTTAAAATCACCCTTGGAAAAATTTAAAGTACAGCCAAGTGTACGTAAAGTGCTTATATTTACCTTGCAGCCATCACATGTAACACACCAAACCCTAATGCCAGAACTATGCAGCCTCTCTAAAGCGGATTTCATCAGTGTGGCTTGATTATTTGCCTGTACACCGTTGATAAAGAAATATGCAATCGGGCATATAAATTTGCCTTTAATAGAGACAAGCATGAAAACCAGAGCCTCAGATGCCTCTATTACTTCTTTTGACTGAGGCACTTCCCCACCAAACTCTAAAAAACCTGTGTATTGCTTAGTTCCTTGGTCCCAAACTACTTGCTTCCTAAGTGCCACACTGTCTACAATTAGACATGAATCGCTGAACTGGTCCCTTACGATTGGGTTCGAATCAACGTACTTAAAAACATCTTTTAAGAAGCCAGTTTCACAGCCGACACTTGCCACCCATTTGGAAATCAATGATTTATGGGTCAGAGGCATTAATTTTTGCAGGTATTCATATGCTGCTGGTGAATAAAAGTACACAGTCATCGCAAACATATTCACATTTGTTGTGTATCTATTACCCTTTGACGAGAGAGAGTTGTCCACTAAATTGCACACTAATTCCACTTGTGTTCCTTTCTGATGATTGAGGAAGTTATGTAACTTCTCAGGAAGATGCCCCTTCTCCTTCAATGAACTTATGATGTCATCCATGGAAAACACTTTCTTCTCTCTTCTTCGAAGTTTTTCACGGACACACTTCAGTTTACGTTTTAATTCGTGCACAATGTCTGAGAAAAAATTGCAAGTTTTGGTCGCCTTGTCTTCCATTTCTACTTTCGACTGTATACCACAATCAATTACTTGAGAACCAACTGCACTCTGAAATAAAGAAATAATTTCGTTATATGTGATTGAAATAACTCAAGGCTTGATGAAAAAATATTATAAGAAAACTTTGTGGGTGTGAAAACATCATTATACTAACGATTTCGACACAATTCGCAGCTTCTGCATTGGATAAATGGGACATGCTTTCCATGGAAGAATTCTCATTGACAACATTCTCCACGCAATCAGTAGCTTCTGCAGAGAGCAAATCAAGCACGGATTCCAGGACAGAACGCTAAAGACAAAAATATGGAACTATTACAACATTGCTTAGACCTATGTAGCCCATTTGTGTCCGTACGAAATAAATTCACAAAAGTCAAAACCACGCACATAGCAAGGAAATTAATTAGCTACCTCAAATGGAGAAGCATCGTTGTCACTCAAAATCCTAACATGTCGTCGTGGCTGTTTATTTGGTGGCATCAAATGTGTCGGAAAGTCAAAAATTGATGGCACTGCTTCGGGTCTGAGACGTTTCTTCCACGTCCCAGGGCTCACTACGTAATCATCTTGCCGGAAAAGGTTTCCGCAAAGAAAACTGCAAGACGTAGGTTTAAAATCTTTCCGCTTCACGGAAGTAATCCACTTCTTTAGCAGCTCTGGGTGCTTTAGAGGAAACCTGTTCAAAAACATCGAATTAGCAAACGCACTAAGTCTGTATTGTTTTCGTATTGTATCGGTAGTCCTATTACCTGTGAAATGGTAAGTCACTTTCCTTACTCCATCGCTTCGTACAATTGAAAGCGGAACAAGAAATCACCATTTCGATAATCCTTAATTCCTTATACACCGTACAGACCGAGAGAAACTTCTTGGCAAATTCAAATATGGCGGGCAATACAGACGACAGTAATCAGCTGGTAGAGCCATCTGTCGGTAGGTCCGGTAGTTGAGCATCCCTCATTTCGCTAGCTTTAGACGCCTGTTCGAGATAACGACAGAGTAAATAAACATGAAACAGTCGACAATCACACCAGCGATATATATTGAACCATCACAGGTTAGCCACAACACATACTTTATCTCACATCACTAAAATGTACCTGCTGAACACGGACGTTAATAATAACACCATTTGACAGCAGTTCAACAGCGCCACAGTGGGTCACGCCCATGTAGAACACATTTAAAAAAAAAATTTAATTAGTTGTAGTCTTCGGAATTGAATAAATTATATATCTATTAAAAGGTAATAGTCTGCAGATTCAGAAAACGTAAAAAAGTAAAAATTGAACTTTTCATGATTTTGAGCCTTTCTGGAGCCCCTTAAGAGGAGTCATACTGCCCAAAATGACAAAATTTGACAATTTTACTTTTATGCAAATTATGAAAATATGGATGTTTATGCTTAAATTGGTGGTGGTTTTATTGGAATATTCGATTATTTACTGTTTTAAATAAATATTTGAAAATAATCATGCAATGACATTTCCGAGAATTTTGTTTTCCATCATTTCGCGTATTGGCATTTTTCTCTTGAACTATATAGTCTAGAAGGCTGTGGTTTCTTTTGTTTTGTAGAGAACTGTCCATTTCATAAGTTGCCTATACTGACGGTGCTTCGCAGTAGAGATGGGCAAACTGAAACACGTAACTGTTTCGAAACAAATGAAACAGTACAATGTAATGTTCCGATACGCTGTTTCGAAACAGTGAAACAGTTTGTGTTTTGTAATCTAATAAACCTACACATTTTATTATCTTGAATGTCTACTGTATAAGTATGTCCATATAAACACAAACGAGGTGCGAGAGCGCTAATCATGTCGCAGAAAGTATGAAACTACCACATAGGCGTCTTGGCAGTTTCGTATTTCCTGCAGCAAATGCGCTGCTTTCGTGTCGCGTGGCTTTCATACTTTTCAATTGGCTGAGGACAGCCACAGCTGAAGACAGAAGAACACCACGAAAGGAACTGGAGGTGGGAGCAAACTGCAGAAACAACGGATATTCTACTGGGAGTCCCACATTCCGTTAGTATGGGTAATATACCCGTCCTGCTAATTTCCATCTACACAAAGGGAATCATTGTGGATAATAGGCACAGTGACTATTGATTCACAAATAACGCCAAATAATTCGAATAAATAACAAAATATAACAGAAAAATTTTTTGTCTTTCAAGGTGTTTCGAACCGTTACTATAAATTCACCATGCTTCCCAGCCCTTCCCGTACACCATTACACTATCAGTGATTTGTTAAACAGATTGCTCGCAATTATACCTACATCAAATTTATGTATATGTCTAATAACTGTCACTCTACGCCTTTTTTTACTCAAAATGTTGTAGGCTTACTTGCGTTTCTTAATATGATTACTGTACATGAACAGAGAAGCATATGTTATAAAAAAAGTGTAATTTAACTGAATGATTTTCACATATTTATTATTTTGAATGTGAATAGTATGCGTAGTTTTATTGTTTGGTTAGTGTTTATAAAGCAGATGTTACGCCATTTCGAAACAGGATAGTCAGCTAGAAACGAAGCTTTATTTTCGGATATCTTAAGCTTCATGCTATTGCTTGTCAAAAAGATTTCGACACTCTTGAAAGAGTTTCATGAAGTGCTATGTTGTGTTTCAGTACCTGTGCCGAGCCCGAATCTCGTCTGACACAGAGTGGAATGAAACATCACTGTTTCGATACAATTAGTCCGTTCCAGGCACAGGTGGACTGAAACAGCCTTATTTTGAAACAACGATACAGTTTCTGTGTCTGGCTCGAGATCGAACCTGGTCCGAGATAGGGGCGGAATGAAACACCACTGTTTCGAAACAGTGAACCACAACCGTTCCGAAACACTGAAACAGTTCCACGTATCGATACACTGTATCGAAACATAGAAACAGTGGCCAAGTCTACTTCGCAGTAAACTCTTTGAACTGTACATTTGTTTGTGTTTGTCAACAACAGTTATCCACTAGCCGTGTTTTAGTTTCAGTGTTTTCTGTGATAGTTTTCGTCATGACTAAACCAAAAGGCGTGTTAAAAAAAGAGAAACAAAGGAAACAGATACTACAGGACAAATATAGCAGCAGTAAAAAGAGTGGTTAGCGCCGAAGGGCGTGATAATTTGGTTGTAAATAGTGACAGTCCTTCTACTCCTCCAAGTGCTTCCAAGAAAAAACTGCTGGGTAATGATATAAAATACAATGCAGCTTCAGACAGTTAAACAAACTGCAATATCATTATTAATCTCCATATACTCATTTCAGCTGTGTGTGAAACTGTGTTGTCATATATGTGGAGGGGAAATTGAAATTTCTGAAAAGCTATCTCAACTCAATGGTCTGGTGTGCACTTTACAAATAATGTGTTTGAACTGTAAAAGTGAAAAGACTTTCAAGACTTCAGAAGTATGTGTAAAGAAGGGACTTAGATGCATAGGAAAAGACCATTACGCTGGTAAGGTTCTTTGTGGCTTGCTGAGCCTCCCTAGTCCCCCTACAAAATCTATCAAATACAACTCCATAGTAAGTGTCAAGGTGTGTGCTATGGAGTCAATGACTTCAGCAGGCTGTAGCAGAAAATGGTAGTTCTGACATAGCAATATCATTCGATGGATCCTGGCAAAAAAAGAGGTTTCCAGTCAAAGAATTCATGTGCATCTATTATCATCATCGACAATGGGAAAGTGTTGGATGTTGCTGTCCGGGTTGTAGGCAAGAAAGCAAGAGTACTGAAAAGCAAAGTAAGCGTGAAATGAATTTTCAGAGAAACTATGAAGGAACTAGTGAAGGGATTGAGGTTACTTCTGCAGTGAAAATGTTCCAACTTTCCCAGCATGACAGTGCTGTTTGCTACATGAATTTTCTTGGGGATGGAGACTGACGATCGCATAAGGCAGTGGTGGAGAGTAAACCCTGTGGTGATTTGTCAATTACAAAACTAGAGTGCATTAATCATGTGCAAAAGAGGATGGGCACGAGACTACATAGACTCCAACAGCAGTTGGGAAGTACCAAGTTATCTGATGGTCTAAGTATAAGACGTCGACTGACTGATAAACAAATTTATCAGATTAGGCAATATTATGGTATGGCTATTAGAAGTAATAAAGATAATTTAGATGGTATGAAGACAGCTGTTTGCGCAATTTATTTTCACAAGCTCTCTACAGATGCTGAACCAATACACAACCTGTGTTCCACTGAATGGTGTAAATACTTGAAGCAAAAGAGGAAGGTAAAGTAGACACTTTCTTGCACAAAATTACTATACCAGATGCTGTTATGGTTGCCATGAAACATGTTTTTCAGGATCTTGCCCAACCAGAGTTGTTGAAGAAATGTCTCAAGGGCAAAACACAAAATGCGAATAAATCATTTAACAATGTTTTATGGTCAAGGATACCAAAAAATGTGTTTATTGGAAGGTCAGTCTTTGAACTTGCTGTTTTGGATGCTGTTCTGACTTTTGATGATGGCTATTCTGGAAGACTACACATTCTGGAATATCTTGGCATTCATAAAGGTTACAACATCACTAAAAGTGTGATGGACTAGGACCAACTGCGAATCATGAAGGCAGAGATTGCAACAAGCAATATGTCGAAAGAAGCCAGATCCAAGAGAAGGAGGGCAAAAGCACTGGGTGAGGAACATGAAGGAGGAGATGAGGACTACCATCCAAGAGGGTTCTAACATATTTTTTATGTATCAGTTGGCTGTATATTAAATTTTTTTCTTTAAACACAATTTTCTCAACATGACATTTTTCAGTATAAAAGCCCCTTTTTCTCAGAAACTTCTGAATCTACATCAATGAATTATTTTCCACATAACATAGATGGTACAATGATGTTGTAGCTCTACTTTAGTAGTATTTACTGTAGCACTTAAAATTCAAGGAATTAAAATTGTGTAAATTTACACCCAAAATTATATGTTTAGGGAAAAAATTATAACTTTTTTCCAGTTGTTATTTAAAAGTGATTGTAGAGAAATACAGTCACAAAACATGGGTTAACAAGTGATAAAAACATCACATTTATATACTCAACAGTTCCTGAGAAAACAGGGCATAGATATAGCCAATTTAACAATGTCGAGATAGGGCAGTACGACTCCTCTTAATTTGCTGACCGAAATTAAGAAAACTCATACTGTCTAACTTCAGTCCATTATATATTGTGGATCGGGTAATATACAGGGTGTCTACACTGAAATTCCCAATTTTAAATGTGTTACATGTAAAAAACTAAATGGAATAACTATTTTTCGCAAAAGTAGGTTGTACATGAAGATAATGTTTGAAAAAAAAATTGCAATAAGAAATCAAATTCCATGCAACTCCCTGGGGTAACATGAAGAATGTCGAGCCTGTTTTCAATTTCCATGCAGGTTCGCTGCAACAAGTCCGAAGGAATTGTGTGAATGACTGCCACAATACAAGTACAGAGGTCTTGAATGTCCCACACTGCAGTGGCGAACACACTGTTCTTGACATAGCCCCAAAGAAAAAATCCAATGCTGTGATGTCAGGAGAACGTGGAGGCCAATTCGATGGTGCACCTTGTCCAATCGGGCGTCCTGAAAACGTTGTATTTGGAGCTTTCTGAATATCCAGCGACCAATGAGGTGGAGCACCATCTTGCTGAAACCAAAGGTTTGGTTGCAAGTCTTCAACCTGGGGAAAGACAAAATTTGTCTAGCATATCTAGGTATGTCGTTCCTGTAACAGTTTTTGCAGCAAAGAAGAATGGTCCACTTATAATGTCACACATGAGTCCACACCAAATATTCACTTTCGGGCTATCTTTTACCTTTTACCTGACACTGTGTGGATTGTGCTACCCCAGATCACGTAAGAAACAGATTGCCCCATCGCTTGGTCTAGGAGGCAATCCTTTTCAGGGAACGGCCACCAGGCGGCAACAGCATCACACCCTTACTTTTGGAATCAACTACTAGATGGCACTCCGTTCTGTGAAAAATGTGGCAACATCGGCCGAACGCGTGCAGCTTTCCACTATTTGGCGTCTGTGAAGTACAGCTGTTTCTGACATACCAGTGGCAGTGGATCGAGTCGTCATGCCAAGGGCCTGCGATTATATCAACTGTGGAAGGAGTAGACGAACAAATCCTAAATTGAAATTGTTCAGATTTCCCGTCAAAGATAAAGAAAGGTTACGCGAGTGGATTTTAAATTCAGGTAAATCAATAAATTAGTTACGAGTAAGAACTAATAAAGAGCCCTAAGCATTCGATCCTATCTAAATTTTGTCGATCTTATATTCTGATATATCGTGGCAGCCCTTCCTGTACAAGAATCATATCATATAATTTTTAAATGAAATCTGTGCTGCGATTTGGACTTTTTTAAACTGTTTATTCACTTCACTATCGTAATTTTGGGTGTAGAGGCATTTTTGTGTGCAATATGAAAACTGAAACCAATATAAGATATGGATAACAAAATGCAAAGCATAGTGTGGTAACATTTGGTAAACAATTTAGGAAGCATTACCTTACAAGACCTTTCCCTTGGTACTTGAAAATGGCTCTAGAGCTGAAATCGCAACAGTGAAATAAATGAATAATAGCCGTCATCTAACTGCTAGGTCATCGGTCCCTCTAAATCCTGGTATATACTAGAGCGAACGAAATGAAGGAGTGTAAAACCTCATTTACACTGCTGCCAATGAGTATTCATAGATAATTCGCCGATGTTCACTGCCATTCGTTTATACGTGTGAACAAGCGTTTATACTGGAATGAAGGGAGGAGAATAGAAGAGAACGAGCTTAGCATTTTTTTTTTATCTGTGCGCTAATAATCCTCACACAGCTTTCACTTGAAAACAACACTACTTATAGTTACAGGTCTGCGCGAGGGCGGATATCCCTAGTAGTAACTGTGTTGCAGATAAAAGCGTACGTCTGTTGCGAATATTTGCGGGTTATCTTTAAACTGTACAAAGTAAATTTTTAACTTAATTATGGTTTGCCGTCTGTGGCTCTTCAAAGTTGACACCGCCAAAATATGCTCGAAAAACACACTTTCACTTATATATTACCGCGTTTGCAGCCCCCTTTCAACAACAATCCAAAATTAATCGTTTTGTGCCACTCTTATATCATTTACGATAAGTTACAGGCAAAGTAAACGAATTTAAATTTGAAATGACTGTCACTGAAATACGTCCAGCCTTAATTCGCATCGTAACTGAGTGCGGGCATCAGCAGATAAAACTTCAGGCCAGGCACATGTCTCTTTTCAGAGTAGTGGTGGGTTAAACAGCTTTACAAAACGTTAATATCTGAGAATGCGGATACGCAACTTGGCAGATGTGGATAATGATCTTGTGGATACGGTGCACATACGGACGGCGGCATTTTTCCTGTCCGCGCAAACTTCTAGTTACAGCTACGATGTAAATCTTTGATATTGAGGTAAGATTATTTTGCCCGAAGGTTTTGACAAAGCAAAGAAAGTGGCGTAGGAAAATAAATATGTTGGTGGCTTAATCTGTTACGTAGATGTGAAACGCTTGGAAGTAGTGCCAGTGCACTTGGGAACACTGAATTGCAGCTCCAGCCTTCTTTAGATTTATTCCAGAATTTTGCACATATGTCGGTTGACGCCTTTCGCTGGCTCCTCATTACACCTGACGAGGAAATTTACTAGCACCAACATAAAGCAGTTCGCAAGAAGACGAGTACTCTCCGTGCTGGTAACGCCAAAGGGGACACGAGGCAAACTTCTTTTGATGGTTTGCTCAAAAACTGACAGCCAGCTGAACACTAACGAACACTACCGAATGCGTACCGAAAAAGACTGAATGTTATTGTCTCGTAGTGGTGAATGGAATTGAACACTACAGAATCAGCATTTCATCGCGCTAACACTTGCAAACATTGATGTTATGCTTTCGCTACTTAATTGTTTCTCACTGTGAAAAGCTAAGCACTAAATGGGGAAACAACATTATAGGCAATGTTTTTTTTTAATTACGAAGCAAGTGATGTCACGCAGAAGAGGTTAGAAATCAAGTGTTTCTTAACTTTTGCAGGAACTTCAGAGGCTCTGTGGGCACCGAGTAAAGTTTACGAACCAAACACGACTGAATGACGTTTGCTCAAATTCCTCTACACATATGAGAATACTGTTCTTCCTGTTTTAGTTCGCTCAGGGTTGACCAGGCTTAAAACACCATAGGACCACATTCCCAGAATTAATCATAATATTTAAAGTCCAAAAAAGGTTGCACACAAAGATCCCTCTTAGCAAATATTTAATGTAAGATTCCTTTCTATCATGCTAATGTAGAGTGAGCTACTAAATGTGTTAATGGTATATACATATATCGTATTTTTCTGATAGATAGTTATTGTTACAGGCAATGTCAAACTGCTGGATATGGACTCAGGAAAACTGCACAATAGACTCCTGTGTGATGTCCATTTTGATGAAAAGTCATTCATGAACAGTTCGAGACAACGGCTTATGCACACAGCAGTTCCTGCAAATTTTACATCTGACACTGGTTCTTCAGCAGTATGTGAGGGAACTAGTGAAAAGAATAGTTTGTCATCACCTGAACTGAAAGTGAACATTCCAAGGAGAACTTACAGTGCAGCTAGTCACCTTCTGGCAGAAACAAACGCAACACCACAAAAGTGTGAACCATTTCCAGACCTGAAAGAAATAGAAATGCCTGCGAGACAAGTTAAAAGAAAGCTCTGTATGCTACGTCGTGATGATGAGGATACCCCTAGAAAGCAAAAACTGAAACAGAAAATACATAACATGAACAGATCACTGAAAAACAAAACTTCCTACTTGTCAAAAGTTAAGAGTAGATTATTGCATTATAGGAGCTCAAATAATATTGCCCATGTGTTAAGCAGTTTCTGCTTCCCATCTGATTACTCCAGGGCACTGGCTGCAATGCAGTGCAAGAGCAAAAAACGCCCGTGGTCTTCTATCGAGAAAAATCTCTCTCTGATGTTGTTTTACAAATCTCCTGCAGCATATAAGTTTTTGCGAAAATTGGGTATCGTATTACCTGGACTGTCCACAATTAGACGATGGATTGGCGTCACAAAATTTCTACCAGGGTTTAATAAAAACCTTTTTAGTCAACTTAGCAAGAAATTTGAGGTACAAACTTATTTAGAAAAGGTATGTGTAGTATCTTTTGATGAGATGTCGATAATGCGTCATCTGGAATATGCAAAAGATCTTGATTTAGTAGAAGGTCAAGAAGATTTGGGTGATAGGGGAAGGAAACCACTTCCTGCAAATTATGCACTTGTTTTTATGATTAGAGGCATCTACAGTAACTGGAAATTGCCTGTTTCATATTTTTTGTCTAATTCGGAAGTAAAACATGTGGATTTATTGGGACTCTTACAGGAACTAATTATTTTATTGCAAAATGCAAACCTAGAGCCAAAATTAGTCGTTTGTGACCAGGGAGCTAGTAATCGAAGTGTTGTGAAGCATTTACATGTTACGCCTGAAAAACCTTATTTTATTGTAAATGGACAGAAATTGTTTTACATTTCTGATGTCCCACATTTATTCAAAAGCATACGAAACAATCTGCTTAGTGGCGACTTTATTTTCGACAATGCTGTTGTTTCATTCGAAGATGTCAGGAAAACATATGACATTGATAAGAAGAACAAAAAAAGCAGAATGTTGGTAAAACTCACTGATAGTCATTTGGAACCTGATTCATTCCAGAAAATGAATGTAAAAATGGCAGTCCAGGTCCTCAGCCACTCTGTTACTGCAGCTATCAGAACTTGTGTAGCGACTAAAGAATTGCAGAGTGATACAGCAGAGAGCACAGCTACTTTTATAGAATTTATGAACAACTTGTTTGACGTTTTGAACAGCAGGACAGCATTTTCCTCTAATCCATATAGGTGTGCATTATCAGAATAATGTCCAGTAATAATGGAAACGCTACATAATGCAAAGGATGTCTTAAGTACCATAAATAAAACTGAAGAAAAGACAGGTAAAATAACGACACCACCATGCATTACGGGTTTAATCCAGACTGTGAATGCTATTGCTCAGTTTTTCCTTGAGGAACAAACTGTCGGCATTAAATTTTTACTGACCAGCAGATTGAATCAAGATGCTCTTGAGAATTTATTTTCTGTGTACCGTCAGAAAGGAGGCTGCAACCGTAATCCAACAGTTAGAACACTAAGGTGCTTGTTCCGAACAAGCACTATTAACTCACTAATGAAGCCTTCTGACGCTTCAAATTGTGAGAATGACACTGACAAGATGCTGTTACTGAACAACTGTGAGTTGCAAAAAGAAGGTGATGAATCTCAGCTGTTGGAGAGCTCTGGAAAGGTCGGAATTCCGAACACGGATGAAGAAGGGAGTACAATCGAGACCGACGAGTATTTGTCTTCCTCACAGCAAGACCTTTCCTCTGAACAGTGTTCAGTAGCATATTTTGCTGGCTACGTAGCACACATATGCATCGAAAGGTGTGGTTGTTTGAAATGTAAGGGGCACTTACTTGTAGCAGTGAGCTTAAAGAGAAGAGGGAATTATTTATTCCCCATAAAAAATACGCAACTGGGAATTTGTGTCGTTCTTCAGTGGGACTCAGCGCTCCAACTGTTGAGTTTAGCAACATTATTGAAATGTCTTTACAGGCATATGAGTCCTGTTTTTTACAGTTGATTTATAAGAGAAATATAAAGTTTAGGATTGTTAATTACATCAAATCAAAACTTGAAAACTTTCACTGGTTGGACGATGAGGAATGTGGAGAACACAGACTTTTCATTTTGAATCATCTTGTGAAATGTAAATTGTATTTCAGTTGCAGAACAATGTTCAAAGACAAGTGTAGTAGAACTGTCTCAAAACTGAAAATTATAAAAAATATGTAGCTTATTCATATTGAATTTAAGTACCAAATAAAGATTCTCCGTTAGGCTGCACAAATAAGTTTCGTTGCCTTTCCTTGATCGTTCTACCACGTTTAACTAGAAAGAAGTAATGTGTTAAATCTGAGCAAAACAGTACTGCTTGTGACAATAGTAGATGTGCTGACCGCAAAGTTAAGATGTTTACCATCACAGATTTTTTTTTTTTTTTTTACTCACGATATTTAAAGTTTCACAATATTTATTTTTTTCGAAGATATCGGTAAGTGCGTAAATGAAATTATATTCGTTTACAACAAACTGTAATCAAATGCAAAATGTGGTTATACTTAAGAACGCTTACAGAAATACTTAAAAAGGAAGCAAAATCTGTTTCTTAAACTTATTTACAGTCTCAATGTGAAAAATTTATTGTCGTTATAACTCACCTAATCCCTATACATACTCTATGCAAAATAAATAATTATGTCGGTAATGTCAGGACGCGAAACCTACTGCTCAGTGTAATATTTGTCAGTAAATTATCGGATTATATTTCAAAGACGTTGAGAAGGTTTTGAAAACTTTCTAGTGTTAACCTGCACGTGGAGATCTTTTTTACTCCCATAATCCGTATCAGAAGAGCTGTATAACAAAGAGGAAATGACGGCGCGTGTAAAACCTATGCGACTGCAATACAGTCTGCATTTAAACAGTAACTCACGAGAAATATTTGTGTGTTACTTTTCATTTATTTCATTTCGCATATGATTGTGAGAAGTATCCCTACAGTAGAAATAAACTTGGTTTGTAGAATCACAGGAGCTAATTTACATTCTTCGATTGAAAACTCGGGAAAAACCATAGCCGATCATGGTCTACAGTCAGCTGTGTGACGAATGCATTTCGCGCGCAATGCTCTAGCCGAACGCAAATGAGCGTCATTCACGTCACCGAAGATACAGCGTTGCCAATTCCGCCACATGGACAGGTCAGTTAGCATTGTAGCGTCGCCTGCGACATCTGTTGACCGACGGGAAAACTATTTTTACGGTTGCCTGTTCCGCCGTAAGGACGGTCAATCTGTTTCTTACGTGATCTGGGGTGCTACCCCCAAATTCGAACTTAATGCTTGTTCATAGTTCCAGAGACATGAAATATTGGCTCGTCAGAAAACATTACACTTGACAGGAATGCAGGGTTCTGGTCGATTCGGTTAAGCATTTCATACGCAAATTCATATTGTTGCTGCTTGGCATCGGGCTTTATGGCCTGCAGTATCTGCACCTTGTATGAATACAGACGCAAACGCTTTCTGAGGACTTTATGAACATATGCACGAGGCATATTGCTTGATGAACATATTTTTGTGGACTTCATTGGAACTTGTTCTTCAGAGACCCGCCGATTTCCTCCATTCCCCTTGGCAATGCTGCCAGTTTCCAGAAATCGACTGTGCCATGCTTTTATGCTCTTGGCATCTGGTACTGCTTTCCTGTTGTTGTTGTTGTGGTCTTCAGTCCAGAGACTGGTTTGATGCAGCTCTCCATGCTACTCTATCCTGTGTAAGCTTGTTCATCTCCAAGTACCTACAGCAACTTACATCCTTCTGAATCTGCTTAGTGTATTCATCTCTTGGTCTCCCTCTATGATTTTGACCCTCCATGCTGCCCTCCAATACTAAACTGGTGATCTCTTGATGCCTCAGAACATACCCTAACAACCGATCCCTTCTACTAGTCAATTTGTGACACAAATTCCTCCTCTCCCCAATTCTGTTCAGTACTTCCTCATTAGTTATCTGGACTACCCATTCAATCTTCATCATTCTTTTGTAGCACCACATTTCGAAACCTTCTATTTTCTTCTTGTCTAATCTATTTATCGTCCATGTTTCACTTCCATGCATGGCTACACTCCATACAAATACTTTGACAAAAGACTTCCTGACACTAAATCTACTGTCGATGTTAACACTCTCCTTCAGAAATGCTTTCCTTGCCATCAAATGGCTCTGAGCACTATGGGACTTAACTTCTGAGGTCATCAGTCACCTAGAACTTAGAACTACTTAAACCTAACTAACCTAAGGACATCACACACATCTATGCCCGAGGCAGGATTAGAACCTGCGACCATAGCGGTCGCGCGGCTCCAGACTGTAGCGCCTAGAACAGCTCGGCCACCCCGGCCGGCTTCCTTGCCATCATCAGCCTGCATTTTACACCCTCTCTACTTTGACAGTCATGAGTTATTTTGCTCCCCAAGTAACAAAACTCATGTATTACTTTAAGTGTCTCATTTCCTAATCTAATTCCCTCAGCATCGCCTGATTTAATTCGACTACATTCCACTATCCTCGTTTTGCTTTTGTTGATGTTCATCTTATATCCTCCTTTCAAGCCACTGTCCATTCCGTTCAACTGCTCTTGCAGCTCGTTTGCTGTCTCTGACAGACTTACAGTGTCATCAGCAAAGCTCAAAGCTTTTATTTCTTCCCTATCGATTTTAATTGCTACTCCAAATGTTTCTTTTGTTTGCTTTTCTGCTTGCTCAATATACACACTGAATAACAACGGGAATAGGCTGCAACCCTGTCTCACTCCATTACCAACCTCTGCTTCCCTTTCATGCCCCTCGATTCTTTTAAGTGCTGTCTCATTTCTGTACAGATGGCAAAGAGCGTTTTGCTCCCTGTATTTGACCCCTGAAACTTTCAAAATCTGAAAGAGAGTATGCCAGACAGCATTGTCAAAAGCTTTCTCCAAGTCCACAAGTGCTAGAAACGTAGGCTTGCCTTTCCTTAATTTATCTTCTAAGGTAAGTCATAGGGCCAGTATTGCCTCACGTGTTTTGACATTTCTACGGAATTCAAACTGATCTTCGCTGAGGTCAGCTTCTACCAGTTTTTCCATTCGTCTGTAAAGAATTCGTGTTAGTATTTATTAAACTGATAGTTTGGTAATTTTCACACCTGTCAACACCCCCTTTCTTTGGTGTTGGAATTATCATAGTCTTCTTGAAGTCTGAGGGTATATCACCTGTCTCATACATCTTACTCACCAGATGGTAGAGTTTTGTCAGGACTGGCTCTCCCAAGGCTATCAGTAGTTCTAATGAAATGTTGTCTACTCCAGGGGCTTTGTTTCGACTTAGGTCTCTCAGTGCTCTGTCAAACACTTCACGTAGTATCATATCTCCCATTTCATCTTCATCTATGTTCTCTTCCATTTCCATGTTATTACCTTCAAGTACATCGCTCCTCGTATAGACTCTTTATATACTCCTTCCATCTTCCTGCTCTCCCGTCTTTACTTAGAAACGGTTTTGCATCTGAGCTCTTGATATTGATGGAGGTGGTTCCCTTTTCTCCAAAGGTCTCTAATTTTCCCATAGGTGGTATCTATCTTATTCCTAATGATACATGCCTCTACATCTTTACATTTGTCCTCCTGCCATCCCTGCTCAACCATTTTGCACTCCCTGTTGATCTCATTATTGAGACGTTTGTATTCCTTTTTGCCTGCTTCATTTATTGCATTTTTATACTTTCTCCTTTCATCAGTTACATTCAATCTCTCTTCTGTTACCCAAGGATTTCTACTAGCCCTCGTCTTTGTACCTGCTTGATCCTCTGCTGCCTTCGCCTCTCAAAGTTACCCATTCTTCTTCTACTGTATTTTTCCTCTGTTCTTGTCAATCGTTCACTAATGCTTTCTCTGAAACTCTCTACAACCTCTGTTTCTTTTAGTTTATCCAGGTTCCATATCCTTAAATTCGCACCTTTCTGCAGTTTCTTCAGTTTTAATCTGCAGTTCATAACCAAGAGATTGTGTTCAGATCCACATATGCCCCTGGAAATGTCTTAAAATTTAAAACCTGATTCCTAAATCTCTGTCTAACCATTATATAATCTATATGAAACCTTGCAGTATCTCCAGGCCCCTTCCACATATACAACCTTATTTCATGATTCTTAAACCAATTGTTAGCTATGATTCTGTGCAAAATCCTACCAGGCAGCTTCCTCTTTCATTCCTTATCTCCAGTCCATATTCATCTACTTCTTTTTCTTCCCTTCCTTTTCCTACTATCGAATTCCACTCCCCCATGACTACTAAATTGATTGTCCACTCCTGGTAGCTGAGTGGTCAGCGCAACAGAATATCAATGCTAAGGGCCTGAGCTCAATTCCTGGCTGGGTCGGAGATTGCACCCAGCGAACAGTCTACCTGATGGGAGTCCCTGGTCACACGACATTTCATTACTATTAAATTTTCGTCTCCCTTCACTATCTGAATAATTTCTTCTATCTCATCATACATTTCTTCAATCTCTTCGTCATCTGCGGAGCTAGTTGGCATATAAACTTGTACAACTTTGGTAGGCATGGGCTTAGTGTATGTCTTGGCTACAACAATGCATTCACTATGCTGTTCATAGTAGCTTACTCATGCCCCTATTTTTTATTCATTATTAAACCTACTCGTGCATTACCCTGATTTGAGTTTGTATTAGCCGTCCGTGGTAACCGAGCGGTTCTAGGCACTACAGTCTGGAACCGCGCGACCGCTACAGTAGCAGGTCCAAATCCTGCCTCGGGCATGGATGTCTGTGATGTTCTTAGGTTAGTAGTTCTAAGTTCTAGGGGACTGATGACCTCAGAAGTTAAGTCCCATAGTGCTCTGTGCCATTTGAACCATTTTTTTGAGTTTGTATTTATAATCCTATATTCACCTGACCAGAAGTCTTGTACCTCCTGCCACTGAACTTCACTAATTCCCACTATATCTAGCTTTTACCTATCCATTTCCCTTTTTAAATTTTATAACCTACCTGCCCAATTAAGGGATCTGGCATTCCATGCTCCGATCTGTAGAATGCCAGTTTTGTTTCTCCTCATAACGACATGCTCCTGAGTAGTCCCCTCCCAGAGATCCAAATGGAGGACTATTTTACCAAGAGGACGCCATCAACATTTAACCATATGTAAAGCTGCATGACCTCAGGAAAAATTACAGTTGTAGTTTCCCATTGCTTTCAGCCATTCGCAGCACCAGCACAGCAAGGCCATTTTGGTTAATATTACAAAGCCAGATCAGTCAATCATCCAGACTGTTGCCCCTGCAACCACTGAAAAGTCTGCTGGCCATCTTCAGGAACTACACATTTGTCTGGCCTCTCAACAGATATCCTTTCATTGTGGTTATCTGGCTATCTGTATTGCTAAGGCACGCTTTCATGTAAATACCCCGAAACTGCCTTTGCACCATAAAAATGGATTTAAACTCTACGTACCACGGCACAGTTGGTGCCTTCTCCTCAACTGACGCCATTTCCGCTTCTACGGACAACAATTCAACAATAAAAGTGCGACAGATGTTGAAAAAATTTAGGCAGCAACTTTAAGTCCTTCTGCAGCCAACAGAAAACTCAGACCTGAAATAAATTGTCTCAGAAAATAGGGAATTTCAGTGTAGATACCCTGTACAATCTGTTAAACTTATAGTGGTATCGAAGCATTCATTTACTACTCAATAACTAGTCCTTTTACAGTTCGTATTTGTACAGTAAAGTGTAAGTGTACTGTACCATATTGTACCTCACTTATATCATACCCGACTTCTACACTGGTGACCCTGAAGATTTGTGACGACTGTGTATGACATAATTTCAATAGTGATACAGTTGCTACTGTGAAGGTATTAGTTTAGTATTAAGAAAACAGTCTTATTCGCGTTTTTTATTTGTTTAGTGCCGACCGGTTTCAGCCCATCACAGTGACCATTTTCAGGGCCAGCCACACCTTGGTAGATGTGATGCCACCAGCAGTCGATCAGTGGGTAAAACATTTACGTAATCAACTCTTTTAAGATGGTTGTAGTTTCACAGTATGTTCGCCCTGAAGAAGGGCCCTACGATGGACTGAAACCGGTCGGCATGAAATAAATAAAAAACGCCATTAATACTGTTTTCTTAATACTAAGTTAATTTATAGAAGTCACTGTTACTCCACAACCGTGTTGTCCAAATATGAAAGTATTAGCGTTTTCAATATGAAAGTAGTGTGTGTGTGTGTGTGTGTGTGTGTGTGTGTGTGTGTGTTTGTGCGTGGTGTGTGTGTGTGTGTGTGTGTGTGTGTTACTAATCTTTGGAAGTTGCCACTCGCAGGTTATCACAGTTTTGTTATTTCGTTTATCGGTTGTGTGTAATGGCAGTCTATGTTGCAAAGGGTATTTTTGTCATTCGCTGATAGTTTTCTGGTATTGTCGTAGTTTTATGGTTTTTGAATAAATGTTTCGTTTCAAAACGGTATTTGGTGTCTGGTCAACAGGGTAGCAGATCTGAGTGGTTGATAAAGTTTTCACAAAATGCGACAATTATAGCCGATTTCTACGATTGCTAGACGTTGTATCAGTGTAAAAGACGAGACAATGGCCGACGAAAGACACCAAACTGAAAAACTCATTGGCGAAGAAAATTGGGGGACTTGGAGAATCACAGTGAGAACTATCTTAGAATGTGACGAAATCTTTGATGTCGTAAAAAGTGAGCTGCTTAAGCCAGAAGAAAGTGGACAGAATTAAGAAACCGATATTACTAAATATACCAAGGCTAATGCAAAGGCAAGGAAACGGCCAATTCTATCACTTGACACCAATCCTTTACTTCGTGGTGGAGAATGCAAGACTCCTAAAGAGATTATGGAAAAGCTACGTCAAATTTATGAGTTCAGTCAGCTGAAAACATTGATCTGGTTCGACACAGATTTCATAACATCGTGTGGGAAGCATCTGGTGGTGTACAAGGGCTATTTAGCCAAAGCTGACGAAGTACAAACTCAACTTTCATTGTTAAACAAGTGTTTGACTATGGTGATACCTGTGCGCGATTTTTGCAAACTTTGCCCAAAGAGATTGATTACATTTATATTATGTGGCACAATTTATCTGTGGAAGAGAATACGTGGAATAAATTACAAAAACGGAGTCTGAATTATGAACTGAGAATAACAGATGACAGTGTCAAACATGAAGGTTAAGAAACAGCAACCATGTCGCAAACAATCTTCATCTGAAGCTGCTACATTAAAAACGTCTCATTATAAAACGAACGAAGATAGAAAATGGTAAAGCAGGTCACTTGTCGAAACAGTGTGAAACAGGGTTGGTTTGTTTCAATTCTAAGAAAAAAGACCATTGGTCAAACACATGTACTACCACAGATAAAAGAGAGGAGTGTGCCATGTTGTCAAAAGGTATCACATCAGTAGAACATTAAGGAAGTTGTAGTTGCACAGATAGGCCTACTTCAGAAACTGAGAAAAAGGTTTAATGGTAGGATGCAACAATTTTGCTGTAGATGTAAATTAACTAGACTGTGACTATTGGTACATTCACAGTGGAGCGACACATCATGTAAAAAATCAACATGATTGGTACACAATGTATAAAGCATTTGAAACTCCAATGAAAATGAATAGTGCCAAGAAATGCGTGCTAATTGAAGAATTTGGTACATGTCGAATCGATGTACAGGTATTCAGTGGATGAAGATGGACAAAACGACATTTTTAAGATGTTTGGTTTTACCCTAATGGATCCTGTGACCTATTTTCCGTAAAAAAAAGAAAAAGCTGCACACACAGGAATAAATCAAATAATCGAAAACGATTGTAAATCGTGGGTATTTTTTAAAAGCAAAATTACAGTTGCTGTTGCTACATCTAGTGGCGAAAATGAACTTTGTCATTTAGCTGTGAAGGTTGTTTGTCAAGAAAAGGCTTTTTTATTGTTGAAACTGATGATACTTTACAACGATGCCATGAAAAAATAGGTCATCAAAACAAACGCTATGTGCACGAGTTGTTGAAGCATTGTGGTATAGAAACAAAGATTGTCAATAGCATTTGTGAGGGATGTATCTATGGTAAACACCATCAACAAGTGTTTGGTAGAAGAGTGCAGAACCCTCTACACTTCGAGAATTAATTTACGCAGATGTTTGTGGAACAATGGAAGAAAATGATTTGCAGGGTCATCAATACTTCGCTGTTTTAAAGGATGTTTTTCCAGTTTTAGGGTAATGTGCCTTTTGCGACACAAAGATTAACTTGAAGAAAAATTACCACTGTTCATTAAAATGATAAAGAATCAAGCTGATGTTACTTTCAGGTACAGATGGTTGCAAGGAGTTCCATAATAAAGATGTATATACGTTAGCTGACTGAAACATTCGATTACTGCACCATATACTCCATAGCAGAATGGAGTTGCTGAGTGGAAAAATAGAATACTTTGTGAGGTGGATGATTCTTGGCTCTATTCTGCTGAATAACCACCAAAAGCATTGTGGTGTGAGGCTGTTCTGGTGCAGCATATACACTCCTGGAAATTGAAATAAGAACACCGTGAATTCATTGTCCCAGGAAGGGGAAACTTTATTGACACATTCCTGGGGTCAGATACATCACATGATCACACTGACAGAACCACAGGCACATAGACACAGGCAACAGAGCATGCACAATGTCGGCACTAGTACAGTGTATATCCACCTTTCGCAGCAATGCAGGCTGCTATTCTCCCATGGAGACGATCGTAGAGATGCTGGATGTAGTCCTGTGGAACGGCTTGCCATGCCATTTCCACCTGGCGCCTCAGTTGGACCAGCGTTCGTGCTGGACGTGCAGACCGCGTGAGACGACGCTTCATCCAGTCCCAAACATGCTCAATGGGGGACAGATCCGGAGATCTTGCTGGCCAGGGTAGTTGACTTACACCTTCTAGAGCACGTTTGGTGGCACGGGATACATACGGACGTGCATTGTCCTGTTGGAACAGCAAGTTCCCTTGCCGGTCTAGGAATGGTAGAACGATGGGTTCGATGACGGTTTGGATGTACCGTGCACTATTCAGTGTCCCCTCGACGATCACCAGTGGTGTACGGCCAGTGTAGGAGATCGCTCCCCACACCATGATGCCGGCTGTTGGCCCTGTGTGCCTCGGTCGTATGCAGTCCTGATTGTGGCGCTCACCTGCACGGCGCCAAACACACATACGACCATCATTGGCACCAAGGCAGAAGCGACTCTCATCGCTGAAGACGACACGTCTCCATTCGTCCCTCCATTCACGCCTGTCGCGACACCACTGGAGGCGGGCTGCACGATGTTGGGGCGTGAGCGGAAGACGGCCTAACGGTGTGCGGGACCGTAGCCCAGCTTCATGGAGACGGTTGCGAATGGTCCTCGCCGATACCCCAGGAGCAACAGTGTCCCTAATTTGCTGGGAAGTGGCGGTGCGGTCCCCTACGGCACTGCGTAGGATCCTACGGTCTTGGCGTGCATCCGTGCGTCGCTGCGGTCCGGTCCCAGGTCGACGGGCACGTGCACCTTCCGCCGACCACTGGCGACAACATCGATGTACTGTGGAGACCTCACGCCCCACGTGTTGAGCAATTCGGCGGTACGTCCACCCGGCCTCCCGCATGCCCACTGTACGCCCTCGCTCAAAGTCCGTCAACTGCACATACGGTTCACGTCCACGCTGTCGCGGCATGCTACCAGTGTTAAAGACTGCGATGGAGCTCCGTATGCCACGGCAAACTGGCTGACACTGACGGCGGCGGTGCACAAATGCTGCGCAGCTAGCGCCATTCGACGGCCAACACCGCGGTTCCTGGTGTGTCCGCTGTGCCGTGCGTGTAATCATTGCTTGTACAGCCCTCTCGCAGTGTCCGGAGCAAGTATGGTGGGTCTGACACACCGGTGTCAATGTGTTCTTTTTTCCATTTCCAGGAGTGTATATTGAATCGATTTGGTCCCATGAAGATTAAAGGGAGAACTCCAATTGAAATATTTTTGAAGAAAGAAGGTCGTTTGGATAATTTGTTGATTTTTGAAATGGAATGCTATGCTCAGATTGCTATACAAAAATGGAAGGATTTGGTGGACTTGGTGGCACCAATCTGTGGTTGTTTGCTGATGATGTCATGGTGTATGGTAAGGTGTTGAAGTTGAGTGACTATAGGAAGAAACAAGATGACAATATTTCCAGTTGGGGTGATGAAAGGCAGCTAGGACTAATTGTGGAAAAATGTAAGTTAATGCAGGTGAGAAGGAAGAACAAACCTGTAATTTTCAGATACAGTATTACTAGTGTCCTGTTAATATATCTGGGCATAACATTGCAAAGCGATATGAGGTGGAACGAGCATGTGAAAACTGTCATAGGGAAGGCATGTTGTCTACTTTGGTTTATTGGGAAAATTTTAGGAAAGAGTGATTAACCTGTAAAGGAGACTGCATATAGGACCCTGGTCCGACCTATTCTTGAGCACTGCTAGAGTGTTTGGCATCCACACCTAGTTGGATTGAAGGAAGATGAAGCAATTCAGAGGTGGGTTTCTAGATTTTTTACCAGCAAGTTCAAACAACACATAAGTGTTACAGAGATGCTTTGGGAACTTGAATGGGAATCCCTGGAGGGAAGGCGATTTTCTTTTCGAGAAACACTATTGAGTGGCCTGGGAGTCGGGACAGGTTCCATCAGACTGGACAAAACCAGTAATCACACCAATCTTTAAACATGGAAACAGAAAAGATTGTAACAACTACAGAGGTATCTCTTTAATCAGCGTTGTGGGCAAAATCTTCTCAGGTATTGTTGAAAGGAAAGTGCGAGTATTAGTTGAGGACCAATTGGATGAAAATCAGTGTGGGTTTAGGCCTCTTAGAGGTTGTCAGGACCAGATCTTTAGCTTACGGCAAATAATGGAGAAGTGTTATGAGTGGAACAGGGAATTGTATCTATGCTTTATAGATCTAGAAAAGGCATATGACCTGGTTCCTAGGAGGAAGTTATTGTCTGTTCTACGAGATTATGGAATAGGAGGATAACTTTTGCAAGCAATTAAAGGTCTTTACATAGATAGTCAGGCAGCAGTTACAGTTGACAGTGAATTGAGTTCATGGTTCAGAGTAGTTTCAGGGGTAAGACAAGGCTGCAACCTGTCTCCACTGTTGATCATATTATTATTTTTGGATCATATGTTGAAAACAATAGACTGGCTGGATGAGATTAAGATATGTGAACACAAAATAAGCAGTCTTGCATATGCAGATGACTTAGTTGTGATGGCAGATTCGATTGAAGGTTTGCAAAGTAATATTTCAGAGCTAGATCAGAAATGTAAGGACTATGGTATGAAGATTAGCATCTCCAAAATGAAAGTAATGTCAGTGGGAAAGAAATATAAACGGATTGAGTGCCAAATAGGAAGAACAAAGTTAGAGCAGGTGGACGGTTTCAAGTACTTAGGATGCATATTCTCATATTCTCACAGGATGGCAACATAGTGAAAGAACTGGAAGCGAGGTGTAGCAAAGCTAATGCAGTGAGCGCTCAGCTACGATCTACTCTCTTCTGCAAGAAGGAAGTCAGTTCCAAGACTAAGTTATCTGTGCACCGTTCAATCTTTCGACCAACTTTGTTGTATGGGAGCGAAAGCTGGGTGGATTCAGGTTACCTCATCAATAAGGTTGAGGTTACGGATATGAAAGTATCTAGGATGATTGCAGGTACTAGTAGATAGGAACAATGGCAGGATGGTGTCCACAATGAGGAAATCAAAGAAAAACTGGGAATGAACTCTATAGATGTAGCAGTCAGGGCGAACAGGCTTAGATGGTGGGGTCACGTTACATGCATGGGAGAAGCAAGGGTACCCAAGAGACTCATGGGTTCAGCAGTAGAGGGTAGGAGGAGTCGGGGCAGGCCAAGGAGAAGGTACCTGTATTCGGTTAAGAATGATTTTTGAGTAATAGGTTTAACATCAGAAGAGGCACCAATGTTAGCACTGAATTGGGGATCATGGAGGAATATAGGGGGCTATGCTCCAGACTGAACGCTGAAAGGCATAATCAGTCTTAAATGATGATGATGATGATGATGATGAAACACTATTGAGAATGATTCTATTACTGCCAACATACATTGCTTGTTAGTACCATGAAGATAAGAAATGAGAAATTAGGGCTCACACGGAGACATGCAGACAGTTCTTTTTCCCTCACTATTTGCATGTGGAACAGGAGGGGAATTGACAAGTAGCGGTATGGGGTACCCTACGCCATGCTCCTTATCGTGGCTTGCAGAGAATCTATTAATATGTGGACGTAGATGTGCATGCGGACAAACTCGATCAGGGCAGGCAGTTTTCAGAGGGAGGTTGGACGTCGTCCACGAACTTGGTGGAAAGGATTAGTGGCTTGCCTTACAGGATTTCTATGAGTGATGGATCCAGGTCCTTCTTGTGGGCCATACATATGCCTAGAAATACCCAGGGAAGTGCCTGAGACCAGAGCGTGCCATGGTACATGAGCACAGCCTTGAAAAAAAAAATGGTTCAAATGGCTCTGAACACTAAGGGACTTAACATCTATGGTCATCAGTTCCCTAGAACTTAGGGCTACTTAAACCTAACCAACCTAAGGACATCACACAACACCCAGTCATCACGAGGCAGAGAAAATCCCTGACCCCGCCGGGAATCGAACCCGGGAACCCGGGCGCGGGAAGTGAGAATACTACCGCACGACCACGAGCTGCAGACTCAGCCTTGAGTGTCCTGTGCCAGCATTCAACTAGGCCATTGCTCTGCAGGTGGTAGGGCACGATGTCAAACTTCGTCACACCACACAGAGCACAAAGACAATCGAAAAACAAAAAGGTTAGTCTCGAACTGATGGCCCTGGTCCATAATCAGGGATGAAGGGCTGCCACATCGGAAAATCAACAATTGATGAAAGCATGGGCAATGGTGTCAGCTGTAATGTCCTCCACAGGAACCACCTCAACCCATCACTTGCCCCAGACCATCACAGACAGTATGTATTTGAAACCCTCAGAAGGAGGAAGCAGACCCACGAGATCGATGTGGACTTGCTTCAGCCTGCTGGGAGAGATGGCGTAGGTGCAAGGGGGCCAAGGTGTGCCTGCCAACCCTGTTTCATTGGCGGGGGATGAGCGTCCTCACCCATGTGTGGCAGTCATGCTTGACTCCTGGCCAGACATAACGTTCTGTTACAAGTGTGGTGGTTGCTCTTACAGTTGGGTGGACCAAGTTGTGTAAGGAGCCAAAGATGTCATGTTGCAGTTTGGTGGGGATGAGACTGGTTGGACCCTGCATGTCAATATGTGGCAAAGCTGGGGGAAGTTGGCGCCTTCCAAACACAAATGAACTCAATCGGTCGGTGCATAGCTGTTGGACTGATGTGTCGGCAGCCTGCCAGCATGCCAGGTCTTCAATCTCGATTGGTTCGGTGATGACATTGAGCCATGAGATGTAGTCCACCAACACATTCTCTGCCCTATGGATGTATTGTGCAGCTGTGGAATACTGGCAGATGAGGTCGAGGAGGCAAAACATGGAGACAGTTTGCGAATGGTGTCAGTAAGAGCTCTAAGAGTCATGTATATAGTGAGGGGATGCCCTTCAATATTGGTATGGCAGTATTTGATAGCCTCATAAACTGATTAAAGTCCTCGATCAAATTCCGACCACTTGCATTGAGACGTTGTCAGTTTTTTTTGAGAAGCAGAGTGCGTCTTTAGTGTCACCCATGTGCTGTTGTAGCACGTCTCTGATGGCCGTGTCGCTGGCATCTGCCGAGAGGGACACATATACTTCTGGGATGGGGTGGGCAAGGATATTGGCCTTGGAAAGCACAGTCTTCAGAGTGCTGAATGTGTCGATCATGAAGTATGGTGTGCGCCATCAGACGAAATGGTATGACCCAAAAAAGTGAGTGGTGCTACTAAGGTGCGACTTTTCATGATTGACTCCAAGCCCACACGAACTTGAAGGTGCTGTTGATGCTCGCTGACAGATGATGAGAACACAAGAATATTGTCGAGGTACGCATAGGCAAAGAGAAATGAAAATAAAACTGAGTCGATAAAACGTTGCCACGTTTGCACACGGTGTAATGATAGCTGTCTTAGATATGTTGGTGGGTGCATGTGAAGTTGGTGGTACACCTTACAAAAGTCGAGCACTGTAAACATTTGGGCACCATGTAGCAACCATGTGAAGTCCTGGATGTGAGGAATAGGGTAGTTATCGATGATTGTGCGAGAATTTCGGGTTCTATAATCACCACTCATACAGAATGTACCATCTTTCTTAAGACAAGGTACATTGTCGAGAAACAGTTGCTGTCCAAGGGCTGTAGGATACCTGCATCGTGTGAGTCTTCGATAGTGTCTTTAGTGCAGCGTAACCTGAACACATTAAGGCACTGAGCCTTGTGTCGATCTGGAGCCCCCACCATGGTATTTATTTTTTGACAGGTGCAACTGGTGATGGCACCTAAGCAGCAGGTGAGGTGGGAGGGGGGGGGGGGGGTTGGATATTGTGAGCTGCAGGTACTGGTAGCTGATGAATTATAGTGTTGATGGGAGACAGTTGATGCACGGGAGGCAGGGGTGGGTTCACTGTCGGTGGAAGTGATGTGTCAGCAAATTTCAGGAGATCCCACAGGAGGCAAGCTGTGACAGCGGGCAGTGAGTGTGTCGAAGCGCTAGCAGCAAGAAAAGTGTTGCCATCGCTATGCACCTCATGCAAAGCAGCTGCAGTTACTGGGCCTTGTGTAGGGGGATCCGTGTAGTTGCATCGAGGTGGGACATGATGCCTGAACATGCTTGCCATTAGCATTTGGGTGACTGCATGGAGGCCTGCGCCGGCCGAAGTGGCCGTGCGGTGAAAGGCGCTGCAGTCTGGAACCGCAAGACCGCTACGGTCGCAGGTTCGACTCCTGCCTCGGGCATGGATGTTTGTGATGTCCTTAGGTTAGTTAGGTTTAACTAGTTCTAAGTTCTAGGGGACTAATGACCTCAGCAGTTGAGTCCCATAGTGCTCAGAGCCATTTGAACCATTTGAACCATGGAGGCCTGCAGTTGCCAGTAGCGGCGCCAAACTTTGCATGAAACGAACAGTGTGGATAGGTAGGGAGGGGGGCTGGGGAGGCTGTGTCAGTGGACAAACGTTGCGTGAAACGAACAGTGTGGATAAATAGGGAGGGGGCCAGGGAGGCTGTGTCAGTGGACAAGCTAGGTCGTTGCTGAGTGCTTGAGGGCCGGTTGGGCGGGGCTTCAGCCGAAGTAGGTGCATGTCACGTTGTTTACAAGAGAAATGTTGTGGCTGCGTGAGGAAGGGGGTAGTGGAGAGGGTGCCTGCCCCCACCACCGCAGTTAGTGATGGCGCTCGAGGCATGTGCTGGCAGTGGCGAATAATAGTAAATGCTACATGAGCAAAACGGAGGCATGAGTCTAGAGGGGCCATGACATGCAAAAGCAAATGCAGATGTAGCTTGTAAGGTAGTCTGACAAGCCAAATGGCTCAGAGAGCAATGTCAGGCACTGTTGATGTGGGAGCAAAGGTTCCACCAGGGCTGGGATGATGTGCACTCACCTAACAGTTCATTGTGAATAATGTGGTGTATGGCCTCCACGAGAAGATGGGAGAGGCACTCGATGAGACAATTTTTAGCCAATGTATATTTTCAGTCCTTAGGTGACGAAAGCAGCAGATCTCTGATGAGGTCAATGTGGTCATGCAGATGACGTAGAAATCGAGGATATTGTCCACTAGGGAAAACCACGTCTTAGGATTGACTTTTACCAGAGTTGGCAGCTTGGGGAACATCGGAGGGGTAGTATTATGAGTGGGCAAAGAAGCAGCTGATGGGCACTGAGGCAGGGGGGCCACACGAGCCTGTGGTGCAAAATCGTGATTGAACGGCGGAAGGGTCGTTACTGGACTGGTGACTGAAGCAGTGGAAGCCTGGCCTGGCCTGTAGTCAGACGCATGTTGAAGTCTGCTAATGTCTGGAATGCGTGCAGTCGAATCAGGTTGTAACGTTCCCTGGCAGCACACACACTATTAATAAAATGAAATGACACACAGAATTGCTGAACTCGAGAGTGCACATTTGCAAATGCTTAACAACAACTGTGGCACGCCTGTTAGGAACGTGTACGGTAATGAGAACACTACGTACAGTTCATACCAACAAAAAAGCAATTCGTATGTACTGTAATTGTTTAACAAAAAATTTTATTTAATTTTGTGTAAAGGGCGTTGGTTATTATTGTAATATTTTCTGTAATAATATTCTCGATGTATTTATGATTGTAATATTTCTATACTCAGAATGTAATTACGAAATATGTTAATATCTGCGATGAAAAAAATGTAAAACATAGCCACAGGGGAAAATAATGTTGTAAGATTACAAAGAGATATTCATTATCAGCAATACTATAAAAAAAACTACATAATGTGCATTCTGTGTCGTTTTCCTCGAGAGCTGAGAGAGAGAGGAACCTGTGACGTAGCATTATATGCATGAGTAGACTTCCTTTGTCTGTATCTATCTTTAGCCGCCATTAGAGGAGAAATTATAAAGGTGTGTAATTTTAATTATTGTTATGGTCTAAATACATTATAATTTATCAAAATTGTGTATTACTAATGTAAATTAGCTTGACCATGTCATCTATAATATTTCTTTAAAGAATTTTCAGCATTTTTAGCGATTATCGTTGGTGTTGCTGGGCTGTGCCGCGACCGAACGATTTGCAGCGGCGGCACATTTAAAAAATTGTTCCGCTATAAAATTAACCAAACCCGTAAATCGGGAGCAGGTAAAATTAGCAGTGAATTACGAAATATTTTTCTTTTACAGTGATCCTGAGGCTGACTGAATTTATTACTGGTTTTACATTTGTGCATTCATAGGCAGATAATTAACGTTGAAGTTGTTAATCTGTTGGTTCTTTAAATTTCTAAAGCAAATAACTTAAACGTATAGTGAAGTGTGTTTTGTCAATGACAATTAATCGTTCGGGTCGGCTTGGCAATATTTAACCATTTTATGCTAAAAGAGACAGTCTTGTGTTCCATAGCTAACGCCGGGAAAGAATTTAGTAAATATTTTAAAAAACCACTGCATTTAGAAAATGTGTTCCAAGGCCGAAATACGTAAAAAAATTAATTTAAATAATTTCCAAAGTCATAAATGTTATTAATCAGTTAGTTTGAATTTATCAGCAGGAGAGGGTTGCTAAGGTTCACGTAATTTAATTCTGTCTAAATGAATTTTTATTACCACACGTAAAAAAAAGGGTTCTACAGCGAAGTTTGTACTGAAAGAGTAAATGACAAAAATATTTAAAGCCATTTCTTCCCCATTTTCCATCCATTCATTTTTTACATAATAAATAATATTTTATATATATATATATATATATATATATATATATATATATATATATATATATATTTCTCATTCAGTGGGGGCATCGGAGCGTGGCACAGCAGGAGCAGGCACAGGCAGAGTGGGGGTGGCCCATAACAGTCAAGCTAGGTGTGTGGTCTGCAGCAGGCGAGCCAAACAGGGGTGGACGAGGCAGCGGTGCCATCATCGGAGGCAGCAGGTGCGAACGATGCAGGCACAAACGACGACACCGTGGTCCGTAGCAGCAGGAGTGGGTAAGAGTGAGGCAGGCACGAAGGATGCCGTGGCGCCGTGGGACCGAGCAGAATGTGACAGCCGTAAGTTGGTGAGACAGGAGCTGGCATGGAAGATGCGAGAGCAAAGGTGTCTGGCAGCAGAAGCGACCGGCGTCGCCAAAAATCCGTGCGAGAGGGAGGCGAGATGCGCCGAAGTGCGCACGTCCCCCGGCAGAGGCGACTGGCGTCGCTGCTAAAGCGAATGGTAGAGCCAGTGCAGAATGCGACACCTGGTGAGTATGCAGCCATAAATGATGCAGCAGAAGCAACTGGCATCGATGAGTAAGTGGAAAACGAAACTGTGTGACCGGAGCCCTTCGCAGCAGGGGGAGGGCATTGTCGACGCGAATTGTGAGAACACCGCAAAATGAGGAGTAGCTCCCACCCTGTCTGTGGGCCGGCAATGTGGTGTGGAACAGTGTGGTGACATCCTTTACAGCAGTGAGTTCAGTGAGCAGGCCACTCAGCATGGCAAGAGTGGCATGCAGCGCAGCAGGTGAGGTCAGCTATATTGTCCTGGGTGAGGCTGGCTCAATGGCGTCAGAAACCCGTGAAATGAAGTCACAAGGTTCCGCCTTAGTCGTGAGTGATGAAGTAGGTACGATAGCAGCTTCACAGTTAAACTTCACTATAGGAATAGAGAAGTCTGAACGTGAAGGAATAGTACGGTCCATGTTAGCGGTGAACAATGGGAACCGAAGCACAAGAAACAAAGGTGAAAAACACTCACAATTCTTTTAGAATTACTAACAGTTGTCAGGGTCATCACTGTGGTTATTAAGGCTGTCATGTTAACGTATGTCACTAATAACACACGCTTCGATGGAAACACATTTACTAAACACAGTATCAGACTCCTCCAAAGAATGTCGTTCACAGGTAAAACACTTTTTTCACTTATTGATAGTCGCCACAGTGACAAGGTACCATTACATTCGTCTACTAGTTGATGGGAAGAACGTTAAAGTGGATTACACACCAACCAATAGACAGTCAGCAGACATTCTGACAAATGGACTGCCATTTACAAAGCTGCACACGACGAAGGGACTTGTTGCTATTGGTTCTACTTCATCATGTATGTAAAACAAATTGCAGGAGAGTTTGAAAGTAATAATATTTTCAATGTTTATTCACTACTGGCCATTGAAATTGCTACACCAAGAAGAAATGCAGATTATAAACGGGTATGCATTGGACAAATATATTATACTAGAACTGACATGTGATTACATTTTCACGCAATTTGGGTGTATAGATCCTGAGAAATCAGTACCTAGAACAACCACCTCTGGCCGTAATAACGGCCTTGATACGCCTGGGCATTGAGTCGAACAGAGCTCGGATGGCGTGTTCGGGTACAGCTGCCCATGCAGCTTCAACACGATACCACAGTTCATCAAGAATAATGACTGGCATTTTGTGACGAGCCAGTTGCTCGGCCACCAAAGACCAGACGTTTTCAATTAGTGAAAGATCTGGAGAATGTGCTGGCCAGGGCAGCAGTCGAACATTTTCTGTATCCAGAAAGGCCCATACAGGACCTGCAACATGCGGTCGAGCATTATCCTGCTCAAATGTAGGGTTTTGCAGGGATCGAATGAAGGGTAGAGCCACGGGTCGTAACACATCTGAAATGTAACGTCCACTGTTCAAAGTGCCGTCAATGCGAACAAGAGGTGACCGAGACGTGTAACCAATGGCACCCCATACCATCATGCTGGGTGATACGCCAGTATGACGATGACGAATACACGCTTCCAATGTGCATTCACCACAATGTCGCCAAACATGGATGCGACCATCATGATGCTGTAAACAGAACCTGGATTCATCCGAAAAATGACGATTTGCCATTCGTGCACCCAAGTTCGTCGTTGAGTACACCATCGCAGGCGCTCCTGTCAGTGATGAAGCGTCAAGAGTAACCGCAGCCATAGTCTCCGAGCTGATAGTCCATGCTGCTGCAAACGTCGTCGAACTGTTCGTGCAGATGGTTGTTGTCTTGCAAACGTCCCCCATCTGTTGACTCAGGGATCGAGACGTGGCTGCACTGTCCATTATAGCCATGCAGATAAGATTCCTGTCATCTCGACTGCTAGTGATACGAGGCCATTGGGATCCAGCACGGCGTTCCGTATTACCCTTCTGAACCTACCGATTCCATATTCTGCTAACAGTCATTGGATCTCGACCAACGCGAGCAGCAATGTCGCGATACGATAAACCGCAATGGCGATAGGCTACAATCCGACCTTTATCAAAGTCGGAAACGTGATGGTACGCATTTCTCCTCCTTACACGAGGCATCACAACAACGTTTCAACAGGCAATGCTCTTGAAAGCTAATCATTTGCATATGACAGCATCTTCTTCCTGTCGGTTAAATTTCGCGTCTGTAGCACGTCATCTTCGTGGTGTAGCAATTTTAATGGCAGTAGTGTATGTGTATTAATAATCTCTGGAACTTGTCTCTCACAGGTCATCATAGTGTCATCATTCGTTTTTCAGGGGTGTGTAATGTCTGTCTTTGATGTAAAGGGTGTTATGTTATGCACTGACGGTATTGTGGTATTGACGTACTTTTATGGTTTGTCGAATAAGTGTTTTATTTCAAAACAGCATTTGGTGTTTTGTAAACTGCTACACTAGGGCAATATGGCCGCCATGTAACTGATGTGTGCCAAAATTTGCAGGCCACACTGACGGCTTCTGTTTGGAACTGTGTAGCGCTTCTCAACCAACTCTTCCACCAGCTGTGGACAGGAATTGTCCATGTGAAGTGCTTAAGTATTCTGATTCAACCTATTGTGCTAGTACTGAACAATTGAAAGCAACAAACAATCTACTGTGGGACCTCAGTGCTGCTCTCTACTTGCAGAAATAGTATGCAAAGACTGGTCTGCAATATTCCAGTTGCACGGATTCGCATTCATTCACACATGTCTTCCACACCATGCACAAATTCGGTCAGTAAACCTTAGACGCCACCAGTTGCCCAGATTTCAAACATGATCGTGCAACAATCCAGTTTTGTCCACGCCAAACTCAGACCCAGCCTATCATTGTGTCATTGTGGAGAATTTATTTCCTGCCGGCCGCGGTGGTCTCGCGGTTCTAGGCGCGCAGTCTGGAACCGCGCGGCTACTACGGTCGCAGGTTGGAATCCTGCCTCGGGCATGGGTGGGTGTGATGTCCTTAGGTTAGTTAGGTTTAAGTAGTTCTAAGTTCTAGGGGACTGATGACCACAGCTGTTAAGTCCCATAGTGCTCAGAGCCATTTGCCAACCAATTTATTTCCAATTAGTGGTGTTTCAAATGAACAGTTCCAGGGACCACTGACATATTACTCAAATTGATGACAACAATGCTGGCCACCATGTGGCACAACTACAGCCTCAGTGTGCTTCCTTTCATGTAGTGGCCGAGCCTGACCGACTTTGCTCAGTCACTTCTAACTGTGACACCACCACACCTTGTGCACACATCTGTGCAAGATGCCACCGAACACAACACACCCGTGCCTGAACAGATCATCCCAATACGTGTCGCACCCAGGCCTGTACAGAACGCTGCAGTCACACAGTGCCCACTTCTGCACAGACCATCCCCACGCATGCCATGCCCGGACCAATGCAGCATGCTGCCGAGCACGCTGAGTTCTCGCCTGCACAGAACGTTTTCAACTGTGCCGCACGCGTGCAGCAAATTCAAGTGACCAACTGTGCTGCACCCAGGCAGAATAGCATCAGCTGTCAGCTCGTCACACGTCCCTGCAGCAGCTCCGCACAGTAACCTGCAGTCTGTCAAAACAAACAACTTCACATCGTGCAACCACACCCTACGTGCCACCACATCTGTCCAGGAGCAGTTCACCGACAGTGCATGTGACTGTCGTCTCTCTTGTGATATTTCAATACTGCCCACAACAGTTTCACTTACCTGAGGAGACTGTCCTAGTCACCCCTGCGTTCTGCACAAAAGTGAATCTTCTGTCACTCACCTGACTATGACTACTACCGAATTTCACATCTGTGATTGTGCACATGGACTTGATCTTGCCATTGATCCATATTCTGCTGGGTGTTAGGTGAGGCTTCCATCGCTGCATGTCCCACTTCTGACGAACTACTTGCCCGCAGACATCACAGGTCTGACATCAGATTGCTATCTCTTAATGGGTCAGCGACTCCAGATGAACCTACAACACTGCAACTGCAAGAAGCTGCGAACCATTGATCGCAGTTCACGGATCCATTATCCACACCCTGCAACTGCCATCATCTCACCACCTCATATGGGTATTTTGTGTTAAGGATATTGTAAAACCAGATCTAGAAATGGACGATTTTTGCCATTTCCACCTCTCCTCGGTTGTACAGCGTGCCACGCCCCTGTACTCTGACAAGTGTCAGCGCATCCCAGAACCTTTCACTATGGCATCTTCACCTCTACCTGGTACACAGACCATCGAAGACAAAGAACAGAAAGACAATTGTACATCCATTGAAACTCTCGACCAATATACCTCTTCAGCTGATGAGTTGTTGGTGATTCACAATGCTATGCCAGCTGCCGTGTGTCATCGGATGCACTCCATATGAAGAATACGTTGCTTCCACAATGTAAGAACGACATCCCCACTACCCTCAGCACAGTGTGTGAGTAGCTCACAGCCTCAACACGCAGTCATCGTGACGATGAGTGTGGGAATGCTCGTGTGACCCCAGCCCTGCCAGCTGGTTCCAACGACCGACCTCGCCCTCTCCGTGCCTCTCTCACATCTGTGCTGTCACCGATCTCAGATGTACAATGAAACACACACAACAGTACACTGTGCTTATCCTCGTCACCCAGCTACTCCACTGCTGTCATCTTTGGGCACTCCCCTCCAGCAGTACAGCATACAGTTGCCAGTGTCTTCCACATGACTCACCAAATGCATCACTTATAAAATGTAAACTTTCACCACCGGAATTTTCACAATTAATAAAATATACCGGGCTATTACGCCACGGGCTAAGGGATTTCACTTCAAAACCTCGACGTTTCGTCCCCATCTGCGGAGAACATTTTCAAGGGGCAGCGTAACTTTCTTGAATGTCCAATTCACACCATGGCTCGTCACTGACTACAGCAAAATTCCGCTTCCGCCAGCTTCCGTGCAGTGGCGTTACGTCACATGTTTTCAATACGCGAGCGCAACTGGCCATTGTCGACTGCCGTCGTGCGCTGTTGCTATCAGCCCATGGTGGAAGACTGGTATACATCTTCTTCAGCACCAGAATCGAAATTTAATTCAATTTCACGCCCTCCTCCTTTCTATTAAAATTCCTGGGGCGTTCCACAATCTCTGTGGCCTCTCTGTATAGCCTTTCGTTATATCCGTTTGTGGCTGCCAGTACTTGAGTCCTGTCTAAATGAATGCGAAGGTCTCCTGGATGTGAAGCATGTCCCGCAACAGCTGATCTCTCAAACTCCCCTCTTCTGCCAATTGCCCTTATGCTCTTCGAGTCGTTTTTTGGCAGTTCTTTTTGTAGTACCCAAGTACACGTCCCCACAACTACAGAGAATCCTATAAATTCCAGCTTTTTCCAGTGGTTGGCGAGTATCCTTGCCCGATTTTAGATGATCTTGTATCTTCCGTGTGGAAATATAAATTACCGCGACGTTCCGCATTCTCAAGATTTTTGCAACGCGGCCAGTCACGTCCTTAATGAATGGCAGGAAAACTTTAGGTTTCACCTGCGATTGAGCATCACTATGGTTTCTACCTGGTCGACTTAACGCTCTTTCCGTCTCAGCGAACGAATAACCATTTTTGAGGAACGCAGCGGTGAGATGTTTTAACTCTGCGTCAAGCACCTCTGATTCACAGATTTTCCTTGCTCTGTCCGATACTGTTTTTATGATGCCTCGCTTTCGTTGTGGATGGTGGTTCGAATCCTGGTGTAGGTAACGGTCTGTGTGCGTGAGTTTTCGGTAAACTGTGTGACCCAAGCTACTGTCTTCTTTCTTCGATCTGGTTCCTCCCTGCCATGTCGCCGCAAAACTAACGTATCATCCACGTAACGGAACCAAATATTCGATTTCTTGTTTTCAGTTTCCGATGCCTGCTCCTCGAATTTTTCAATAAAGAAGTCCGGTATAACCGGGCTTAAGGGGCTCGACATAGCAACACCATCCGTCTATTCATAGAACTCATCGTTCCTACACTTCATTCAGTGGAATCATATTGAATAGCGACGCCACGTCAAAACTAACTAATATGTCCTCCTGCCGTACCGCTATGCCATTTAATTTAGTGATTAAATGTGCCGAATTCTTGATATACGGAGCCGATCGGCTCACATACAGTCGTAATAATCACATCCCCAAGGCTGTGGCTAAGCCATGTCTCAGCAATATCCTTTCTTTCAGGAGTGCTAGTACTGCAAGTTTCGCAGGAGAGCTTCTGTAAAGTTTGGAAGGTAGGAGACGAGGTACTGGCAGAAGTAAAAGGTGTGAGGACGGGGCGTGAGTCGTGTTTGGGTAGCTCAGTCGGTAGAGCACTTGCCAGCGAAAGGCAAAGGTCCCAAGTTCGAGTCTCGGTTTGGCACACAGTTTTAATCTGCCAAGAAGTTTCATACCAGTCGTAATAATGTTGTCAAGAACTTGGCAATCAAATAGGTGGGTGAGCCAATAGCACTCACTTTAGGCGTTAGAAGAGCATGTTCTTTGTGCACCTTCGGCAATCCATAAAATGTTGGTGCAAGCGCAACTGAACTGAACAGACTTTTCTGAACGCTCTGTTCGACGGAGGACTTCTTTATCAACCGCGTAACAGTTCTACGAACTTTGTCAGTGGAGTCTTTACTTAGTTTCCTATATGTTTGCGGATTTATAAGTCGTTAGTCTTACTATGGTACTCGGTCACATTCAAAACAACCGTTGCATTTCCCATGTCAGCGGGAACTATGGGTGAGAGCAATACCTTAAAGCGCCTGAATGAGGACGATAGTGTTATCATTCTCCCCACTGACAAAGGGAAAGGTGTAGTGGTGTTATTCCTGGCGCCACGGTGTGGGGAGGCGTCGGGCAGGACTTCATGTAGCGGCTGATTGTGACTGAGGCAAGACTGAAAGCACAGCGATGTGTCACGGATATACTGCGCCCCAATTTGTTATCTCTCGTGTGACAGTGGCGTCGTGGTATTTTTCAACAGAACAATTCTCGTCCACACACGGCACATGCGTTTATGAACCGTCTCCGTGATGTCGAGGTACTTCAACAAACGACGAGATCCCCAGATGTCTCCGCTGCTGCTCTAGTGTCAGCCCCAGTTGAGGGAAAGGGAAATTTTATCAACATTCAATGAATGCGTGGTTGGGTGATGAAATCTTGGGACGCTGGTAGAGTGTGGTAACAGACGACAGCCAGCAGGCCAGGCAAGGTAAACAAGGCACTTGTGGGCGTGGAGCTGTGACAGCGGTATTGCACGCACGGTTCGTATTGAGTGGAGCAACTGTTGTGACTTGGCAAGACAGCCAAGTCACAATGAGAGGAAGCCGAAAGGCACGCGTTAAGCTCACGCAGATTAGCGTGAGGTCTGGAACAGTTAAAGGAATTAATAGTAGAAAATAAAGTACGTAGTTGATGTAATACTTAACTTTAATCCACAATTGTAGAACATCTCTCTTGACGGTACATGTTATAACCACAATATAAAATAATATCAAATGCTATGGCGCCTTGCTAGGTCGTAGCAAATGACGTAGCTGAAGGCTATGCTAACTATCGTCTCGGCAAATGAGAGCGTAGTTGTCAGTGATCCATCTCTGGCTAAGTCGGCTGTACAACTGGGGCGAGTGCTAGTAAGTCTCTCTAGACTTGCCGTGTGGTGGCGCTCGGTCTGCAATCACTGACAGTGGCGACACGCGGGTCCGACGTATACTAATGGACCGCGGCCGATTTAAAGGCTACCACCTAGCAAGTGTGGTGTCTGGCGGTGACACCACAGCAACAATGAGGCAGGAAACTGCGCTAAGCTTTAAGTTATTGTGATGTATGAGGCACGGCATTAGGCCAGAGCTAGGAGTGGCGATTTGTAAATGGCTGATATGTGGGAATTTATCCCTGCCATAGTTTCTGTCTCTCTCTGACACTACGTCAGAAGTGAGGGAGAAAACAATATAAATAGATGGGCAATTTTAGCTTGACAGAGTGTGCCAGGTCAGTCGAGTGTCGGGACAGACCTGTGCTGGTCGACACTTATAGGAGCCAGTCTGGCAACAGTGTTATAAGTATTCAGCATTAACTTGTACTTTGTTTCTATGTACTGTACTTGTCTGGACTATATTCTGCCTCTGGGGACACAACACCGGGATGGGACGGAGTGGCAGCCTGGAACTTGGAGATTGCACGGTCTGCCTGAAAGAGGGCAGTGACAGCAGTCTGCAGCAGGTCCAGGAGGGGCTCAGTTCCACTCCGGTCTACGGGCCACGTTCGCTTCCCACCTGGCATACCTGGGTCCGGGTAAGGCGTACGGTGCGGGAGGGGCAGCAGCATTGCGACAGCACCAGAGGCGGGGGTGGGTGTTGCCATCTGGCAAGCACCACTAGCGGCAAGATGCGGCACAGTGTCCAGGAGGGCGCGGGTTCGAGTCCAGTCCTGTCCTGGGAGCAGGGCGTCTGAAGGCCACAGGTGACCAGTACACCCACCTTCGTCCTACGGTCGGACAGAGCAGGCCAAACGAGGCAGAGGGCGGCGAGGACCAGGGACTGTAGCAGTCTCCGGAATGGAATCGCGGGCAGCAGCACGGCGCTAGTTGCAACGCATGAGTGGGCGGCAACCGGGAGAGCGGTGGCCGACTTCCATCGGCGGGCGGCCTCGATGACGACAGCAGCGGCGTCAGCATACCAGGAGTCTGCTGAGCTGGCTAGACTCGAGGGACATCGGCGGGTGGCACGTTGACACTACGCCTCACCATCGAGTACTGTAAATTAGCTGAATAAAGCAATGTTACCGCTGTATCATTCTGCACTGGCCCTTGACGCTCTTGAACTTGCTCGGCCTCCTCACGAAATACGGCGCGGTGGGTCGCGGCTTCAGTTCTGCCATCTGGAGTCCCAGGTTCGACCCCCGACCCCGCAACACCGTGATAGAACGTGTGCGGGACCACCTCAGACATCAACTCGATCCGAGTGCCATTATCGAGAATAGTAAGGGCAAGTTACGACAGGTGTGGGCTATAGTCTGTCTGTAAACTCAAGAGCGAGCAGCGCTTTTGGTGGGGGAAGTGGCCTTTCCCGGAAGAACGCTGCCACCGGCCTACAGGGGCATCCAAAATCAGTTGCCCATTATCGGTCTAGCGGTGTAGATCAGCGTGCAGTGATATACGTCGTTTCTGTTCGTGGGATCTTAGTTGCCAGTGTCAGTGAGTTAACGTTGTATACTTACTGATGTACTCCGATATCCGGAAGTGATGGATAATCGTCTAGCATTGCAAGAAAATGTGTAAAATACGAAGAAGTGAAGGTATTTGCGGAGTAGCAAGCGTTCGATCGTCTCTAATGTTATTACAGCGTGTATTAAAGAGGCGGCCCAAAAAGAGCTATTGGCTAATATTACCAGTCCCAATTAAAGGGCTGCAATCTATGCAAACGTCAGCCTCACCCAATAGGACACATAAGTAAGTAACGGAAAAAAAAGCCGCATGGTTTACTGGAATCGCCGCGAAGGAAAACTAATAGTTTTGGGAGGAAACCCATCGGTATAGATACCTTTGATGCTTATGGAACACTAAATCTGAACCTCGATCACTATGCACCTGATTCTAAGACATATGGCTTAAAACATGTGTGCAATAGCTATTCGAAACACTGCTGAAATTTCATTCGAAACATGTACACCGATTCTAGACTTACAAGCAAAAAGCTTGACATTCGAGATGCGTTCACATATTCATTTTTATGTTTTGGTAAGAACTTTATTTGTTAATCTAAAGCAATGTTATCCTCTTCAAAATATTCCCGAATATATACTATACACTTATACCAGTACTTTTCCAGTTCCCGAAACACTTTAGGTGCTGTTTCTTTGGGGTAGTTAATAGGTCTCTTAACTGTGCACTTTTAATCTCATCCATGCTTGTAAAATCGCTGTCCTTTAAGGCCCGCTTTGAAATGTTTATCCACTTGTCTGCCCTTGGTTTACTCATAACAGGCTCACCAAAAGCAATATTTACCATTTCTAAAAATTTCATACACTTTATTCTATTCTTATCACAAATTTAATACAGATTCTCTAATTTATTTTTATACAAAGCAAATAATCGTTGAACTACCAAAATACATGTAACCTTTCTGACAGCTGACAACAGAGTAAATGTCCAATATGAATAACATTGTACACATACTTTTGAGGCATGTTTACAAAGGCAGTGACAAAAAAGTGGTGCAAATCGGACTAATACAACACACAAAATTATAAATTTCTGCTTAATTTTAAACATTCTTCGTGTTGCAAGAATTGTTAAGTTTCAATGCAGTCCTTCAAAGAAAACTTCTACCTTTTAGTAGAAACACAAAATGAGAACAAGCTTTAAATTCTACAGACTGATTGCATTATATGGGGCTCGTTTTACGAATGGCAATAGAGGAACATACATTCACATGAACAGGCATTTGGTTCTATGTTTTAGTAGAATCCTGACTTCCGTTCTTATGTTAATAATATTTACTCTATAATGTTGTGTTTCGGAAGAAGCTATCGTTTTTTGTGTTTCTTATGCCCTTAATGCATTTGTCTAGAAATAAACGCAGCCGAGACGTATCTGTACACGGCGTCGCCACAGATTTAAAGCGCGCGCCGCGGCAGGGCCGGTTCTACGTTGTGAAACAGAAGCGTCTCGCGGGCCCCGAGGAATCATGACGTCATATCATGGCATGACGTCTTCTCTCATGCAAGCCAACATCGCTGGTAGTTTTGGAAACGCGGTTATTCTTTGAACATGGCATGCTGATGGCTTGTGGATTTGTGTATGATGGCGGGATTTGTGTGCGTTAAAGCTTTTCAATCACGGAAAAAAATTGATAATACTTGCTGCAAAAGCACGTGTTTGCAGACGAGAAAGGATAGTTTATATTCCAGACAATGGACGGTAAGTAACTTCCGTTAGTAATCTCATCATGCGCAAGAAAAGTAAAATGTATGGTAAATCTACAGAAATTTCATTCTTTGTGCCTATAGTATTCTGATGCATTATGTTACTCAGTAAAGTTTCTTTCAATGCATCTATGTGGATTATTTGTGGTAACGGCGTATTCTCATAACAAATGGCTTCGGTATTTAAGTTGCAATCATCGTAACTTTTTCCTGATCAAAAATTGTGTAGTAACTGTATTCTAACAGTAACCTGCACATTTGAAAACTTTTGAATGTTCACAATTAATCATTGATCATAGTCAGTATTTTTGACAGTAAAATAGATATGAACTGCAGTGACTGAATCCAGGTTTGTGAGTGGTGTAATGTGTTTTTGTAGTGGATGTTTCAGAGTTTCTGAAGTGAAAGTCCAAGGAAGAGAAGACAACGAGAAGTAGCTTTTTTTGTCTGTTTCATGGTTTATAGGCCTACTGGGAAAACTCGCCATGTAAAAAAACGAGTAACGCATCCAGCTTGGTACCTCAATGGTGATGTGGAAATCCGAGCATTGTTAATAAAGAAATTAATTCTGTGTGTGTCTTTGTTTTGATTCCTTTATCATGTTGCTTATAGTAGACCAAATTTAATTAAAATACCCAGGTGATAATTTCAACATAAATTGGACTATGTGCATAGCTGCTTCTCACAGGCAAAGTACAAATATTCACCATCATATGGCATGCGTGTTCACTAGTCAGTTATGGCAAAAGAAATCACTGACTCAAAGCATAATTTGCTTGGTAGACATAATTGGAAATTGCCTTTTTAGTTATAAGTTTACATTGCCTTTTTAGTTATAAGTTTACATTATTAGATTATAGTACTCCCTGAGATCTGCATTTCTTGGCCCTGGCATGATTAGGTCTGGAATGCAGCATTACGTGTGCTGCTCTGCTGTCAGCAGCATGGTAGTCAATGTGTTAAGCAGTCGTTTAGGAACTAGTGTGAAGTATATGCATCTGTACAGCCTTGGCTAAAAAGATACAGCTAGAATGCTAATTACTGTTTCAGGAATTATCATTCACACAGTTAAATATATTATGTTAAATATGTATCTAAAACTGAATTCATGAATAATTTTGTAGTCATTTAAATAAAAATACCGCAAACCGAAAAATTGTCTTGAAATGGTAAGGGATATCAAATATAAGTAAATATTTTTCCTCGGTAAGATTAAAGTGTAAAATTGCTGATACCTGGTTGTTACCATGAGTTCAGTGCTGGCCCCAGCAGAGCAATCTGCTGTGACCACCGGCACCTTCATGCCAGCCAACAGGTTAATACACAAAACAGGGCAGTGCAAGACTTGGTCCGTAATTGTCATTGGTTGAAGCTACTAAAATTAAATTTCTGAGGTATGCTGGAACTGTGTTATTGGTATATTCCCCAGCATGATTTAAAATCTTTACATTGAAATGGCACTGACAGTGTGTAATATATTTTGCAACCAAGAATAGATAAAAATTTATGTGGGAATATATTTCAAGAACACCTTTCAAACCAAACCTGACAGTTATATTGACACACCAGTAAACCCACCTGAATGGCACACTGGGTTACACAAGCATTAGCTGTAGAATAGGTAATTTACACAGAAAACTTTTCATACAAATTTTATTGTAAAGCACACTGAAGTTAAGGGAAATGCAATGCCTAGATGAGATAAACATGGACACACAGTAACTCGTTTTGCTCAGATATATGGAAAATTAACTGTAGTATTATATGATGTATAACATATATATGACATATAACACATCTGAGGTGCAAATTTGTGGAGAGGAGAGATTGCATTGAACCTGTTGTGTATGGTGCATATTTTGTTGCAGTGCTGGGATGATGTCATCCAGATTTCAAAATTAGGGGTCTTGTACTGAAACTCTCATCAGTTTTAATATTTAAAAATAAACACACCTGAAAAAGGAAGCTGAATAGGACTTTAAATTAAATTGCAAAAATTTTCTTGTTTTGCACATTCACTGCAGCTGACACTTAAAAGCTCGTGGCTAGTAGCTCTTATTGACCTTTGTGTCAGCCACAGTGAACATGTTGAAGATTTTAAAGTAACTAAATAGTTGTTGACATTCTGGTATTAATGGATGGTAGCAGGAAACACAGCAATGAAATAATGTGAATGACTTAAACCAGGAATTAAACAAGTCTACATAGCTTTGAACACAGTCATTTCACACTTCTTAGTCACTGCATATTTGTGTGCTATAACTAATACAGCAACCTTTCATTTTCTCATCTTTGATCTGGGACACATGTCACATCTTACTTATTTTCCTAGAGCAACTCTATGTTTACTAGATCCACATTTCAGAATTCTGGTAATTGTAGTGCTACTTCATGCTGAAAGTGTGGGTTGATAGCTGTCTCTTTAGATATGATCTCATCAACTGCCATTTCAGAAACTTGAAGGAAAAATGTGATTATTAAATTTTCTGTCAGTGATGAATATATCACTAATGTATATACCACACAAATATTCATGATGCTATAGAATAGTGCAGGGCCATCTTCTGGAACACCTGCTGGGTAGACTAAACATTGCACTTCACATCCAGTGCATCAATTTCTTCATATGTAGTATCATAGTACACTACTATCTCAGGCTTGATTGTTGTGATGTTCAGTGAAATAGCATTATGCCTTGAAGACACTAAACTACAGGCCTTCTTAAGTTTTTGAATGAATGATATAAGTAAGTAATATATCCAAAAACAATTAAGTTTTACATTTTGCTGTAAGAAACTCGTTTTGAATCTTTCCTTTTATTATTATTTTGTACATGTGTGACCTTTTTGTGTCCTCTTCCCAGTTCGACAAGTACATCTGATTTACTTAATGAGGATATTTATGGTTACAAACAAAAAAAAAGAAAAAACATGTGGTGACAATGCAACCTGCGAACAAAGATCATCTTCCAAAACTTTACGAGCCCAGGAAGTAAGCACAATGATTTGGATATAATAGCATGTTTTAATAAACCAGATGTTTCAGTTATTACTGAGCACTGGTATACCAAAAAAGAACCTTATTATGCACCAATTAACAAAAAATTTCTGCTCGTCTTTCAGTGGGGATATCAAACCTTATGGGGATTTTGTAAAAAGTGTCATTAGTTGGTGCTCAATTCCTTATGTGTTGAAGGTGTTACTGAACTTTCTGCGATAAGCTATAGATGGGAAAGCTAATCTCTATCAATTGCTTGTAAAGAGAGATAGTAAATACTCTGGGAAAACGGCTGGGTAATAGTGCTGATAATTGTTCACAGTTTAATAAAACCTTATCAAACACAAATCAGTTTTCACTCTTAAGAATGGCGAGTGGCACACACTGATCTAACATTACTGATATGTAATACAGGGTACCCAGGACTTAGTACTGGGATACTTTCTTTTGTCGATTTATGTAAATGACAAAATAATGGTCCCCAAATTCAAGGATAGTTCTGTATGCTGATGCTACATCCATTGCATGCAAGTGTAAAGGTCATGAGCAACTACAAAAACTATGAAACTGTATTACAAATGAAATAATTCAGTATTTCTATGAAAGTCATCTCATTGTCAGCACAAGATAACAGCAGTAATGGAGTTTCACCCCACAAGACAGATTTTGAAATTCAGTTGTGCACTGGAACTGATATTGTCATCAAAGAAAACTACTTCTTGGTTAAAGTTAAACTTTCTATATTTAACATGTTATAACATGGAAACTAATTACTGTACAAGAACACAACTTAGTAGCATTAATGTCAAGGACATGAGGAAGAGAAATAATGCAGAATCAATTCAATTGAAACACTTTTAATGTTTCCAGAATGAGAAACATCCCCCAGGCTATGGCTAAGCCATGTCTCCGCTATATCCTTTCTTTCAGGAGTGCTAGTTCTGCTAGGTTCACAGGAGAGCTTCTGTAAAGTTTGGAAGGTAGGAGACAAGATACTGGCAGAAGTAAAGCTGTGAGTACCGAGCGTGAGTCATGCTTCGGTAGCTCAGATGGTAGAGCACTTGCTCGCGAAAGGCAAAGGTCCCGAGTTCGAGTCTCGGTCGAGCACACAGTTTTAATCTGCCAGGAAGTTTCACTTTTAATGTGCTGCTACAGTACACCACACCAGTACCATTGCTGGTGACGGTGATGGAGGCTGCTATGAAAAGCTTGCGATATTATTCAAATCTGATGTGGCAAGTTAACAAAACTTTATATCCATGAGAGTAAAATTATTGTGTAAAATTGATAGCGCAGTGAGTCTTTTCAGGGCCCTTCGGAGTCTTTCACTTACATGTCAACATATTTACTCCCTAATAGTATTTGTTGTTCATAATAGGGGTAACAGAGTGTTCAGTGAAATGAACTTGCAAAATACTGGAAGTAAAAACAATGTCCATGTAGACTATACATCCCTGCCTACGATTGAGAATGGAATATCACATTCTGATCGAAAGTCTTTAACAGGTTGCTGCTAGACATCAGGCAGAAAACTGAAAATCCTAAGGTAATAAAAAAATACAAAGTAAAAAAAAATATTTCATTAGCTTCTCCTTCCATAATTATAATTAAACATAATGTTTCGACTCACGAATGCAATTGCTAGTTAATGTTAACACTAAGGTTCAAATTAACAGGATTTTAATGTAACCATTATATGTACAGCTGACACTACTCATTGTAAAATTATGAAATGACTTATACAAAGTATGAGAGAAAAACAGCATTTGAATTAAAAAAAAACACAACCTTTCTAGCTTTCAGGATTGTTACTTCCTTCCTCTGGGAAGATGAATATAGTTTGTGACTGGAAATGAGGGGAAGATCACTCACACCATCCGTATAGAACAATTATGTGACACATTCATGAGTACTGCTCCAATGTTTGAGATCCAGGTCAGATTTAAGCAACACAATGAAGCAACTCAGAGTCTGGATGCTATATAGGTTACCAGTAGTTTCAAAATATGTGCGAGTATAATGAAGATGCTTGGCAAACACATGTGAGAATCCCTGGAGGGAAAATAATGTTCTTTTTGTACAACACTATTGAGAAAATTTAGAAGGCATGAGAAATCTAGGCTCAGATGGTAGATAGCCTTTCTTCCCTCTCTCTGTTTGCGAGTGGAACACGAAAGAAAATGATTTGTAGTGGTACAAGGTACCCTCCACCAGGTACCATTTGGTTGCTTGTGTAGTATGTATGTACATCAAAATACGGAAGAAAATTGTGACTGCCTACTACATTAAGAAGTAATAGTTGAACTAACCTAAGCTTTGTGATTTACTTCGGAAATACAGAAGCGTCCGATCTTACCCGTCGGCTTTGACCCATGACGTCACAAATATGGCGGAAACGACCATAAATGACAATTTCAATATGGCGGATATAAAAACATCGCATACGTATCATAAACACTGAAATACACAGGTTTCACAAAAAGCCTAATGACTCTAACGGGACAAGCGTGGGAAATTGGGGGTTTTTGGGTGGGGAGAAACTAAATATACACAAATGTAGCCACCGACCGCCATACAAAACCACGCAAAACGACGAAAAAAATCAACATCACGAAACTGACCAAATACCAAAAAACAAATTCTTATCCAGAATCAGACACTTCCCTTGACCTACATAGATCTACAGTAACTCCCGATCCCATAAATTAGGATCGAACACTTCCCTTGACCCATATAGCTCAACAGAACCTCCCGATCACATCCCCCGATACAAAACTCAAAAAACACTTCCCTTAAACCTACACACATCTACAACAGCTCCCGATCCCATAAATTAGGATCGAACACTTCCCTTGACCTATATAGCTCAACAGAATCTCCCGATCCCATCCACCAATACAAAAATAAAAAAAAAAACACAAACCATAGCAAACAAACATTTCCCTTAAACCTACATACATCTACAGCAGCTCACGATCCCATAAATTGGGATCGAACACTTCCCTTGACCTATATAGCTCAACAGAATCTCCCGATCCCATCCCCCAATACAACACTCAAAAAACACCACTAACCAAAGCAAACAAACACTTCCCTTAACCTACATACAACTACAGCGGCTCCCGATCCCATAAATTGTGATCGAACACTTCCCTTGACCTATATAGCTCAACAGAATCTCCTGATCCCAACACCCAATACAAAAATCAAAAATCACCACAAACCGTAACAAACAAACACTTCCCTGAACCTACATACATCTACAGCAGCTCCCGATCCCATAAATTGGGATCGAACACTTCCCTTGACCTATATAGCTCAACAGCAACTCCCGATCCCATCTCCAATTACAAAAATCGACATACTCCACCAAACATTGAGATTAACACTTCCCTCCAGCTATATAGCTCAACACCAGTTACCAATCCCATATCGACCACTACCCATGACCTATGATCTCAAACACATCTTCCAATACGAATACCAATACCAACCTTCACAGCCACAAATCTCAATGAAACACTTCCCTATACCCAATACACCACACATACACCAAAAACAAAAACAAAAATGGAACTTACCACAAAAAAGTTCCAGCCCCACAACCTAGATTGGCCACCTCAATCACATACAAATGCACACACACACACGCACGCACACACACACACACACACACACACACACACACACACACACACACACACACACACACACACCAACGAAAAAATACTGAACTAAAATAAAAACCCAACCCACCCAAACGTCAACCCCCTCCCCCACAACCCCAAAATAAAAAACCCACAAACATAAACCAAATACAACATAAAAAACATCTCAATCACACACTACAACTCAACAAAAACTTCAACTAAATAGATCCTCCACAACAAAAAAAACACACACACACTCCCCCTCCCCCCCACCTTAACAAACACTATACAACAACATAAACCACCCACCCCACCCTGAACCACAGCCACCCACCCACCTACCCAGCCCACCCTAACTAACCACTTTCGGCCTATACATTTTACCCACAGCCCTTAAAAAAACCCGAACAATGCAATAGCCCTCTGGGACACTCTTCCGCCAACAGTACTCATCTAAATGAGACTGAAGGTTGGAAGAGCGCCTCTTCCCCCTCCCAAGAACTGACTTAACCGCCCCCCGCATCCCCTCAATTGTGTTAGTGCAAGCCCCTGTATCATAATTCTTAAACTCTAAACTGTGGTTCACTACTAAATGATTAAATCCCCTCTCACCCAACCCCCTATAAGAAGAAAAAGCATGGGAAACTACTGTGGACCCGGCTCTACATACTCCTCAATTAACCCCACTAATTCAGCCTTCGACCTCCCCTCCACAACCCTAAAAACACATTCAGAACCCCCACCCCCCCGGAACAACAGCCCCCCACAGCCAAAGACCAGCCACAGAGTTCCCCCTCCCATACTTCCTTTTCCCAAACTGCGACTCATCCACCTCCACAACCACCCCATGCCCCCCCCCCCCAACTTACCCCTGTACTTAATAAATTCCGAACACACTTCACGACAAAAGGAATACCAGTCTAAAACAGTCCTCTCACTCACACCAGTCTCAAACGCGCAAAAACTCTGTGGAGATCTATAACAAAAATAATACGTAACAAGCACAATCTCACGCATGCCCAATCTAGACTTCTCGAACCAGGTACCGCGCCTTATGGAACGCCATACGCCATCTTTCCTGCTGCACCACATGTACCCGTCCCTGGTCCGAGAGGCCGGAACTTTAACCAATTTCATCGCCTCACGGCAAAGAGAGCACTTTACAACTTCGGCAATTAATCCGAATAGCTGTAGAAACTTGATCAGGTCTAACGGTGTCTCGCCCATCATCGCCCTCAACCGAACACTATTCATGCGGTCTTTCATATCCATTCCTGAACAAAAAACCACAACCGAATACACTCAATAACAAACTCACCCGACGTACAGTAATTACCATTACATTAACCATCACACAAAACCGTTAACTCACTAATACAAATTCCGCTTCAAAACCACGAACACAGCACTCACCACTGAGCAACAGCAAACTGACCCCAACAAACCAAACAAACGTAAACCATGAACACACCACCAGAGGGCACGACAAACACCCCCACGACATCTACAAACACGCCACAATCACAAACCAAACTCCGCGCCGTAATGACGTCACACACCCCAACACGCTTACGTCACGGGTCAAAGCCGACGAGTAAGATCGGAGGTTTCTGTTGACCCTTTACTTCAAATGTTTTGTCCCACTGATACACTCTGACAATCAGTGACTCGCATCTATAGCAGTATTACAATTTGGAGATGTCAGTAGGCTTACTGCTTAGATCTATTAATATTCCCTCATTGAGCTCTTTTTATCTTAAGATCACATAAACTGGATTTTTGAGAAACTACATACAGGGAGATGTGATTGGCATATAGCTGTTTGTTTACAGAAAAACAGCGATCAAAATTTAAGCAAATCGGTAACACACACTGGGCAAGAGCACATATCTGGGCTAGAGCACTATACTGGATTTCGCCCCCTTCCCCTAGAAACCTTGGCTGGAGTAATAACTATTTGTAGCATAGTCTGAGGTCTACATTATGTTGAAAAGCGATAATTTTTTCGACAGTTGTGGAACACAGCGAATGAGAAATAATGGTTATGATAACAGACCGACGTGTGGCTTTGCCTAATATTTGTTTGCGGCGTATTTAAATGCACTTTCCCACATTTAATGCATTTCTCATAATAAAAAATAAAACTACTGGGTCATCCCCAAAAAACATATATTAGAAAATGAACAATCATCCGACGTGTTTTGATGCATATTACTTACAGATATCGTACACAAACTGGAAAAATGCAATGGGCGTTCCACTACGTATCCTTTACCATATTTGATTTGTTTTTCCGCATTTGCTACTGCTGGTATGGGTTCAAAGACAAATTCGTGCTGCAGACGTCTCAGTGGTAGTAAGCCTACATTGGTAAGCTCAAAGCTGCAGTTAATGCGTTAGAAACATTTATACACATTGTCCTCAATGCGTAATATGTGTTATGCTATAAATCACTCTGACTTTCGACCAATAATTTGTTATCAGTTGGCTTCAATCAATCACGTAAGACTCTAATGTGTAACTTTGACTACGCTGCGGATTATTATGTCACCATAATCCAGATTATTCGCATTCAAACCTTCTTTCTACATTTAATTCTGTTAATGGAAGCTTCATTCAAACAATCTGGATTGATATGACGTTCCAAAACAATAGCTGATGGCAAGTCTGTATAAACGCTGTGGCCAACGTGTGACGTCACTTACGTCAACAGAGTTGTTTACAGGTCTAGTCACCAGGCAGCGCTGTCACGCTTTCAGCCTTACTGATGACGTCATGAAGCGATTCCTCGGGGCCCGCGAGACGCACGTTTGTGAAACAGCCTGTAGAAGCGCCTTGTGACGTAGCCGGGTTGGCAGAGTGGGGACTCGTTCGCTCGCTCTTCAGTTTACCGACAGACTATAGCTTGCCTCAAACGAAGATATAACGGTTTTTTTACACCCTTCATAAGCGAATCAGTTCCTGTATCCAGGAGAGAGAGGGATCTACGTCACAGTGATAAGTGGGCTCATACTACCAAGTTCTTTCTACTTTTGACTCTATTTTGCAATCACTGGGACAACATCACAAAACCTCTCAATCTGTGAACTTTCGTTTCGCTTCATCCTCCCCTTCTGGGCGCTTTACTGTTTCTGCCAGGCAGTGTAAATAATTAGACATGTTCCGTTAGATAGTGTGCACGGGTATCATTTGGTAAGAAATAGTACATCTGCTTTCCAGTGGCAGAAGTGTCCTATGTTTTTCGCCACGTATAGAAAATACGCTGTCTGACGAAAAAGTGATTATCTTAGGGAGTTTCAGGTACTGAATTTACTTTTATGTGGCCTACTCTTCTTCATCCAGTAGGCAGCTGCTATTTCACCTACACACTGATCTAGTGGCAGGCCCCCAAACACAACTAGCAATGTGTCAGGTGATGTTAAGTCAGATGCACTTGAGCAACACAATAGCAAAGCACGCTGCATCCACACCATAGATAGTCTCTCTGTCGCCAGCCTACGTTTTAGACACTATCGTGACGACCACTATCTGGCCGTTTGCTCTGTTGAGCAATTTAGTGAAGAAATGCTAAGAATGACGGTTTGACACATCATTAGACACAATATTTCATATCGACTACTCCATATTGGAAACTGTCTGGATAGCAGACGCTACTTCATGTACGTTGTAGAACCTCTGGTAGTGGCCTTCTTTCAGGCAACCCCGTATGATATTACAACTTCCTGGCTGCGTCAGTGGGCTGTGTCCTCGGCTACAATGTAGACAGAGTTAGTTTCCGGTATGACAGGGAAGGAGGCTTCTGGAAATGATGAGCCAGACTTTATGTAATCCTTGTATATGGGCTATGGTCTGAGCCAACTAGGCTGGCTTAAGAGCTTGTAATTCCCATGTGGCAGGAATTTCCCAGCGCCTCTTGGAAAGAAATTTTGGAAAAGTCCTGGCGGGAAGCAGCACCTTCCAGAGAAAGTCTATTTGCGGGAGGAGGAAATGGCCTATGAAGCCGTATCTTGGAGTGATTTTGAAGTTCACAGAATCGGGGAGTCTGTTGGCATCCTCCTTGGGGTGCAGGAGGTCAGTTTGTGTCCCCTGGGGCGGAGGGGGCGTTTCGAAATGTAATTCTTGAGTCGGTGAGTAGCCATTTGGTGTCTAGCAAGAGTGTTGTTGGCCCTGTAGGGCTTAGGTGATATCTGTGTATTACTGAGTGTATCAAGTCGGGAGAGAGCGATCCTTAGTGATCAATAAAGTTGTTATGCTAGTTCAAAAAACTTTGTAAGATTTTGCAGAGGCTATATTACATTAAGCGTATTTGTGCGCTATTTCCCGGCGTATTTGGATGCATGTGCTAAATTCGCTCCGTGTAATAACGGACAGCGAACAAAGTCGCTACTCCGAAAAGACAGCGTCAAAAGTTGAAGTGTGCTCTACTTTGTTCGCCGGTCGATGGCTTCTTCAACCGCCTCCCAGTGTTGCCCGCCCCATGCCATACACATGAGCGTATAAAGTAGCCATCAGTTGGGTAAAAATGTTGAAAGAAGTCATAAATGCTGGCGTTGTGTTACTGGCAACAATTTTAAGAGAACAGATAATCACACAAAAACAAACTGGGAAAGTAGAAAAAAATAAAAGAAAATGGATAACAAGGTGGATTGAGAGGAGGGATAAATATAGTGCTTCTGCAAATCTTTTCAGGGAATTACCGTGCGATGATTCTTTTGCTTACAGAAATATAAGGAGGATGACATCAGAAAACTTGTATACATTATTTGAAATGTCAGAGGATAAAATAAGAAAACAGAATAGCCATGAGGATGGCAATCTTGCCAAGGGCGAAACTGAAAGTAACACTGTGTTATTTGGCAACGAGTGATGGCTTCAAAACATTTGAATATCTATTTCGTGTACCTCAATGTTTTATCTCCAAGTTCATTCCACGAGTCCTGGACACAACTGCAGAGATTTTAAAACCATATATACAGGTAAGTTTACTTCTTTGTTTATTAAATATTTTCAGAAAATTTGTCAGAAACAATATTTAAATACAATTTTTTTACATGTTACATTTTACAGCAAGCCAAGGGACTGAAAAAAATAAACTGAAATTAGCGTTTGTGATAACACTGTCTATAAATGAGACAGCAACGGATACTTTCAGAATATCAAGAGTCCTGTTGTCACTTTGAGCTGAAGGTGTCAACTGAAAATAGTGGACATTTGTCGAATGTGCTTCAGAAGCATGATTTGAGGGAGAGGATGGAACATACAAACATCAAAAAAAGTTTTGCATCACCTAATTCTGAGAGTTCCAGAACCTGTACAGAAACCTGGAATAGAGATCAACATAAACATAATTTCCGCCCTTTTTATTGCTCATGGAAACCACACATTGCATGTTGTACCACCATACAGCGAGACCTTCAGAGGTGGTGGTCCAGATTGCTGTACACACCGGTACCTCTAATACCCAGTAGCATGTCCTCTTGCATTGATGCCTGCCTGTATTCGTCGTGGCATACTATCCACAAGTTCGTCAAGGCACTGTTGGTCCAGATTGTCCTACTCCTCAACGGCGATTCGGCGTGGATCCCTCAGAGTGGTTGGTGGGTCACTTCGTCCATAAATAGCCATTTTCAATCCATCCCAGGCACGTTCGATTGGGTTCATTTCTGGAGAACGTGCTGGCCACTCTAGTCGAGCGATGTCGTTATCCTGAAGGAAGTCACTCACAAGATGCGCACGATGGGGGTGCGAATTGTCGTCCCTGAAGACAAATGTTGTTGGGCGTAACTGTACCGCACTGCATGGTGTCGTGGTTGCAAAGATGGACCTCGCCATGGACGTCGGGAGTGAAGTTGTGCATCATGCAGCTTGTTGCGCACAGTTTGAGTCGTAACACAACGTCCTGTGGCTGCACCAAAAGCATTATTCAACATGGTGGCGTTGCTGTCAGGGTTCCTCCGAGCCATAATCCGTAAGTAGGGTCATCCACTGCAGTAGTAGCCCTTGGGCGGCATGAGCGAGGCATGTCATCGACAGTTCCTGTCTCTCTGTATCTTCTCCATATCCGAACAATATCGCTTTGGTTCACTTCAAGATGCCTGGACACTTCCCTTGTTGAGAGCCCTTCCTGGCACAAAGTTACAATGCGGACGCGATCGAACAGCGGCATTGAGCTACAGACAACACAACCTTCCTGGTGGAATGACTGGAAATGATCGGCTGTCGGACCCCCACAGTCTAATAGGTGCTGCTCATGCATGGTTGTTAACATCTTTGGGCTGGTTTAGTGGCATCTCTGAACAGTCAAAGGGACTGTGTCTGTGATAAAATATCCACAGTCAACGTCTATCTTCAGGACTTTTGGGAACCTGAGTGATGCAAAACTTTTTTGGTGTATGTACATAGAAAGAGTCTACTGCATTCTTTTCCTCTCGACTCTGAAAATTTGGTATCCATAAATGGTTTCTGGATTTCGAATTAGAGTTTAACTGCGGAACGCTGCGAAACTTGCCTCAGTCCTCTGCTACATATTTTCTGAAATGGTCAAATGGGTCTTCGTTTTGGACCTTGTCGACAATATTACTCAACTTCTCTAATGACTTGTCAATTAGTTATGGTGATTTATTTTTCGTTTTCCCTGCTGGCATTGCTGTGGGCTTCATTTTTTTCTGGTGATCTCTTAGCTGAGGTGGTTGCTGCTTCAAGAGACGATTCCAATTGTGATCATTATTACTACATAAATGTCCATCGTATTCCAGAGATTCCTGTATCGATTGATTAGTTTCCTCAAACAAATTGTTATTGTTATTATTATTATTTTCAAGTGACAAGCAAACTAGATGAGTGGACATTTAGTGTTATTTTATTTGCCTTTGTTGATGCAGATTACTGTTTCCGATATTTGGACGTGGATGGAAATGGAGGTGCTAGTGACAGTGCAGTTTTCCGTGACTCTACTATCAGGACACCCATGCAGAATAGTCAACTTGACATACCAGAAATACTAGGGATGATGATGATGCCTTTTCCTTACGAAAAAATCTGATGAAACCCTACAGCAGAACTGTGTTATCAAATGTAGAAAAATTAATTAATTTCAGACTATCGAGAGCTAGTCGTGTGGTGGAGAATGCTTTTGGCATACTTGAGTGGCGGCTTAGAATATTTCTTAGGCCAATCGAAATTAAACTTTCTATGACCGATAGAGTGATATCGACTGCTTGCAGTCTACACAACTGGTTAAGAATGACATCGCCAACTATTTCCATGCACAACACGTAGACCAAGAAGAGTTCGATAGAGCTGAGGATATTCCAGGAGCATGGCGCGAGCATACGGTTGGACTGCAATCAATGGCTCATTTGGGAAGCAACAGTTATCAAAGAGAAGCCGATAATGTGCGACGGGCATACTCGTATGCTGATTGTTTCATGCAGGAAGGACCTCTCTGCCTTGGCAGTGGAAACAGTTAGAATTTACGAATGACTTCAAGAACGTAGGCGTAAACATGGACAATGGATGAAATTGAATAACGAATTTTGCATAAGTTTTGAAAACAATTAGTGGATACCGAAACTCTCCAAAATATGTAGCCTATTGATTCTTATAAGGTTCTCATTTCAACGAGGTCTACTTATAAATAAAATTACTGTAAATTATAACGACATAATTGGGAATTAGTTGTGCCTACAAATAATTTGAACTCACCACATTTGATTGTGCTCCCCACGTAGATATCACCTCTCCGGGGAATTCCGCATTTTCAAAGGGAGCAAGTTTTGGTATATGAACATGGTCTGTTCCTTGACCACATTTCTCGTAACGGACAGTTGTTCCATGTTCCTTGCAGAAAACATCTTTTATTGTTTTGATTTTGGATTTGAGCTGTTTCGCGTCCATGTCCCCCAACACTGAAGAGTCTTCAATTCCTCAAACAACTGGTTAAATTGAGCATCTTTAAGTTTTGTATTTATATAATTCTCATTTCTAATGTTCCATAATATTGGAAAACTGTGATAAATTTTCAGAAATTTGGTTACAATTCCACTTCATGTTTTGCACTTGGTAATCACTTAAACGCAAAAACAAAAGATCATATGCTTCTCTGTGTTTCTGTTGCTACCGTCTGAAGTCGTTGCGTGTCAATGTGTCAGTTTATTCATTCGCTCTTCACCAATACGCCGAGCGACCAAAGACTCTGTAATGGAGCGAACAAATACGCTCCGTGTAACATAGCCTTAAGAGCGTAACCGCGGGACGGGCATGGAATTCGGCTCAATCATTTGCCAGTTACCTAGGCGAGAGCTGGAATTCAGTGAGTTCAGTGAGCATCCGGTAGAAAGAGGCCGCGTAGCATTGTGTGGAGCCATTATCTAACCGGAGAGATTATTTAATGAACGACACAGACTTGGCGGACGCTAATAGCTGGCAATAAATTATGTTAGTTCCACTGAAAAGTTGAAGGTTAGTGACTTTGTGTGCGTCCTTATCCTATTTGACTGTAGTCTATCGGCGTAAGCTGCAAGAGACCCTTTGCAGACGGTACTGGTCGTTTCTCACTCTAGTGGCCTGGTGTGAGAGTCTCCTGCAAGTAGTCGTACTGTTACAGGGTATTTATTAGTGAAACAAGAGTAGTGACAATTTTAATCTGCTCTGTAGGTGGAAGCGACGTTGGCGACCCTCATTTATATTGATTAATGTTGTATCAGTGTTGAGGAGTAATTTGGGTCCGCCGAAAACGTTCTTGCGTAAATTTGTGGAGCAAAAAGTCGCGTACCTTGTCTCGCTCCCCACACAACGCTTACATGCGTGAGATCTCGCCACGGCGCGACGCCCCACAAGGTCCCAGCTCGAGACGGAAGGAAAGTTTTGGAGACAATGCCTGGCTCCCATGTCACGAATAAAGTGCTGCTACCTGTGCCTGGAAGTTCGCTTGACACGGCACCCGTCTCACGTATTTGGGACACGGCTGATCTGTAACCTGTTCTCTGCACTCCTCCAGTAACAACACAGTTGGTGCTTTGTGGACAAGCACGCAAAATACACTGATGCGCCAAAGAAACGTATAGGCATGCGTATTCAAACGCGGAAACATGTAAACAGGTAGAATACGACGCTGTGGTCGGAAACGCCTATATTAGACAAGTGTCTGGCGCAGTTGTTAATCGGTTACTGCTACTACACTACTGGCCACTAAAATTGCTACACCACGAAGATGACGTGCTACAGACGCGAAATTTAACCGACACAAAGAAGATGCTGTGATATGCAAATGATTAGCTTTTCAGAGCATTCACACAAGGTTGGCGCCGGTGGCGACACCTACAACGTGCTGACATGAGGAAAGTTTCCAACCGATTTCTCATACACAAACAGCAGTTGACCGGCGTTGCCTGGTGAAACGTTGTTGCGATGCCTCGTGTAAGGAGGAGAAATGCGTACCATCACGTTTCCGACTATGATAAAGGTCGGATTGTATCCTATCGCGATTGCGGTTTATCGTATCGCAACATTGCTGCTCGCGTTGGTCGAGATCCAATGACTCTTAGCAGAATGTGGAATCGGTGGGTTCAGGAGGGTAATACGGAACGCCGTGCTGGATCCCAACGGCCTCGTATCACTGCATGGTTGTAAAGGATCATGCAGCCACGTCTCGATCCCTGAGTCAACAGATGAGGACGTTTGCAAGACAACAACCATCTGCACTAACAGTTCGACGACGTTTCAGCAGCATGGACTATCGGCTCGAAGACCATGGCTGCGGTTACCCTTGACGCTGCGTCACAAACAGGAGCGCCTGCGATGGTGTACTCAACGACGAACCTGGGTGTACGAATGGCAAAACGTCATTTTTTCGGATGAATCCAGGTTCTGTTTACAGCATCACGATGGTCGCATCCATGTTTGGCGACATCGCGGTGAACGCACATTGGAAGCGTGTATTCGTCATGGCCATACTAGCGTATCACCCAGCATGATGGTACGGGGTGCCATTGATTACACGTCTCGGTCACCTCTTGTTCGCATTGACGGCACTTTGAACAGTGGACGTTACGTTTAAGATGTGTTGCGACCTGTGGCTCTACCCTTCATTCGATCCCTGCAAAACGCTACATTTCAGCAGGATAATGCTCGACCGCATGATGCAGGTCCTGTATAGGCCTTTCTGCATACAGAAAATGTTCGACTGCTGCCCTGGCCAGCACATTCTCCAGATCTCTCACCAACTGAAAACGTGTGGTCAATGGTAACTCGTCACAATACGCCAGTCACTCTCTTGATGAACTGTGGTATCGTGTTGAAGCTGCATGGGCAGCTGTACCTGTACACGCCACCCAAGCTCTGTTTGACTCAATGCCCAGGCGTATCAAGGCCGTTATTACGGCCAGAGGTGGTTGTTCAGGGTACTGATTTGTCAGGATCTATACACCCAAATTGCGTGAAAATGTAATCATATGTCAGTTCTAGTATAATATATTTGTCCAATGCATACCCGTTTATAATCTGCATTTCTTCTTGGTGTAGCTATTTTAATGGCCAGTAGTGTACAAATGGCAGGTTGTCAAGAGTTAAGTGAGTTTCAGCGTGGTGTTATAGTCGGCGCACAAGCGGTGGGACACAGCATCTGCAACGTAGCGATGAAGTGGGGATTTTCCCGTACGACCATTTCACTAGTGTAACGTATCAGGAATCCGGTAAAACATCAAATCTTTGACATCGCTGCGACCGGAAAAAGATCCTGCAAGAACGGGACCAACGACGACTGAAGAGAATCGTTGAACGTGACAGAAGTGCAACCCTTCCGCAAATTCGGAGCCGAAAGCCCATTCGTGTACCTTTTATGACTGCACGACACAAAGCTGTACGCCTCTCCTGGGCCCGTCAACACCGACATTGGACTGTTGATGACTGGAAACATGTTGCCTGGTCGGACGAGTCTCGCTTCAAATTGTATCGAGCTGATGGATGTGTACGAGTATAGAGCCAAAAATTAAATACGAGTATGGCGTTGTTGGCAGGGAGGCCCCGTCCGGGGAAGTTCGGCCACCAAGTGCAAGTCTCATTTCAGTCGATGCCACATTGACGACTTGCGCGCCAGTTATGAGGATGAAATGATGATAACGACAACACAACACCCAGTCCACGAGCGGAGAAAATCTCCAACCCGAACGGGAATCGAACCCGGGCCCGCTGCATGGGTGGCAAGCACGTTGCCACCCAGCTAAGCAGGCGCACGGGTATTGAGACAACCTTATAAAGCCATGGACCCTACATGTCAGCAGGAAATGCGACACCCACGACACGTCCAGAATAACTACAGAGTGGTTCCAGGAACATTCTTCTTAGTTTACACACTTCCGCTGGCCACCAAACTCCCCAAACATGAGCCGGCCGTTGTGGCCGAGCGGTTCTAGGCGCTTCGGTCTGGAACCGCGCGACCGCTACGGTCGCAGGTTCGAATCCTGCCTCGGGCATGGATGTGTGTGATGCCCTTAGGTTAGTTAGGTTTAAGTAGTTCTAAGTTCTAGGGGACTGATGACCTCGGATGTTAAGTCCCATAGTGCTCAGAGCCATTTTTTTGCCCCAGACATGAACATTATTGAGCATATCTGGGATGCCTTGCAACGTGCTGTTCGGAAGAGATCTCCACCCCCTCGTGCTCTTACGGATTTGTCGTCAGCCCTGCAGGATTCATGGTGTCAATTGCCACCGGCACTGCTTCAGACATTAGTCGAGTCCATGCCACGTCCTGTTGCTGTAGTTCTGAGTGCTCGCGGGCCCAACACCATATTAGGCCGGTGTGCCAGTTTCTTCGACTCTTCAGTGTATGTGGAAGGGATTCTCAGATAAGATACTAGGCCCTTCTTTAATTCCGCGTCATGAATTTCGGAGTAGCGGCTAGAGTGAGTGGTGTCTTCATCCCGTACCGGATGCTCAAAATATCAGAAGTCAGCAGCAGTTGCGTAACCGCAGTCACTTCTGTATTGTTATTTCTTTAACCTGTGGTATAAATGTCAGCTCATACACGCGAAGCACTGCGAGATGAAGCAAAGATCTGTCGCAATACTCGAAAATTGTAAGAAAAGATGCCGTGCGTCGTATAATCAGATTATTGCAAAGGACATTCCTCTGGTGTTACGTTCTCCGCTTGTTTGCTTCACATGACGACAGAACTCCTGACAAACAATGCCCTCCTGTACGTGGCTGGTATCCTTGAATCCACTTTACACTGCCATTGCTGATAACGCCACTGTTCTTTATTTCTGTCGCCAAATCGTCCTCCACGTCAGTAGATCGTCCACCGCCATAATGAACACAAAGGCTAAGAAGGACACCGAAGGTACGTACAATTTACAAAAAGCCTAGTGAGACGTTCCAGGTTTCGACATTCAGTAAGCTGTCTTCATTAAACTAATACGTTATCCTTGGATATACGTTTTTATATTGGTGGAGTCCTCATGTGTGCTGTAATTACAGTCGCGTTTTATAATGCAAATGCAGTGCTATTCATTTATTTTGTGCTTTCAGGGTCTGCGATGTGCCCCACATAGGGAAATGAAAATAGTTAAATCACGTTTGCTTTTTTTGATCAGTAATAAGAAAAAAAGTTGGAACGGATTTATTTCAACAATAACTTTCGTGCTAGCAGTAATAATTTTATTTTTGTTGATATTTCGCACCACTGTTTCGATTAATGAATTCCAGTTTCAAGTGCGTTTCCGCTGGATATGCCATTTATTCGTGCTGTTTTCGACGTGAGATGTGCACATTGTCCTGTTGTCTTCACCATAATATATGAAAACACGTGCTATTGTTAATTAATGATCGACATTTCTATAAAGTTGTTGGCGAAATTGGGAAAGAACTTCTACCTAGGGGAATCTTTTGGTCGACTTGTGGAGAGACACACACACATTAAAGATCACACTCAATTCTCTGTGGACAGTTTTTATGTGCGTTTCCTATTTTCATTGTGTACTGTGCGTGCACAGAAAATTGTGTGTGATGTTTAGCAAGAGCGAGTTTCTACACAAGTGGACAACAATAAAATCGAAAGTAGAAGTTCTTTACAAATTTCGCCATCAGTCTATATAAATATCAATCATTAATAAAAATCAAACGTTTTCATATATTACAGTAAAGATAATAGAAAAATGCAGCACCTCAAACATCGAAAACAACACGAATAAATTGCATAGAACACGTAAAACGTTTTGGAAAACGGGAATCATTTGCAGAAACGCGTATAGTAAAATATTAATAAAATCGAGACTGTAAGCAGAAAAAGATATTTTATAAACAAACCCACACTGTTGTTACACTTCTAATATAACAAATAAAGAAGTAAACTTTCATCCTATACATCGATAAACTGCTGGCAAATGTTGTGATGGCATTCGAAGTTATTTCTCATTTACGTCAGCGAAATTCTGTACAATTTAATAATTTATCGGTGCTGTTTAGGGCAAGAAACCTGTCTTTCAAATAATGTAATAAATCGTTCATATAAAAATCTATAAGATAATACATAGAGAATTCTTTGAACAGTTAGTTACTCTCCTCGCGCGAGAAGAATGAGTCGAAATCTGACTGTGCAAAACCTACTTACGCGCCATACCTCGCCATCTGTGATTTGTGGACTTCTCGCGAAATATATGAGGTATGTTCCTCGTAGCACTTTCCCGTCGACGAAATTGTGCAATGTCAACTCTGTCACCATATATTTTAAGATAATGTCTCTCATCACCCCATGTCGTGAACGTCCTAGCACGCTAAAAGTACTCAAGAGTAGCCCAACGGTCAAGTCTTCTATGAAGCTGATCTTTCCCCGCGCTGCTGGGATTTCACCACGTGGTTAAATGTTGAAAACACTGAAGGTATTACAGTCAGTCGTCTGGTAATCTCTGAACCCCTTCATATCGGCCTCCGAGCAATACATTTCAGTATTGCTACGTTGATAACGAGGTGATCGGCAACAGAATCCAAGCCCCCAATAAAATCCACATTTCCTCCTCTCTGATGACGTGCTGTTCTGCATTTTCGCCATGGTTCGACAATGAGGTGTCACAAAGCTTCGTGCATTAGTTCCAGTGCGCTTGGCAGATTAATTGGCTCGTTGTTTCTCGCGACAAATCCCTTAACTTGGCTCCAGAGTAATTCTATTGTGTTCAGATTGCAGTGTTAAGCCGACAACTGCAAAAATGCAGCATTTCTACTCAGTGCTCGACGCCGTGAAAATTGTTTTCCGTGTTTCTACGACGCTTATCACCTCTGGCTCGTGTGAGACCACATCTGTCCTATAAAACAATGAGCATATTCAAACAAAGAGTATTTGATTTTTCATCTTTCTACAAAAAATTTAATTGTGTAATATTTTCTTAAGTTAAACAATCTTTTATAAAATATCGATAATTAAGAATGAGTATTTGCACGGAAAACCAGAATTTTGTGTGCGATATGTAATTAGAAATTAGAAGATGTGCATTTTTCCGAAAAAAAAATGATGGCTTTGTACGAGTTAATTACCATATATGTGATGAATTTCATATTTCAATGGTTTAGGTATTCAATCCGAACAAAAAAAGTTATAGACTACAATGAATTTCGATCCGCCACCCAGTAGCACTCATGTTCATCACTGCACGACGGTATTGATTACGCCATGCATATGACTCACGTACCGTTCCTTGCTTCTATTACATAATGCACGTAGTGTGAATTGAAAAACGCCAAAGCAGATTTTTCTTTGTAATCTCGTGAAAAACAATAGTAACAATTTGTTTCTCGCCATTAACGGTGCTCCGCGCGCGTTTCATTACGAAGTGGGAAGCAACATCATCAATTTTCACGGTACGTATGAAAAGTGAGACAATCAGCGCACAAGTAGCGTGTACAGACGGTGACTGTAAACGATTTTTGAAATAAAAATTACGCAGATAAGGTAGGATTAAGAAAAACGTTGATGGTTGTTAAAACATCAGAACGCCTTTATAGTTTCATCTACAATGACACAGTAGTAAGATATCTAATACGTAAGTACGACCTACTTCCAAGAGCGGAACAACACCAGTATACGAGGGCTACGGCTGCTGATCAATCGTCACGTTTTGGTTGTTTACATCAGGTTTATTCTTATGATGAACGAAGTACAGTACTATGAATGAATTCTCAGGTACTTTGTACTTCGTTTGACGCGCGTCTTGCACTAACCTAAATTTCAGTTAAGCTCCAATTAAATGTATGTATTGAAAAACATATTTCGGTGTTTGTCTTACTTTCAGTCATATAGCTATAATACTTTTCACTGTCTGCGGTATGGGCAGAAAGGGGGAAGCTGCGTACGTTGACAGATCATAATCTATAAGGTGTGCAGCGAAAATATCTTAAGGAGAGCCGGAACGATCCATCTCCTCCCTGTTGATTTTAGCAAATAGAAGGAACATTTTTCTAAAACTATTAAACATATTACTCTGAAATTTGGACTACATGTTCAGTGAATATTTCTCTACAAAGATATAATGCCATGTTAATAAATATTTATTGGTGTTTCTTTTACAATGTTTTTAAACAGATACTTATTTTTTCTCTAAAATTTTGCACTTTTTCTTCTATAACTCTTGAATTATACAAATTTTTTTTACAATTTGTTATAAAAGTGAAGGAAAAGAAGTAAACAATATTGTGTATAAATTTCATTGATATACTGTTAGCGGTTTTTGAGAAAATGTTCCTCAAAGATGAAAATTTTAAATTTATGGGAAATGGCTTCCAAAGTTTTTTAATACATTCCGGCACCATATGACGGATTATAAGCATCCTCTTATTTTTCCAGTGTTAGTTCCCTTTCCACTGGTCTCTTCTTCTCTTTTGCTGCCTGTTGTAGGCTTTGTCTCTTTTCCCTGCACCTCTTAGTCTTTCTTCTTCAATTAGGCGCATTGTGGAAATGTTCTTAGCCTTTTATACTTGTTATGATTCTTCTCGTCTTATGGTACTTTTCTTATCTTATTTAATTTCTTATCAGTAATTGTTATCTTCTTTATTGTTATTAAAGAAGACTACACATTGATCTTGCCAAAAGCCGAGAAGCGATTCTTCTTAGTGTTGTAGCTCTCTGTGGCACTCTGGGATGCACCTCTGGGGCACTTTGGGATGCTCCCTGGGACATCACAGTAGTTAAATAAGTCATTAAATAAGTCTGTGTTGGGTGGTATTAAGTTGTGTCCTGGTTGGAAATCTAAACGTTTTAGCACATCACATTTGATAGTGTTTCCTTCATTGTATGTTGCCACTGCATCATGCACTCCAAAATGCAATGTTTTTATCTGTACAAACACTCTTTTGGGGATCCTAATCCAAATTAAGTTATTTAAACTTTCATTTGGATTTTGTGTTTTCCCCTGTAAACACTTTTCCAATAAAGTTGGCTGTGATAAATCTCTGAATATGGGCTTAATTACATCAATTACAGCATTTGGCAAACTGTTTTTATGGGCATATTCCTTTCCTGATTGGTACTTACACCATGAGTCATCACCTGTGGGGCACAGTGCATATTGTGGGTGCTCATTTGTTGATGCAGTACGAAAAAATAATGCCCATGTGCTCTCCTCATATGCTCAATGCTTCTTGTATTTTGCCTAATTGCACACCTATAATACCTCTGCGATCCATCAATTGCTTCATCTCTCAATCTTCCTCTTCCTCCAAGGGTCTTAGCATCACTAAGCTTCTGGACTGCTAATGTCTGCTTTAGTTTGCGCAAGTGAGCCCCCATGTGCTTCTGCACATGTCCAATGCACTCCTGTTTTCTAATGTGAATTTCATTGCCATAAGGTTTGAGTTCCTCTACAGCTTTATATCCCTTAGAATGACCATCTCCTAGATAGTTAGTGTAACGTACATTATACCACTCCTGTGATGGGGAAAAAAATTGCTTTCCCTCTCTCTGCTTCTATCGCTCCACTCGTGCCATCAAAATTTGTTTCACAACTTTCACTATGTTCGTCTTTGGTATAGCCCATACATCTAGAATGCTTTGAGAGAATAGCAATATCAATTACTTTGCAACTGTCTCCACTGGTAGCTGTCACAACTCCATTTAGAGATTTATGACCTCTACGTTGCCATGATCCATCAAAAGCTACAGCTAAATCTCTACAATTCCCATTATCTGTCACAGCTTCTTCAACTGCTTTCTTCATTGTTGCTTGAGCAATATCTTCAGCAGAAGATCCCACCAATTCATTATAAAATCCAAACTTGGTTGGTGGTTTTGGCAAATTCATAATTCCACATAACATTGTTCATGCAGCACTGCCCTTGCCAATGCAACGCAAGCCATACACTAGCCTAAGATTTATATCATACACCTTCTTTCCACTATTACCACTGCGAGGAATACTGTTAGAATTAGAAAACGAAACTTCTGCAGCACATTTGTTACACTTCAATAACATTTTACATGCCAAAGCAATGTGTGAAGTTATTTTCAGTTCCAGTCCTCTTTCTTTGCAAACTTGGCATATTATGTTATGTTTCAAAATATTAGAGAGCAAGGAAATGTTAATTATTTCATTCACATCATTACTGTCACTTTCATAGTTTTCAAATTTTGCCTTGCTGTGACAAAGTTTCTTGCTGGAAGAAGTTCTATCACATACATTTGGAGTAGTCGGTGAAGCAGTCTGAGCAGCATCTCCCTTCGAAAAAACAAAAGATTTCTTCTTCCGCTCATTGTGCCTCTTCTTACTCACTCGATTGCTGAAATGGGGCATATTGATATCAACAAACAAATACGTAAAACAGGTACGAGCAAAATTCGTCAAATACGCAAAATTGAACAGCTAAACAACTCAAAGCAAACTCCACAAATCAACGCACATGGTATAGCGTTTATGTTTACTGATATGAACAGCCACTCGTCACAGAGATAAAGCCATATAACGTTGGACAACAAAACACTGTCTGAATTCCGCAAAGATACCCTACTTGCAGCCAGCGAGCGGTGCCATCAGAGGTGACACACCGAGTCGCTACAACCGTTTACGCGGCGAGTCACCTTTGCAGCGATAAAAAAACACACTTAGAAGGGTAAAAATGGTTTAAATGGCTCTGAGCACTATGGGACTTAACTTCTGAGGTCATCAGTCCCCTAAAACTTAGAACTACTTTAACCTAACTAACCTAAGGACATCACACACATGCATGCCCGAGGCAGGATTCAAACCTGCGACCGCAGCGGTCGCGCAGTTCCAGACTGTAGCGCCTAGAACCGCTCGGCCACCCGGCCGGCACTTAAAAGGGTGAAACTTGATTTGTTTTATTCAGAAAATTCCAAATAATTTTATAGTGGAAAAACCGAAAAACGTTAATTTTGTCATTTTCATCGCTCCGGCTCCCCTTAAAAGATTTGCGATGGTCAGTGAAGCACAGGCGGTGGAGAAATGCCCGGGGCCCGTATTACATCTACACTCCTGGAAATGGAAAAAAGAACACATTGACACCGGTGTGTCAGACCCACCATACTTGCTCCGGACACTGCGAGAGGGCTGTACAAGCAATGATCACACGCACGGCACAGCGGACACACCAGGAACCGCGGTGTTGGCCGTCGAATGGCGCTAGCTGCGCAGCATTTGTGCACCGCCGCCGTCAGTGTCGGCCAGTTTGCCGTGGCACACGGAGCTCCATATCAGTCTTTAACACTGGTAGCATGCCGCGACAGCGTGGACGTGAACCGTATGTGCAGTTGACGGATTTTGAGCGAGGGCGTATAGTGGGCATGCGGGAGGCCGGGTGGACGTACCGCCGAATTGCTCAACACGTGGGGCGTGAGGTCTCCACAGTACATCGATGTTGTCGCCAGTGGTCGGCGGAAGGTGCACGTGCCCGTCGACCTGGGACCGGACCGCAGCGACGCACGGATGCACGCCAAGACCGTAGGATCCTACGCAGTGCCGTAGGGGACCACACCGCCACTTCCCAGCAAATTAGGGACACTGTTGCTCCTGGGGTATCGGCGAGGACCATTCGCAACCGTCTCCATGAAGCTGGGCTACGGTCCCGCACACCGTTAGGCCGTCTTCCGCTCACGCCCGAACATCGTGCAGCCCGCCTCCAGTGGTGTCGCGACAGGCGTGAATGGAGGGACGAATGGAGACGTGTCGTCTTCAGCGATGAGAGTCGCTTCTGCCTTGGTGCCAATGATGGTCGTATGCGTGTTTGGCGCCGTGCAGGTGAGCGCCACAATCAGGACTGCATACGACCGAGGCACACAGGGCCAACACCCGGCATCATGGTGTGGGGAGCGATCTCCTACACCGGCCGTACACCACTGGTGATCGTCGAGGGGACACTGAATAGTGCACGGTACATCCAAACCGTCATCGAACCCATCGTTCTACCATTCCTAGACCGGCAAGGGAACTTGCTGTTCCAACAGGACAATGCACGTCCGCATGTATCCCGTGCCACCCAACGTGCTCTAGAAGGTGTAAGTCAACTACCCTGGCCAGAAAGATCTCCGGATCTGTCCCCCATGGAGCATGTTTGGGACTGGATGAAGCGTCGTCTCACGCGGTCTGCACGTCCAGCACGAACGCTGGTCCAACTGAGGCGCCAGGTGGAAATGGCATGGCAAGCCGTTCCACAGGACTACATCCAGCATCTCTACGATCGTCTCCATGGGAGAATAGCAGCCTGCATTGCTGCGAAAGGTGGATATACACTGTACTAGTGCCGACATTGTGCATGCTCTGTTGCCAGTGTCTATGTGCCTGTGGTTCTGTCAGTGTGATCATGTGATGTATCTGACCCCAGGAACGTGTCAATAAAGTTTCCCCTTCCTGGGACAATGAATTCACGGTGTTCTTATTTCAATTTCCAGGAGTGTACATCTATCTACATTGATACTCCGCAAGCCACCCAACGGTGTGTGGCGAAGGGCACTTTACGTGCCACTGTCATTACCTCCCTTTCCTGTTCCAGTCGCGTATGGTTCGCGGGAAGAACGACTGTCTGAAAGCCTCCGTGCGCTTGAGCACCTGAGTGCACAACTTGTAAGCAGGGAGAAAAGTTAATGGTTGAAATGGCTCTGAGAACTATGGGACTTAACTTCTGAGGTCATCAGTCAAAAGTTAATAGTCGCATAAACCAACACTAGGCAAAGTCTACGACAATACCCGTAGAAGCAGAATCGCCTCAGTAAAAGCCGTCTGCGAGATAACTGCGATAGACTTCAGCGTGAAATAAACTAAAGTGACAAAAGTCATGCGATGCCTTCTAATAACATATTGGACCTCCTTTTGCCCGGCGTAGTGCAGCAATTCGACTTGGTGAGGACTTAACAAGTATTTGGAAATCCCCTGCAGAAATATTGAGCTATACTGCCTCTATAGCTGTCCATAATTGCGAAACTGTTGCTGGTGCAGGATTTTCTACACGAACTGTTCAACGGGATTCTTGTCGGGCGATCTGGACAACCAAATCATCCTCTCCACTTGTTCAGAATGTTCTTCGAACCAACCGCGAACAATTGTGGCCCGATGACACGGCGCATTGTCATCTACAAAAATTCCATCGTTGCTCGGGAACGTGAAGTCGTGAACAGTTGCAAATGGTCTCGCTGTAGTCAAACATAACCGTTTCCAGTCAATGATCGGTTCAGCTGGACCAAAGGACCCAGTCCATTCCTTGTAAACACAGCCCACACCATTATGGAGCCACCACCAGCCTGCTCAGTGCCTTGTTGACAACTTGGGTCCGTGGCTTCGTGGGGTCTGCGCCACAGTCGAACCTCTAATCTCAGCTCTCACCAACTGAAATCGGGACTCGTCTAACGAGGCCACGGTTTCCCAGTTGTCTATGGTCCAACCGATATGGTCACGAGCCCAAGAGAGGGGCAATATCCTGCTGTTAGCAAAGGCACTAGCGTCGGTCGTCTACTGCCGTAGTCCATCAACGTCAAATTCTGTCGCACTGTCCTAATGGATACGTTCTTCGTACGCCCCACGTTGATTTCTGAGGTTATTTCATGCAGTGTTGCTTGTCTGTTAGTACTGACAACTCTACGCAAACACCGCTGCTGTCTGTCGTCAAGTGAAGGCGGTCGGCCACCGCGTTGTCCGTGATGAGAGGTAATGCCTGAAATTCGGTATTCGCGCCGCATTCTTGACACTGTCGATCTCTGAATATTGAATTTCTTAACGATTTCGGGAATGGACTGTCCCATGCCTCCAGCTCGAGCTACTAATCCACGTTCAAAGTCATGCGAACAAAGAGCTAGTTGTGTTTCACAAGAACGATGTTTTCTAAATCCGTGGTGACTATGTGTCAACAGACGTTTGTCTTCGAGGTAATTCATAATGTTCGAACACAATATATGTTATAAAATCCTGCTGCATATCGACGTTAATGATATGGGCCTGTAATTTAGCGAATTACTCCTACTACCTTTCTTAAATATTGGTGTGACCTGTGCAAGTTTGCAGTCTTTGGGTACTGATCCTCCGTCGAGCGAACGGTTGTATATGATTGTTCAGTATGGAACTAATGCATCAGCATACTCTGAATGGGACCTAACTGGTATACAATCTGGGCCAGAAGACTTGCTTTTATCTAGCGATTTAAGGTGCTTCACTACTCTGAGGATATTTACTTCTACATCACTCACGTTGGCAGCTGTTCTTGGTTCGAATTCTGGAATATTTACTTCGTCTTCTTTTGTGAAGACATTTCGGAAGACTATGTTTAGTAACTCTGCTTTATCAGCACTGTCTTCGATAGTATCTCCATTGCTATCGCGCAGAGAAGGCACTTATTGTTCCTTGCCGCTAACATTCTTCACATACGACCAGAATCTCTTTGGATTTTCTGCTAGATTTCGAGACAAAGTTTCGTTGTGGAAACTATTATAAGCATCTCGCATCTAAGTCCTCGTTAAATTTCGAGCTTCTGTAAAATCTAGCCAATCTTCTGTTTAAATTTGGCATGTTTGTAATTTAAGAAGTGTCATGATGATCTCTCCATTGGCAAAAGATTCCGGAATAGTCCCCCATTCGGATCTCCGGGAGGGGACTGCCAAGGGGGAGGTTACCATGAGAAAAAGATTGAATAATCTACGAAAGGATACCGTTCTACGAGTCGGGGCGTCGAATGTCAGAAGCTTGAACGTGGTAGGGAAACTAGAAAATCTGAAAAGGGAAATGCAAAGGCTCAATCTAGATATAGTAGGGGTCGGTGAAGTGAAATGGAAGAAAGACAAGGATTACTGGTCAGATGAGTATCGGGTAATATCAACAGCAGCAGAAAATGGTATAACAGGTGTAGGATTCGTTATGAATAGGAAGGTAGGGCAGAGGGGGTGTTACTGTGAACAGTTCAATGACCGGGTTGTTCTAATCAGAATCGACAGCAGACCAACATCGGCAACGATAATTCAGGTATACATGCCGACGTCGCAAGTTGAAGATGAACAGATAGAGAAAGTGTATGAGGATATTGAAAGGGTAATGCAGTATGTAAAGGGGGACGAAAATCTAATAGTCATGGGCGACTGGAATGCAGTTGTAGGGGAAGGAGTAGAAGAAAAGGTTACAGGAGAATATGGGCTTGGGACAAGGAATGAAAGAGGAGAAAGACTAATTGAGTTCCGTAACAAGTTTCAGCTAGTAATAGCGAATACCCTGTTCAAGAATCACAAGAGGAGGAGGTACACTTGGAAAACGCCGGGAGATACGGGAAGATTTCAATTAGATTACATCATGGTCAGACAGAGATTCCGAAATCAGATACTGGATTGTAAGGCGTACCCAGGGGCAGATATAGACTCAGACATTAGTCAGGAAGAATCGATACGCAAAGAAGTGGGATACGGAAGTACTAAGGAATGACGAGATAAGTTTGAAGTTCACTAACGCTATAGATACAGCAATAAGGAATAGCGCAGTAGGCAGTACAGTTGAAGAGGAATGGACATCTCTAAAAAGGGCCATCACAGAAGTTGGGAAGGAAAACATAGGTACAAAGAAGGTAGCTGCGAAGAAACCATGGGTAACAAAAGAAATACTTCAGTTGATTGATGAAAGGAGGAAGTACAAACATGTTCCAGGAAAATCAGGAATACAGGAATACAAGTCGCTGAGGAATGAAATAAATAGGAAGTGCAGGGAAGCTAAGACGAAATGGCTGCAGGAAAAATGTGAAGACATCGAAAAAGATATGATTGTCGGAAGGACAGACTCAGCATACAGGAAAGTCAAAATAACCTTTGGTGACATTAAAAGCAACGGTGGTAACATTAAGAGTGCAACGGGAATTCCACTGTTAAATGCAGAGGAGAGAGCAGATAGGTGGAAAGAATACATTGAAAGCCTCTATGAGGGTGAAGATTTGTCTGAAGTGATAGAAGAAGAAACAGGAGTCGATTTAGAAGAGATAGGGGATCCAGTATTAGAATCGGAATTTAAAAGAGCTTTGGAGGACTTACGGTCAAATAAGGCAGATGGGATAGATAACATTCCATCAGAATTTCTAAAATCATTGGGGGAAGTGCCAACAAAACGACTATTCACGTTGGTGTGTAGAATATATGAGTCTGGCGATATACCATCTGATTTTCGGAAAAGCATCATCCACACAATTCCGAAGACGGTAAGAGTTGACAAGTGCAAGAATTATCGCACAATCAGCTTAACAGCTCATGCATCGAAGCTGCTTACAAGAATAATATACAGAAGAATGGAAAAGAAAATTGAGAATGCGCTAGGTGACGATCAGTATGGCTTTAGGAAAAGTAAAGGGACGAGGAGAGGCAATTCTGACGTTACGGCTAATAATGGAAGCAAGGCTAAAGAAAAATCAGGACACTTCCATAGGATTTGTCGACCTGGAAAAAGCGTTCGACAATGTAAAATGGTGCAAGCTGTTCGAGATTCTGAAAAAAGTAGGGGTAAGCTATAGGGAGGGACGGCCATATACAATATGTACAACAACCAAGAGGGAATAATAAGAGTGGACGATCAAGAACGAAGTGCTCGTATTAAGAAGGGTGCAAGACAAGGTTGTAGCCTTTCGCCCCTACTCTTCAATCTGTACGTCGAGGAAGCAATGATGGAAATAAAAGAAAGGTTAAGGAGTGGAATTAAAACACAGGGTGAAAGGATATCAATGATACGATTCGCTGATGACACTGCTATCCTGAGTGAAAGTGAAGAAGAATTAAATGATCTGCTGAACGAAATGAACAGTCTAATGAGGACACAGTATGGTTTAAATCGGAGAAAGACGAAGGTAATGAGAAGTAGTAGAAATGAGAACAGCGAGAAACTTAACATCAGGATTGATGGTCACGAAGTCAATGAAGTTAAGGAAGTCTGCTACCTAGGCAGTAAAATAACCAATGACGGACGGAGCAAGGAGGACATCAAAAGCAGACTCGCTATGGCAAAAAAGGCATTTCTGGCCAAGAGAAGTCTACTAATATCAAATACCGGCCTTAATTTGAGGGAGAAATTTCTGAAGATATACGTCTGGAGTACAGCATTGTATGGTAGTGAAACATGGACTGTGGGAAAACCGGAACAAAAGAGAATCGAAGCATTTGAGATATGGTGCTATAGACGAATGTTGAAAATTAGGTGGAATGATAAGGTAAGGAATGAGGAGATTGTACGCAGAATCGGAGAGGAAAGGAATATGTGGAAAACACTGATAAGGAGAAGGGACAGGATGATAGGACATCTGCTAAGACATGAGGGAATGACTTCCATGGTACTAGAGGGAGCTGTAGAGGGCAAAAACTGTAGAGGAAGACAGAGATTGGAATACGTCAAGCAAATAATTGAGGACGTAGGTTGCAAGTGCTACTCTGAGATGAAGAGGTTAGCACAGGAAAGGAATTTGTGGCGGGCCGCATCAAACCAGTCAGCAGACTGATGACAAAAAAAAAAAGTTTGTTTCGTTGTTTCTACAACAGTATTTTAACAAGATTTTTTTTTTTCAAAGGAGGATAAGCTCCGTCGTTTGTTAATTTATTTGGTATAAATCTCTCAATTGCTGCTGATACTACTTCTCCGAATTCAAGTCACATCTGGTCTACACTTACATTATTAATTTGGAAGGAGTGGAGATTGTCTCAGGAAGGCGTCAAGCGAATTTTTATCTGCTTTTCTGAAAACGCATATTTTTCGATTATTTTTGGAGGATTTGGGGTTTACAATATTCAGTCTCGCTACGACAACCCTGTGTTCACTAATCCCTGTATTCGTTTAGATGCTCGTTATTAACTCAGGATTATTTGTTGCTAAGAGGTCAAGTTTATTTTCAGAACCGTTTACTACTAGCGTGGGCTAATGAACTAACTGCTCGAAATAATTTTCAGAGAGTGCGCTTAGCATAATTTCGGATGATAGTTTATGGATACCTCCAGAATTATACATGTATTTTCGCCAACATATCGAGGCTAAATTATAGTCACCACCAACTATAATCGTATGAGTCAGACACGTGTTTGAAATGAAACTCAAGTTTTCTTTGAACCTTTCATCTACTGTATCATCTGAATTGGGAGTTTGGTAAAAGGATCCAATTATTATTCTATTCCAGTTACCAACAATGACTTTTGGCTTACTAACTCACAGGAAGTATCTAATTCAATTTCACGACAAGTTAAACTACTTCCAACAGCAACAAACATGTTTAGCCTAACTAGGGCTGCTAAGGGCGGCCCACTCTCCATTGTTGCCAAATGTCTCCAAGTTGGCGGCGATGACGTCATCCAAGATGGCGGCCTGTAGACTTATCAACAGCGCATGACACCATCCAAGATGGAGGCTGTGACGGCAGCTGATGAGGTCACCCAATATGGTGGCCATGGCATCAGCTGATGACATAAGTACCATTATCCAAGACAGCGGATTCTGCAGGAAGATAGATCAATCGAGCTACCTCCACTTACCTAGCCCCCTCCCCTCCCCAGAAAATAGTGTAAAGTCAGATTCCATCAGGATAAAGCAACACATCATGGATTTCTCTACTAACATATAAGAAAATGGCAGGAAGATAAGTCATTTGGACTACTTCCACTAACCTCAGTCATCCGACCACCACCGCATCCTAGGAAGTCGCAGCAAGTTTGAATTTTCGTTGGAAGATAGGGCACTTGGGTTATCTTTACTAACCTAAGAAAATGGTGGGGAAGAAAGGGTAGATGGGCTACCTCCACTAAGCCACCTGACCGCCACCTCTTCCAAGGAACTGGAGGGGAAAAGGGCTCAGCCTGTACTGGACATAAGTCTTATTTTGCAGACAGTCTTTATTTAAACAATTTAAGGCAGTACCTCAATCCAGTGTGTTCACCATTGGGTCTGGAGTCCAACTGACATAGTACTCAGTACTGGCACCAGAGGGCACTGTCATCTCTCCTGTGACATAATCCAAGATGGTGGTCTGGAGGGGAAAATGGCGAGAAAATTACTCAGCTCGCACTAAGCTGCTGGAGAGAGGAATGAGTGTACTTTATTTATTTACTTCCCTGTTGCTGCATGTGTCTCGGCTTGCAGCTTTCCAAGGTGTAACTGCCACATGAAGAAGCATAGGACCAAACCGTCTGTTGAATTATTTCACTGCTGTAGATGCTATTTCTATTCAATAAACAATGGAGCTAGATTGTAACCCTCTTGGGTATAAAACAGATGTGCAGTACAGAATTCTGATCTGAGCAACCCACTGGCTACTATCTATGAGCCTGAGAGAAATTCATGTTTCAGGGCACCTCAAGTGAAAAGATTTTATTACTTCCTGAAGAGGACGTCTGGATGAATAGTACCTTCGAAAAGTTGCGAATGTGATTGTAGTCTCTCAGTACTGTAATGCTGGAGTTCCACAGTGTTTCTCTGGCCACCATGAGACGTGCAAAGTGTATGTAAGTAGGCTGAGTGCCTTCTGGAACAAAGTCGGTCATTGATGACGCCATGGATGAGATGAGTTCCTGGACTTTCCCATTCCTCCACCTCCTCTGACACTGATCAATTGCTCTACGTATAAAATGGCGGGGAATACATAAATTTGTGGGAAAATTAAAAATAGCCAGGATTTTCTCTCACTCCTATGAAACATTACTGTGGAAGTACGGCTGCTGTCCTACGTATAAAGTGGCGGGAAATTCAAAAATCCAAGATGGCACTTGTGCTAAATATGGAATTCGAGATGGACACTGACCTTTCCCCTGATGGTACCGTGAAAATAGGTCCATTGCCCAAAGTATGGAATACTCCGGATGCCGGCCGGAGTGGCCGTGCAGTTCTAGGCGCTACAGTCTGGAGCCGAGCGACCGCTATGGTCGCAGGTTCGAATCCTGCCTCGGGCATGGATGAGTGTGATGTCCTTAGGTTAGTTAGGTTTAAGTAGTTCTAAGTTCTAGGGGACTGATGACCTCAGAAGTTAAGTCCCATAGTGTTCAGAGCCATTTGAACCAATACTCCGGATTATTGGTGCAGTGTCTATGACGTCATACTCAAGAGGCTACGACAAAGAGAAGTAACCAGTCTACTGACCAACTTAACATGTTTTCCAAAAGCTATTATTCACTCTAATGTCTATGGCTATATATGGTAGTCAGAAGCTTATAGAATGCCACGGTTTTCCCCTCTGACATCACCATTTCAACATTTGCCGCCCAACGCTACAGTTGGGCGGAAATTATACATTAGACATATCGGTATAGCATCGTGTTACTTCGATTCAAAAATCGTAAGCCCGTTCTTGCGCTGCGTTTAAACAACTGCCCTTCTGACGTCACAGTTTAGGCAAGTTGTTTCAGAGCTTACTTTAAAGGTGAATGGTTGTCACTACCGTGTGTACTAGGCTGTCCTGTCCACTGGAGCAGTGCTTAAACTTTACCCCTCTGATATTGAAGTTTAAACAGTTCCCTCCTAACCACACTGACATCACTGTTACACAATTTACCAACGAACCCCCCCCCCCCCCCTCCTCTCCCCAAACCCTCATCAACAACCTGAAGTTTCAAACCCAAGTGCTTCCTTCTTCTAAGTTTAAAAACAGACGAAAATTCAAAAACTTCACTTATCATAATTTTAAAAATAGCGATAAATCCAAATTATATTCGCCCTCAGTGTAAAATAATGGGAGGCCCACTGATTGTCAGAACTATAGAACAGCACTTGATGAGGACCCCACTGGGTGTCGCAACTATAAAACACTCATCCTAACTTTAAAATTGTATAACTTGCTGGTGCAGCTTGTGCAGTTCTGAAACACTTGCTACTGTTGTGTATAGAGGGGAAAGGAAGAGGAGAGGTAATGACTCGCACCATTAATTAACCTCTGCGTCCCGCTTACCGTGCCACACCAAATAGAGGTTAGATCGCGGGCGCTCGTGGCACACTGCGGATGGGGAAAATCGACCGGTTAACCGTTAAGACCGATTCCGGTATTTTAGTTCTGGATAAACGGTTTTTTCGGTATTTGTTTGGTTCAGTTATAACATTTTTTTATTTTATACTAATAACCGAGTAAAAGATCGAAATATCAATTTCATTTTTAAGTTTTTTTTTTTAAAGAAAAAGAAGGAACTTTTGTTTATAAAGTTTACATTGAACTGAAATATTGAGTTATTATAGGTTCAAATGGCTCTGAGCACTATGGGACTTAACAGCTGTAGTCATCAGTCCCCTAGAACTTAGAACTATTTAAACCTAACTAACCTAAGGATGTCACACACACCCATGCCCGAGGCAGGATTCGAACCTGCAACCGTAGCAGTCGCGCGGTTCCGAACTGAGCACCTAACACCGCTAGGCCACCTCGGCCGGCAGTTATTATAGGAAATGGTAAACTCATCAGTGCTATTACAAGAATGATGCGGGCAGAAATGAGAGCAACAAACATGTGGCATAAGAATTGGTACAGCATTTCGGAGATAATAATGCCCCTCCTGCTGTTGCGTGTCGTGGCTGCAGCGAGAGATTCCCCCCCCCCCCCCCCCCCCGCGCCATTGATCTATGAGATAGTACAACGTCTGTTGTGTTGCAGAATGGCACCAACCCTAGTTTGGAAATATGCTTCTGAAGTGAAATAACAATGAAGTACAGAGCTTCAGTTGCCCTAAAAGATTAAAGATTTGACTACCATTTTTATGAAATGATAAGAAAGAAAGGAAATTATGGTAACAGTAATACGAGGGCGTGCTGAAAAGTAACGGCCCCGGAATTTTTATGTGGAAATTCTTAAAACTTGTTTTAATATAAGGAACGTTATTAACATTCTACGTCTTTGTTCTTCATGTCTACATACATACACTCCTGGAAATGGAAAAAAGAACACATTGACACCGGTGTGTCAGACCCACCAAACTTGCTCCAGACACTGCGAGAGGGCTGTACAAGCAATGATCACACGCACGGCACAGCGGACACACCAGGAACCGCGGTGTTGGCCGTCGAATGGCGCTAGCTGCGCAGCATTTGTGCACCGCCGCCGTCAGTGTCAGCCAGTTTGCCGTGGCATACGGAGCTCCATCGCAGTCTTTAACACTGGTAGCATGCCGCGACAGCGTGGACGTGAACCGTATGTGCAGTTGACGGACTTTGAGCGAGGGCGTATAGTGGGCATGCGGGAGGCCGGGTGGACGTACCGCCGAATTGCTCAACACGTGGGGCGTGAGGTCTCCACAGTACATCGATGTTGTCGCCAGTGGTCGGCGGAAGGTGCACGTGCCCGTCGACCTGGGACCGGACCGCAGCGACGCACGGATGCCCGCCAAGACCGTAGGATCCTACGCATTGCCGTAGGGGACCGCACCGCCACTTCCCAGCAAATTAGGGACACTGTTGCTCCTGGGGCATCGGCGAGGACCATTCGCAACCGTCTCCATGAAGCTGGGCTACGGTCCCGCACACCGTTAGGCCGTCTTCCGCTCACGCCCCAACATCGTGCAGCCCGCCTCCAGTGGTGTCGCGACAGGCGTGAATGGAGGGACGAATGGAGACGTGTCGTCTTCAGCGATGAGAGTCGCTTCTGCCTTGGTGCCAATGATGGTCGTATGCGTGTTTGGCGCCGTGCAGGTGAGCGCCACAATCAGGACTGCATACGACCGAGGCACACAGGGCCAACACCCAGCATCATGGTGTAGGGAGCGATCTCCTACACTGGCCGTACACCACTGGTGATCGTCGAGGGGACACTGAATACTGCACGGTACATCCAAACCGTCATCGAACCCATCGTTCTACCATTCCTAGACCGGCAAGGGAACTTGCTGTTCCAACAGGACAATGCACGTCCGCATGTACCCCGTGCCACCCAACGTGCTCTAGAAGGTGTAAGTCAACTACCCTGGCCAGCAAGATCTCCGGGTCTGTCCCCCATTGAGCATGTTTGGGACTGGATGAAGCGTCGTCTCACGCGGTCTGCACGTCCAGCACGAACGCTGGTCCAACTGAGGCGCCAGAAAGAAATGGCATGGCAAGCCGTTCCACAGGACTACATCCAGCATCTCTACGATCGTCTCCATGGGAGAATAGCAGCCTGCATTGCTGCGAAAGGTGGATGTACACTGTACTAGTGCCGACATTGTGCATGCTCTGTTGCCTGTGTCTATGTGCCTGTGGTTCTGTCAGTGTGATCATGTGATGTATCTGACCCCAGGAATGTGTCAATAAAGTTTCCCCTTCCTGGGACAATGAATTCACGGTGTTCTTATTTCAATTTCCAGGAGTGTATTTCCTACACAGTCATCCTGGCGACGAACACATTTCTACCAACAGGAGACAAGTTTCTTGTTACCATCGCTGTAGAATGTTTGATTCACCTCTAACTCCACTGCTTCACCACTGTCAAAGAGAAGTTCTCGAAGGTGTTATTTAAGTTTTGGAAACAGATGAAAATCGGATGGATTCAAGTGGGGGATGTGCGGAGAATAATTGACGACAGTGGTCCCAGATGTCGCAATGCTGGTGTGTAGACCGCAAAAAGAGAGAGTGCTCCATTTATGGATGATCTCTTCGAAATCCAAAGTCGATTACAGCACGCTGTTTACCACGCACCGGCAAACTTACGTTACGTACCGCCGTATTACACGCTACAGTTCGGAGATGTATAGAGGCACACGGCTGCAAATATATAGATATGAAGAATAAGCATGTAGAACGGTAATAACGTATGTTTTGCTTAAAAAGCTTTAAGAGCTTACACACAAAAAATTCGGAGGCATTACTTTCCAATCAACCCTGGTACATTGTTCATTAATAAGTAGAACGAAAAGCCAGCCCACAGTTGCAATTTTTTAAGTTTTATCACTCGATGACTAGTTTCGGGGCGAGATCACAATAACGTAGCCGAAAATGGCATTTCTGAAGATGTCAGAAATGGCCAGTGCACATTTACATTGCATACAGATAAGTGTAAACGTTCATTGCTCGTTTTTGTGATATTCGGAAATACCATTTTCGACAATGTTATGCTGATCTGAAAACGGGTCTCGACCCGAAACTAGTCGTCGAATGAATAAAAAGTAAAAATTGGCAACCTCGGACTGGTTTTTCGTTCCACTGATTAGCAGAAGTTGCTGACCCAAGCTACTACATCGTGCTGGAAGGTGGTAAGTTCATTAATAGTACACAACAAAAACAGAAAGTAGCAGATTTGCAGCCTGTGTCTACATAATATGCCTTTATCTGCTTGTACGCCTTGAAAACGGACAGATTAACACAAAAAAGAGAATCCTTCAAACTCAGTTTTTTCCCTTTAGCACTGTAACACTGACTATTCGTAAGATTTTCATAAAATTAGAATCAGTAGGAGAATACTGGTAATTTCTGTAGCGCTCAGCCACTCGTCACTTTTCGAGAAAAGCAGCGAATGATGGATGAACTAAGTTTTCTTTTATTTCCGTAATTAATTTAATATTTTGATTGTATGTATCTTGAATCTGTAGTCAAAACTTTTCAATCTTTGTTAGATTTCTACATTTATTACAGGAAATAATACGAATAAAAAATCGAAAGCCGGCTGTTTCAGAAACAGGTTGTTTTGAACGGCCTTAGTACTAAGGTTAAACCGGCACTGAAGAAAAACGATATTACCGAAAACCGGTTGTTTCGGCGGTAACCGCCATCCCACACCGCACCGCGCTGTGCATTGCCGGAATCAACAGCGTGCTGGGAGTAGCTATCCAGGCCAGCCGGATTACTACACGTTAACTCGGTATCTGTATCGCTCGGAGTGTACCGAGGCCCACGGGAAAGACAGGCCGCAGCGCGTACGTCACGAACGTAGGCCTGAACTCGCTCGCTCAGCTCAGCGGACAAAATGCGTTTGTACACCTGTTAACTCGCAGCTGGGCGTGTTCGTACTAACGAGAACTGCATCTTCTTCTGGAATCTGCTATTATGAAGTCTTTACTTATTAACAGTTGTTGTTGTCGTCTTCAGTCCTGAGACTGGTTTGATGCAGCTCTCCACGCTACTCTATCCTGTGGAAGCTTCTTCATCTCCCAGTACCTACTGCAACCTACATCCTTCTGAATCTGCTCAGTATATTCATCTCTTGGTCTCCCTCTACGATTTTTACCCTCCACCCTGCCCTCCAGTACTAAATTGGTGATCCCTTGATGCTTCAGAACGTATCCTACCAACCGATCCCTTCTTCTAGTCAAGTTGTGCCACAAACTCCTCTTCTCCCCAATTCTATACAATACCTCCTCATTAGTTATGTGATCTACCCATCTAATCTTCAGCATTCTTCTGTAGCATCACATTTCGAAAGCTTCTATTCTCTCCTTGTCCAAACTATTTATCGTCCATATTTCACTTCCATACATGGCTACACTCCATACAAATACTTTCAGAAACGACTTCCTGACACTTAAATCAATACTAGATGTTAACAAATTTCTCTTCTTCAGAAACGTTTTCCTTGCCATTGCCAGTCTACATTTTATATCCTCTCTACTTCGACCATCATCAGTTATTTTGCTCCTCAAATAGCAAAACTCCTTTACTACTTTAAGTGTCTCATTTCCTAATCTAATTCCCTCAGCAACACCCGACTTAATTCGACTACATTCCATTATCCTCGTTTTGCTTTTGTTGATGTTCATCTTATACCCTCCTTTCAAGAAACTGTCCATTCCGTTCAACTGCTCTTCCAAGTCCTTTGCTGTCTCTGACAGAATTACAATGTCATCGGCGAACCTCAAAGTTTTTATTTCTTTTCCATGGATTTTAATACCTACTCCGAATTTTTCTTTTGTTTCCTTTACTGCTTGCTCAATATACAGATTGAATAGCATCGGGGAGAGGCTACAACCCTGTCTCACTCCCTTCCCAACCGCTGCTTCCCTTTCATATCCCTCAACTCTTATAACCGCTTTCGGTACAAATTGAAAATAGCCTTTCGCTCCCTGTATTTTATCCCTGCCACCTTCAGAATTTGAAAGAGAGTATTCCAGTCAACATCGTCAAAAGCTTTCTCTAAGTCTACAAATGCTAGAAACGTAGGATTGCCTTTCCTTAATCTTTCTTCTAAGGCAAGTCGTAGGGTCAGTATTGCCTCACGTGTTCCAACATCTCTATGGAATCCAAACCGATCTTCCCCGAGGTCGGCTACAACAAAATTTAATTTAAGATCAGTACTCGATATAAATGGTATAACGGCTGTTTTTTTGCAGTTCTAATGCACATCTTATCAGAACCATGAAAATGCACCACATCTACATCTACGTCATAACCCGCAAGCCATCTCATGGTGTGAGTTGGAGGGAATTTCTGATATCATTAATTGGTCTCCCCTACCCTTTTCCACTCAGGAATGGTACATGGGAAGAATGATTGTCCGTAAGCCTCCGTATTGGCTCTAATTCATCGAATTTTCTTGTGTGATCATTACACGAGATGTATGCGAGAGAAAGCAATGTGTCATTTGACTCTTCCTGGAAAGTGCTCCCTCCAAACTTCAGTAGTAAACCTCTTCGTGATGCACAGTACCTCCCTTATACTGTCTGCCAATGGACATTGCTGAACATATGGATTAATCTCTCTCGCTGATTAAATAACCCCATGATGAAGCACACCACCCGTTGTTGGATCTTCTCTCCCTTGTATCCCTATTGATGAACAACATTCAAGAATTGGTTGAGCCAGTGCCTAGTAAGCCACTTCCTTCATCGATGAGTTACATTCCCTTAAGATTTGCTTTTCACACTGTTTGTTTTATTCAGTCATTCCACTTAATGTCGAATCGATACTGTCTTCTAGCATTCCTTCCTTCTTACAGACAAACATCATCTGTGAACAGTCTTAAGGGGGGTAGGACGTCAAACAGGATGGCTTGGAGCAGGAGAGACACCACAGGAATTTTTAATTTCCACTGTCTATACTATTAAAAATAAATTCATAAAACTTTGCCAGAATGACCAGAAAGGATTCAGGATTTACACTTACAGTGGTGGAAGTTCAAAAATATAAGAAAATATTTTATTTTTTTACATTTGTATTTCACCTTTTTTTCAGTTACCATTGGCTGCATTTGTTGCTATAGGTACACTTTTCTTCATAAGTAAGGGAGATTCCCCCCCCCCCCCCCCCCATGAACCATGGACCTTGCCGTTGGTGGGGAGGCTTGCGTGCCTCAGCGATACAGATAGCCGTACCGTAGGTACAACCACAACGGAGGGGTATCTGTTGAGAGGCCAGACAAACGTGTGCTTCCTGAAGAGGGGCAGCAGCCTTTTCAGTAGTTGCAAGGGCAACAGTCTGGATGATTGACTGATCTGGCCTTGTAACAATAACCAAAACGGCCTTGCTGTGCTGGTACTGCGAACGGCTGAAAGCAAGGGGAAACTACAGCCGTAATTTTTCCCGAGGGCGTGCAGCTTTACTGTATGATTAAATGATGATGGCGTCCTCTTGGGTAAAATATTCTGGAGGTAAAATAGTCCCCCATTCGGATCTCTGGGTGGGGACTACTCAAGAGGATGTCGTTATCAGGAGAAAGAAAACTGGCGTTCTACGGATCGGAGCGTGGAATGTCAGATCCCTTAATCGGGCAGGTAGGTTAGAAAATTTAAAAAGGGAAATGGATAGGTTAAAGTTAGATATAGTGGGAATTAGTGAAGTTCGGTGGCAGGAGGAACAAGACTTCTGGTCAGGTGACTACAGGGTTATAAATACAAAATCAAATAGGGGTAATGCAGGAGTAGGTTTAATAATGAATAGGAAAATGGAATGCGGGTACGCTACTACAAACAGCATAGTGAACGCATTATTGTGGCCAAGATAGATACGAAGCCCACACCTACTACAGTAGTACAAGTTTATATGCCAACTAGCTCTGCAGATGACGAAGAAATTGAAGAAATGTATGATGAAATAAAAGAAATTATTCAGATAGTGAAGGGAGACGAAAATTTAATAGTGATGGGTGACTGGAATTCGAGTGTAGGAAAAGGGAGAGAAGGAAACGTAGTAGGTGAATATGGTTTGGGGCTAAGAAATGAAAGAGGAAGCTGCCTGGTAGAATTTTGCACAGAGCACAACTTAATCATAGCTAATACCTGGTTTAAGAATCATGATAGAAGGTTGTATACATGGAAGAACCCTGGAGATACTAAAAGGTATCAGATAGATTATATAATGGTAAGAAAGAGATTTAGGAACCAGGTTTTAAATTGTAAGACATTTCCAGGGGCAGATGTGGATTCTGACCACAATCTATTGGTTATGAACTGCAGATTGAAACTGAAGAAACTGCAAAAAGGTGGGAATTTAAGGAGACGGGACCTGGATAAAATGAAAGAACCAGAGGTTGTACAGAGTTTCAGGGAGAGCATAAGGGAACAACTGACAGGAATGGGGGAAAGAAATACAGTAGAAGAAGAATGGGTAGCTTTGAGGGATGAAGTAGTGAAGGCAGCAGAGGATCAAGTAGGTAAGAAGACGAGGGCTAGTAGAAATCCTTGGGTAACAGAAGAAATATTGAATTTAATTGATGAAAGGAGAAAATATAAAAATGCAGTAAATGAAGCAGGCAAAAAGGAATACAAACGTCTCAAAAATGAGATCGACAGGAAGTGCAAAGTGGGTAAGCAGGGATGGCTGGAGGACAAATGTAAGGATGTAGAGGCTTGTCTCACTAGGGGTAAGATAGATACTGCCTACAGGAAAATTAAAGAGACCTTTGGAGAGAAGAGAACCACTTGTATGAATATCAGGAGCTCAGATGGCAACCCAGTTCTAAGCAAAGAAGGGAAGGCAGAAAGGTGGAAGGAGTATATAGCGGGTTTATACAGGGGCGATGTACTTGAGGACAATATTATGGAAATGGAAGAAGATGTAGATGAAGATGAAATGTGAGATAAGATACTGCGTGAAGAGTTTGACAGAGCACTGAAAGACCTGAGTCGAAACAAGGCCCCCGGAGTAGACAACATTCCACTGGAACTACTGACGGCCTTGGGAGAGCCAGTCCTGACAAAACTCTACCATCTGGTGAGCAAGATGTATGAAACAGGCGAAATACCCTCAGACTTCAAGAAGAATATAATAATTCCAATCCCAAAGAATGCAGGTGTTGACAGATGTGAAAATTACCGAACAATCAGTTTAATAAGCCACAGCTGCAAAATACTAACACGAATTCTTTACAGACGAATGGAAAAACTAGTAGAAGCTGACCTCGGGGAAGATCAGTTTGGATTCCGTAGAAATACTGGAACCCGTGAGGCAATACTGACCTTACGACTTATCTTAGAAGAAAGATTAAGGAAAGGCAAACCTACGTTTCTAGCATTTGTAGACTTAGAGAAAGCTTTTGACAATGTTGACTGGAATACCCTCTTTCAAATTCTGAAGTTGGCAAGGGTAAAATACAGGGAGCGAAAGGCTATTTACAATTTTTACAGAAACCAGATGGCAGTTATAAGAGTCGAGGGGCATGAAAGGGAAGCAGTGGTTGGGAAAGGAGTGAGACAGGGTTGTAGCCTCTCCCCAATGTTATTCAATCTGTATATTGAGCAAGCAGTAAAGGAAACAAAAGAAAAATTCGGAGTAGGTATTAAAATCCTTGGAGAAGAAATGAAAACTTTGAGGTTCGTCGATGACATTGTAATTCTGTCAGAGACAGCAAAGGACTTGGAAGAGCAGTTGAACGGAATGGATGGTGTCTTGAAGGGAGGATATAAGATGAACATCAACAAAAGCAAAACGAGGATAATGGAATGTAGTCGAATTAAGTCGGGTGATGTTGAGGGAATTAGATTAGGAAATGAGACACTTAAAGTAGTAAAGGAGTTTTGCTATTTGAGGAGCAAAATAACTGATGATGGTCGAAGTGGAGAGGATATAAAATGTAGACTGGCAATGGCAAGGAAAGCGTTTCTGAAGAAGAGAAATTTGTTAACATCGAGTATAGATTTAAGTGTCAGGAAGTCATTTCTGAAAGTATTTGTATGGAGTGTAGCCATGTATGGAAGTGAAACATGGACGGTAAATAGTTTGGATAAGAAGAGAATAGAAGCTTTTGAAATGTGGTGCTACAGGAGAATGCTGAAGATAAGGTGGGTAGATCACGTAACTAATGAGGAGGTATTGAATAGGATTGGGGAGAAGAGAAGTTTGTGGCACAACTTGACCAGAAGAAGGGATCGGTTGGTAGGACATGTTCTGAGGCATCAAGGGATCACCAATTTAGTATTGGAGGGCAGCGTGGAGGGTAAAAATCGTAGGGGGAGACCAAGAAATGAATACACTAAGCAGATTCAGAAGGATGTTGGTTGCAGTAGGTACTCGGGAATGAAGAAGCTTGCACAGGATAGAGTAGCATGGAGAGCTGCATCAAACCAGTCTCATGACTGAAGACCACAACAACAACAACAACAAGGGAGATTCTTCGATGAATTTTGCACAGCATACAAACCATACGTACAGGTGTATGAAACTCTAGAATTTTCTAAATCTATTAAAAACTGTGTTAAAAATTGAGATAATTAACTATAAAATTTGAGTTTTTTCTAAACATGAAGTTAAAAATGTACAGCACATTCATTTTTTCATAAATTAAATAATTTCTAGAGTTTCATACACTTGTAAGTATGGTTTTTATGCTGTACAAAATTCATCAAAGAAACGTGTACCTATAGCAACAAACCCAGCCAATAGAAGTGAAAAAATGATGAACTTTCACATGTAAAAGAAATTATTTTGTTATTTTTTTTTAACTTCCACTGCTGTGATTGTGAATCCTTAATGCTTCCTGGTCATGCTGACAAAGTTTTATGAATTTATTCGTAAAAGTATAGACAGTGGAAATTAAAATGTCCTGTGGTGTCTCACCTGCTCCAAGACGGCCCATTTGACGTCCTATCCCCCCTTAAAGGGGATTTGACATGTTCTACCAGATCATTTATATACAATAACGGTCCTAAATGGAATTTTCACTGTTCATCGGAGGGTGCACTGTCATAAAACTTACTGCCAGATTAGAACTGTGTGCACCTTTGCCTTTCGCAGGCAATTGCTGTACTGATTAAGGTGGAGCAGGAGAGCTTCTGTGAAGTGTGGAAGGTAAGAGACGAAGTACCGCCGGAAGTAGGGCTGTAAGGAGAGGCTGTGAGTCGCGCTTCGGTAGCTCAATCGGTAGAGCACTTGCGTGCGACAGGCTAAAGACCCGAGCTCGAGTCTCGGTCCAGTACACAGTTTTGATCTGCTGGGAAGTTTCAATAACGATCCTTTTACACTTCCACGGGGTATTCTGGAAATCATCATTACATCTGTTGATGTTGTTCCTTTAAGAGAGACATGTTGAGTTCTATCTGCAAGGAACTGTTGTGTATTCGATAAGTTCTTATTCTTTTTCACTGCACAACTGTGAGGGACCATGGCAAATCCATTGCTGAAGGCAAGGAATGCGGCATCAACCTGGACGCTATTGTCTACGATGCTACGGATCTCATGAAGGGTCAGAGCGAGCTGAGTTTTGTAAGATCACTATTTACAGAATCCATGTTGATTTTTATAGAATTGAGCTTAAAATATATTCCGTAATTCGACAACAGAAAGATGTCAACGATATAGGCCTATAATTGTGTGCATCTTTCCTACAGTTTTTCGTGAAAACTAGAATAACCAAGGCTTTTTTCCAGTCGCTAGACACCCTTCGCTGCTCCACCGATGCACAATAAACTGCTGCTGAAAGGAGTGCAAGTTCTTTCGCCTAATCTTTGTAGATTTTAATATGGTCCTGATGCCTTTCCATTACTAAGCTGTTGTAATTTCCTTTCTGTTCCGTGATCGGTTATCTCAATATGTGCCACTTTGACGTTTGTGCGATGGCTGAAAGGAGGGATTGTGTTACGATCTTCAACAGTGAAAACATTTCGGAAGACCAAAATCAATGTTTTGGCCTTCTCCCTGTTATTCTACGTTTTGATACCAATGAGGTCCCTAAGTGAATGAATAGATTATTTCAAACCGCTTTCTGGTATTAGTTAAGACCAGAATCACTTAGGACTTTTACTCAGATCGGTTGACAGAATTTTACCTTCAAAATCATTGAAAGCTTCTCCCACTGCTCTCCTTATGCTCATTTTCGCTTCATTACATACATACATCAATCCTTGTTCCATAGATAATGAATTCGACATTTCGTAATGATGCGAAACGTGTCACTTTAACATAAGATTTCTTTACACGAATTAATTAATTAATTAATTAAACTTTTTTACAGTTACTACTTCATATCTAAGAATTCATCTATTGAGTAGAAGGAGTTGTCACCCAGAAATTCTTTTAATTTGCTTTTACATGTTGGTTGGCTATCTGTCAGGCTTTTAATGCTATTTGTCAAATGCCTGAAGATATTTGCGGCAGCATAATTAACCCCTTTCTGTGCCAAAGTGAGATTTAATCAAGAATAGTGAATACCATCCTTTCTTCTAGTGTTGTAGCTATTCACTCCGCTGTTATTTTTGAATTCAGGTGGGTTATTAATGACAAATTCCATAAGGAATATATGTATTGCGAAGATACTGTGAGTATCCTGAGTTCCTTGCACGGTGATCTTGGGTGGGCTCCAGCTATTGTTCTGATTACACGCTTTTGTGCAATGAATACTTTCTCTCTTAATGACGAATTACCCCAAAATATTACGCCATATGAAAGCAGTAAATGAAAATAGGTTCGAAAATGGCTCTGAGCACTATGGGACTTAACTGCTATGGTCATCAGTCCCCTAGAACTTAGAACTACTTAAACCTAACTAACCTAAGGACATCACACACATCCATGCCCGAGGCAGGATTTGAACCTGCGACCGTAGCAGTCGCGCGGTTCCAGACTAGAGCGCCTAGAACTGCTCGGCCACTCCGACTGCCGAATGAAAATAGGCATAGTAGGCTAATTTACTGATATGTGTATCACCAAAATTTGCAATAAACCTATAGCATAAGTAGCTGAAACTGACTGTTTCAGCGGATCATAGATGCGTTTCTTCAAATTCAATTTCTCATCAATGCACACACCCAGAAATTTTGAGTATTCTACCTTAGCCACAGACTTCCGTTCATAGTCTATATTTATCAATGGAGTTATGCCATTTACTGTACAAATTTGTATAAACTGTGTATTCTCAAAATTTAGTAGAGACCATTTGCAGAGAACCACTTAATAATTTTTTGAAAGACATTATTTGCAATTTCCTCAGCTGATTCTTTCTTCTTGGGTGTGATAACTATACTTCTTTCATCAGCAAAAAGAACTAACTTTGCATCTCCATGAATACAGAGTGGCAAGTCTTTAATATATATTAAGAAGAATAGGGGACCCAGGACTGAACCCTGTGGGACACTATTCTTGAGACTTTCCCAGTTGGAGGACTCTGCCTATTTTTGCAGACTACCTGCACTGTTAATTTCAACCTTCTGCATTCTTCCAGTTACGTATGAATTAAACCATTTGTGCACTGCCCCACTCAATCCACAATACTTAAGCTTATATAGAAGAATTTCATGATTCACGCAATAAAAAGCCTTCGAAAGATCACAAAATATCCCAATGGGTGATGTTCAGTTATTCGGTTTTTGTTTATCAACTTGGTTTTGACTTCTCTTGAATCTGAGATGAAGCTCTCTTTGTTCATGGAGCAGTTTTCTAATGGTTATTAAACTACAGTGGGTCTTTCCCGCCCCTTAACCCTTTCATGGTTTTCACTCATTTCTTAGAATTTCTTAAGTTACCTCAACTGCTACAGAATTTGATTTGGGTTACGATTACAAATATCTTCCTCAAAAAATTTTACATATACCATTTCTCCAAAAAAAATGTGGGATGCATATGTCCCACTGATCATTTCTCAGACCGTTTTTTCTCGAAATGAAATCACTACATTTTAATACTACACTTACAAGCAGGGCTTACTTGCACCAGTATTTAACATTATTCAATGGATTAATAAATTTGTTATTTTTCCCATTACATATACATGTTGAATCCATTATTATTTCCAATAAAAATAAATTTTGCAAGTTAGTGAACATTAATTATATGTAAATTGAAGATGAAGAGGGGAAGAAAGGAAAGGAGAGGGGAGGGATCACTTCTGTCAGTTGCACTGGGACATTATACAGAATTGGCAGCAATGAGTGATCATGTGTACCAGACCAGGAGTCGAACCTGGGATCTCTTGCTTACTATACAGGTCCAGTAACCACTGCACCATCCCGGGACACAGAGTAATTGTGCCTGCATGGGCTATCTCGGCTCGCCTCATGGCCGATCCACACTCTCATCTATCCACAGCCCCAGTCCTTTTCCTCCATATTCACTCTTCTGAGATTCCCACAGGAGGTCGGGCGTATTTGTGCATCTGCACTGAAGAAGGTGGATTCATTGCCCAGCTAGGCCTACCAAATTATATGAATGTGTGGTGTCTGTTCTTTGATGGGACACAGAGTTATGGCGCCTGCATGGACTATCTCAGCTCACCTCATGGCCGATCCACATTCTCATCTATCCACAGCCCCAGTCCTTTTCCTCCATATTCACTCTTCTGAGATTCCCACAGGAGGTCGGGTGTGTTTGTGCATCTGCACTGAAGAAGGTGGATTCATTGCCCAGCTAGGCCTACCAAATTATATGAATGTGTGGTGTCTGTTCTTTGAGACATGTCCAAAAGTAACAGACACCATACATTCATATACACTGAAGAGCCAAAGAAACTGGTAGACCTGTCTAATATCATGTAGGATCCCCATGAGCACACAGAAGTGCCACAACACGACATGGCGTGGACTCGAGTAATGTCTGAAGTAGTGCTGGAGGGGACTGATTCCACAAATCCTGCAGGGCTATCCATAGATCCGTAAGAGTACAAAGGGGTGGAGATCTTTTCTGAACAGCATGTTGCAAGGCATCCCAGATATGCTCAATAATGTTCATGTTTGGCAGCTAGGTGGCCAACAGAAGTGTTTAAACTTAAAAGAGTGTTCTTGCAGCCACTTTGTAGCAATACTGGATGTGTGGGGTATCACATTGTCCTGCTGAAATCACCGAAGTCCATTGGAATGCACAATGGACATGAATGGATGCAGATGATCGGACAGGATGCTTCCATATGTATAACCTGTCATAGTCATATCTAGATGCATCAGGGGTCCCATATCACTCCAACTGCACACACTCCACACCATCACAGGGCCTACACCAGCTTGAACAGTCTCCTGCTGACATGCAGGGTCCATGGATTCGTGAGGTTGTCTCCATACCCGTACACGTCCATCCACTCGATGCAATTTGAAACAAGACTCGTCTGACCAGACAACATGTTTCCAGTCAACAACAGTCCATTGTCAGTGTTTATGAGCCCAGGCAAAGTGTAAAGCTTTGTGTCATGCAGTCATCAAGGGTACACGAGTGGGCTTTCAGCACCAAAAGCCCACATCAAAGATGTTTTGTTGAATGATTAACATGCTGACACTTGTTGATGCCTCAGCATTGAAATCTGCAGCAATTTGCTGAAGGGTTGAATTTTTGGTATGTTGAATGATTCTCTTCAGTTGTTGTTGGTCCCATTGTTGCAGGACCTTTTCCCAGCCGCAGGGATGTCAGAGATTTGATGTTTTACTGGATTCCTGATATTCATGGTACACTTGTGTTATGGTCATACAGGAAAATCCCTACTTCATCGCTACCTCAGAGATATGTGTCCCATTGCTCGTGTGCTGACTATAAAACAACGTTCAAACTCACTTAAATCTTGATAACCTGCAATTGCAGCAGAAGTACCAATCTAACAACTGCAAAAGGCACTTGTTTTATATAGGCGTTGCGATTGTAGCACTGCATTCTGGCTGTTTACAGATCTCTGTATTTGAATATGCATGCCTATACCAGTTTCTTTGGCGCTTCAGTGTAATAGAACATCAGTTACTTTACATGAAATTTGTGAAACCAGGTTGAAATATAGAATGGCACATTATGGGTACAAGTTAGTGAACATTATTTACTTTTCGTGAAATATGTCAAAGCAAGGTGAAATACAGAGTGGAACATTACAGGAAGAGCATACACACTCATAGTTTGTCCATTTTTCAGTCTCTTCTGTACTGCAAAACCTACACCACTTCCTGGCCTAAAGTTCCTTTGGAATATGACTCCTGACATTCATAAGCCTGACTTCCTCTAGCATAGTAGTGACATCTCTTTTACTGGAATAGAAGGCAGGTGATGGACCCTTGGTCACTCTAGGTGAAAATCCATTTATCAGCTGTGTTGCCAATCTCATTCAAAATGATAGCTGGTCTGTTTTTCTTCTTGAGAGTTTAAATAATATATAGGAGTTGACAATGGCCAAGACAAAAAAAAAAAAAAAAAAAATAAATAAAAATAAAAAAATAAAAAAAAATTTTTTTTTTAATAAAAAAAAAAGTCTGTTCCACCATTTCACTGATAGCCTGCCAATCATGAATCATTCTCTTAGCTCATCAAAACTGTTTACTCCAGCCATAGTACTTTTATAAACATGTACTACAACAGGACATGAAATCCTAATTGTTGATCTATCCTGTAGTTTTCTTCTGATGACAGCAAATGTGAATTCTCCAGGGCTTAGACAAGGTAATTAACTCGAGAAAATTTCAGGTAGTCCTTTTCTGTCTCCTATGACAGTACCACAGCTATAAAGCCCTTTTATCACAGTACTTTCATCAGTCTAAAAGTCGTAAAGAAATTTTCAAAAACAACAATTGTATTGGAGATGAAAAAGGTTTACACAATTCCAACACAACTCTTTCACACATCTGGCAGCCTTTGAATTCCCTTCCACTGGCATCAGATTTACCTGTCTAAACTTAAAAATTTGCAATGAAACCTGTGTCTGAATCAGCAAGGCACCAAATTTTGTAACCTCTTTTGATGAGTTTCACTGGCATGTACTGTTTAAAACTTGTTCTACCTTTGATGCTTCCATCGACTCATCAACAAGCAGTGAAATAGACAGGTGACAAACTTTTAAACAGTTTATGTTTAGCACCAATATAAATGGTTTTATACAGCGTGTCATAACTTCAATCATTTTTTGCTGGCTGAAACAAATTATCATTGCAGTGAAAGTTCTCTATTATTTTCTTACAGCAAGTAAGTGGCAGAACATTAGATATTGCATTTACATTTAGTTATGGGTCTGAGTTCCAGTAACTGGCTGCATCAGATAACTGATGGATACCCATTACTATTATCATGCCAGAATAGTTTTTAATTTGTGGGTTATACCTGGTGTAGAACTGTAATAACACAGTTTTAGAGTGAGAATTAACATTTATTTTGGCACTGAACAGAGTGAATACAGAAATGGATGTCAAACATGGCGCGAGTGAACAAGGACGGGATGCAAAGCCAAAGAGAATAATCAAAGAAGTGTCACTTCACATCAGAGACGTCACAGAGCCCCCCCCCCCCCCTCCCCTCCCCCGGCAGTGCAGAGCAGAGCTAGATGTAGCTTGCACATGTCAAAAAAAAAAAATCTTCATGCCAGCACGGTGGGCGGAGGCAGTGTCCAGTGTGTGAAGTGTGCAGCTCGGGCATATTGTCATCATGGTCTTGCATGGTGGGCAGCTGCACAGATGGTGGTGAGTCAACGCGGGCCACAGAGGCGGCGGCGGCAGGCGAGGCATCAGTGGAGGCAAGTCGGCAGGCAGCGGCGAGGAGTGGCTCTGGGAGGGACCACACAGGGTTTAAACGTTGTACTGAAACTGGACTCAGAGGGCCGTTGAGTAGAATCATGAATGTATTGACCCCATGGCATAATATGTTTTTCAGGCTGGAGAGTGGAGATTGCAGAGATGCACAAACAGGGTCATCCTGCAACATGATGAAATCGGAAGAATTCAAGTCCTTATGAGCAAACAACTGTGGCATCGTGTGCATGCAAGGTAGAGGCAGGCGAAGGCAGACCACATGAGCAAACACTCATTCAACGAGGGCCGGCAGGTCAGTAGCATCTGTCAGAGAAGTGTCCTCAACAAATCTGGCAGGCAGGACGAGCGGTTCACCCTACAGGACCTCCACCAGCGAAGCATTGAGGTCCTCCTTGTGCGCGGAGCAGCAATTCCCATGGCAGAGCCTCAGACGAAAGCGCACTATGGCACATAAGTGCAGCTTTTAATGTTCTGTGCCACTGCTCGACTAGTCCATTGGCCTGTGGATGGTATGCAATCGTGTAAAATTTCGCCACCCTACACAACTGACACAGGCGAGTGAAAAGCGATGACTCGAACTGGCAGCCCTGGTCCGTGGTAAGTGAGAGGGGGCTACCAAAGCTAGCTACCCACGCCAAAATGAATGCACGAGTGATTGTCTCAGCTGTAATGCTCACCATGGGTACCACCTCAACCTAACGGGTGACACGGTCGATCACGGAAAGGATGTATTTGTATCCCTCGGAAAGGGGGAGAGGACCGACCATGTCAATGTGCATGTGGCACAGGCGGCCCCTGGGGACGTCTAAAGGTGGTTGCGCATGTCTGCTCACTTTGCTCCATTGACAAGGAATGCAAGCGCGTGACCACGAGTGCAATCGTGCC